>NW_028318377.1:3457500-3823750 GCF_062004578.1 Staurois parvus
ATAGGGGATCATGGGGCCCGTGTCCTTGCCCACACTCAAAGCACACCCAAAAAAGCCTATAAAAGGTACCAGGGGCATTTCATGGGGCCCCCAACTGACCCCAGGCCCTCAGGCAGTGCCCGAGTGCTCGAATGGTCAGTCCACCCCTGATGGTGGTGTGTGTGTGTGGGAGGGGTGTGCTTATGTGCGCTCCAAACTCAGAAAAACATGCGTGCTCCAAATCCAGAAAAACACACAGTGACATACGGGTACGTTGCTGGTCCTGTAGCTGCCGAGCTCCCGCCCATTGGCAGTTCATTGCGGGCGGGCGGGTGGTCTTTAAGTGGTTAAGGTAAAACTGGTCATATTATAAAAAATATACAAGTAGAGACTACATTCAGCTGAAGTAAATCTTGATTTTATGTGTAAAAGTTAAAGTGAATCTAAATGTAATTCTAAAAAAAAAACTGCAGTCAGGCAGCGCTTTATGTGGGTTAGTTACAAAAAACGACATGGTGCAAAATCTGGTGTAGCTCTGCATAGAAACCAATCAGCTTTCAGGTTTTATTGTCAAAGCTGAATTTATCAAGCTGAAGTTAGAGGCTGACTGGTTGCCATGCAGAGCTGCACCAGATTCTGAGTGCTCCAGTTTTAGTAAATCTCCCCCTATGTCTCTTCTGCTTTAATACACACGTGTTTAGTGCCACGTTACCTATGCAACACAGTGAACCATTCAATATATGCTAACAACTATATTTAAATGCATAACATAAATCCCACATTAATATATTTAAAAATCTACACAAGCTTACATAACTGATTAATAATACCAAATACAATATATATGGTGGTCCTGTGCTTAATAAAACAGTCCTTACAAACACAGAACCACCCAAGCTATGATCCATAGTAAGACTGAAGCGACTCTGTTAGACTGAGTGGCAAAACATTTGAAGATATGGCAACCCTCGGTGGATAATTTTCTTTGGATTTTGACATCTCTCTTTTAGAGCTCTGAAGCGTGCTAGCATTAACATCGTTCCTACTTTTATTGGGTGTCCTGCAGAAGACCTTCTCCCACCCCCTTACCGTTCCTCTTTCCTTCTTCCCTTCCTCATAGCTATAATGATTTATTTTGCCTCAATCACTTGATTGCACCTCTTTGGCTCAGTATTGGCCTAAATGTTGATCTGTAAGCTCTCTGAATATACTGTTACCACATATCTTGGCTTGAAGCCCTCAATTTGGATATATTTGTCTGAACACTACTGCATTGTTGCATGAATTTTGTACTCTAAGTGCATTTATTGTGGGTGCATTCCTCGCATTATATTACATCACTTGAACGATACCATATCTATTGAGATGCCTAAAGCTGAATAAAAAAAGAACAAGCAAAAAACACAATAAAAACAGTGCATGCCAGGGGTACTCACTATTCCCTTTCATCTTTTTTCTTTACTCTTGAGCCATTTTTGTGTCACATTAGATCCAACTATGACATTAAGGGTATATGTCTGCCCGCCATAGAGCCCAGGGTTTCTTTTTCCACTGATGATGTGTTCTTTATCACCCAGCCCATCATTTCCTTGCCTAACTCTTGACTGAGATTAGGAAATACAGCGTTCTGTCTGACTTTAAAATCAATTTCCAAAAATCAGAGGCCCTTAATATTAATATTCTTCAACAACCCCTCAGTGATTTGAAATCCCTTTTCAATGTGCTTAACACGACGTCAAATGTTTCGGTATCTACAGTATGTTACTTGTTCAGTCAAAGAAATATATACTGTTCATTTCTCACCTTACCAAAATTATTTGGTAAATGTGCTATGGGTTCCTTTCTTTGATTTGGGAGGAACAGTAACCTCTGGATGAATATTCTTCCTAGACTGCTTTATCTTCTCCAAACCCTTCCAATTATGACTGAAGGTATTACAGGCTCAAAGTGAGTTTAGCAACTTCCCCTGGGCTCAAAAATCCCACAGAATGAATCATATTTATATGGTTCAACCCAGACATAGAGGGGGTCTCAGGTTCCCTGACCCCCTCAAATATCATGGAGCAGTACACATGGCCAGAATTTTGGACTGGTGTGAACATGGCTCTGGATTCAGCTTTAACAGTTGATGACTGATGTTCCCCTTAGATACCTGCCCTAGCATAAGAAAGAGCTCCCACACTTTTTTTTTTCAACCATCCATGGATTGGCTCCACCTTCAAACTATTCCAATTTGATAGATGACATGCTGTGAATGACCAAAACCCTTTCCCTCATAACTCCAATGGCGAATCCCATATTTCACCTGGAAAGCATAGAAAAAGCTTTTCAGTCTGTCTGCAAGAGCTTGAAATTTCTGAAAAACTTCCAAATCTATAGACAATATAGGTAACTCTCAGAAATTCAGGCTTTGACCAACCCTCCATTGTTTTTGACATTTGCTTGACTAGCCACTGGGACGACAGTATCTTCTACTTTCTCTGACTGAGTTCAAGGTTTCAAGTGATGACCCTTCTCTTATTCAACATTGTCTTCCTAAAATGTACCTTCTACTATCCCATCCTGTCCCACCTATTTGTTCCGCCATACCTTTCCAAGTGGATAAGATACCAAGGAATGGGTACTGAGGCTTGCCCATAAAGAATTCATTTCTAGCAAGATCCAGGAAACAAGATTCCAGATTCTGCCACATTGGTATCCTTACGACCCTCCATAAAATGTTTCCATAGTGATTACCCCTTTGCTGGAGGTATCAACCACATAAAGGTTCCACGTAGCATATTTCTGGTCTGGCTCAGTAGTTAAAAGTTTGTGGAACAAATTGAAGGAAATTTACTTTAAACTGATAGTCACTTAGGGGTGACAGCTTAGAGACAGCTTTCCTCCCCCTGTCTCACATTATCATTAAAACATTACAAACAATTACTCTTGATACATCTATTGAATGCAAAGAAAGCCTGCATTCCTATTTACTGGAAACAGACTACTACCTCACCGATTAGTGTATGGTTAAGTAAAGTAAGTGAAATAAAAATTGTGGAGGATGTTTTTAATATATTCAAACCACAAAGGGGAACAATTCTGAAAATATGTATTTAGAGGATAGGCTTCACATGTGACTACTGAAATTTGTGAGGCCCTGACCTTGACTGATGACCTTTGTCATTGAAATGTGTGTGTGTCTCTCTCTCTCTCTCTTGCTTTCTGCCTCTCTCAGATTACTCTTGACCTTTATCTACCGTGGTTTGAAAATATTGATTTTGCACTAACTGTTGATTTTTCACTAACTTTCCTCAGACCATTTTCACCACTGAACTTGATCCTTGGACGTTGATCCTCATTCTCGAAATTTGTTTATATCTTCTTCAGCTTGTTTTGGGGCTTATTTTTTTAAAAAGAACGCCTTGGAAAAATAGCAATGATTAAATTCAAGTCAAGCAGCAAAATATTTAGATTGAACCTAAATTGGAGTGATTCTATTACAGGACTCCAGCAATTCAATTTTTAATAAAGAAATATTTAGTATCCATATTCCTTTTACATTTAGGTTGGTACCCCATTAGTGGAAAGATGCAAATGTGCCCATGTTCAGGGGTCTTCAGGTTCATCTATGAAAAATCCTGTCCTATTTTAACTTTGATGAACTACACACCACAATGTTTATGAATGCAAAGCAAATTAGTTATTTTCTATTTAAAATCATTATAATATAATTGGACAATGAGTTTCTTTCTAATTCCTAATTTTAATGGGTTACTTGCTTTAGTGGTAGTACCAGTAATTGTTATGTTGTAAAATAAAAATATATACCTTGGCAGCATTAAAACTGTACTACCCGCAGACACAAAATACCAGTTAATCCAATAATGTGTTCAATAAAAAAATGTATGGCCACCTTCACTTTGGTGCATTAAGGTAATCAAGGTTATTTATAACTCCATTGTACTGTTATGGTTATGAGCAACACACCCATTGTGATATACTACATTAAAACAGTGCATGTCTGATATTTAGGGTGTTAGACTGCATTGCCATTCCAAGAAAAATGAATGTGCTGTCTTAACAAAGCTCACCTTAATGCATGCTAAGACATAGTGTCAAGGGGCCTAAAGTAGCTTTCTCATGTATTATTATTAAATACCTGAAACAGTCTTTATTTTAGGTTTCTGTAAGCTCCTGCACAGAACATTGGGAAATGTCAGGTCAGCTCTGCTGCCAGTATTCCTTCACTCTCCAATCAATATGCTGGGGGCATGTAGGTCACCAAGCTGTATTACTTAACTGCAGTGGAGAAAAAGTGAGGTCATTGATCTGGTAATTCTGTCTTATGGGGTGCTTGCACCAAAGTCCATATCAGTCAACATTTGTTGTGGCAGGAGATATCTATTCCAGATTGTGTCATGACAGTAAATGGAAGAAGCATCAGCCAATTCTATCTGCTAGCACAAGGCCAGATTAGCAATGTCCTGTTTACATGCACTCACTCTAGCAACCATCACTTCCAGGACTTCTTGTTCTTTAAGCTGAAGATAGTTCTTAATTCCATTGGCCGTATGTTTGGAGTCACTCTCATTCTGCAGAATACATTTGGGGCCTTCCTAATGAAATGGCACAATAGATAAGTATCTGTATTTCTCAGCATTGAGGACACCATTGATTCTGACCAAATCTCCAACTCCATTTGCAGAAATGAAGCTCCTGAATTGCAAGGAACCTACACCATGCTTCACTGTTGCCTGCAGACACTCATTATTGTACTGCTCTCCAGCCCTTCAATAAACAATTTGCCTCCTGCTACATCCAAATATTTAAAATTTTGGCTCATCAGTCCAGAGCACTTATTGCCATTTTTCTGCACCCCAGATCCTATGTTTTCATGCATAGTTAAATTGCTTAGCCTTCTTTCCACGTCTGATGTATGGCTTTTTTTGGCCACAAGTCTTCCATAATGACCACTTCATGCCAGACTTCTCTGGACAGTAGATGGGTGTACCTAGGTCCTGTTGGTTTCCACCAGTTCTGTGCTGATAGCAATGCTGGACATCTTCCAATGTTGAAGGGAAGTAAGCTTGATGTATCTTTCATTTGCTGCATTAAGTTTCCCTGGCCGACCACTGTGTCTATGGTCCTCAACATTACCTATTTCTTTTTGCTTCTTTAAAAGAGCTTGAGCAGCACATCTTGAAACCCCAGTCTGCTTTGAAATCTTTTCCTGGGAGAGACCTTGCTGATGCAGTACAACTACCTTGTGTGCTCATTTTTGCCATGGTGCATGACCTGTCTTCCACAACCTTACCTTAGTAGCAGAGTTTGGCTGTTCCTCACTCAGTTTTAATCCTCCTATACAGATGTTTCTGTCTCAGTTAATGACTGTGTTTATACCTACATATGAAATTGTTGACCATTAGCACCTACTTGATATGAATGTTTAATCATACACCTAACTCTAATGCTACAAAATCCCTGACTTTGTACAAGTGTACAAGTGCAATAATCGATGCTGGATTGAAGTCAAAGGGTAATCACCCCAAATATTGATTTGATTTAGATTTTTCTTCTGTTCGCTCACTTTGCATTTTGTAAATTGATTAAAATAAACAAAATATATATCTTCAAAAGCATTCTTATTTTACAGCATTTCTTCACAACTGCCTACAACTTTTGCAGAGTACTGTATATTCAAAAAAGTTTTAAAAACTATGTTCCTGAAGCTGAGTACACACTGGCTGAAAATCAGGGGAGATTGCCGCACCAACTTTGCTTGTGTCAATATGGTGACCTGCCAGCTTTTTTCCATTCAGCCCCTGAGTTGAAAAAATTGAAGAAATTGCAGTGTGTACTGCATCTAACCCTATGTTCACACTTATGTGGATTTCAGTGTGTTTTCCAGTTTGCAGAAATGCACTACAGTTCATTTAACATGGTTTCCTATGGACTTAGTTCAAATCTGTGTGTTTTGAGCCGGTGAGTTTTTTTGGAAAGGGTCAGGGACTTTTTTTTCCAGCTGCAGATTGCATTTTCATGTAATAGACTTCAATGGACCTGCACCAAAAACGTTGCTTTTTTATGCATTTTGCGGAGGCTTTTTTGCTAATACGAGAATATGAAAGTTCTGTTCATGTAGTGCGACTTTGATGCAACTTTACACTCTCTGGCACTCAAGTCGCATCAAAGTTGCATCAAGGTAGTGCTGGAACCTTTATGTGTCCAAAGTCGCATGTTGGGGTTGGTATTAACCTCCCTAGCGGTATGATTATTTCAGATTTTTGGTGCTGAAAGCGGTACATTTGTTTGCATGGAAATATGTAGTTTTTTTATTGTAGGCTGTAATTTTTAGGAATAACTCACTGAAATCTGTCCGAACAAGAGTCTATTAAACATCCCGGATATGATAAAATTTGAAAAACACGAAATCATAAATTATAATTTAATAAATAATCATAAAAAATAATAACATAATAATAATAATACATTTAATTCAATAATATAATCAAACCGAAAACACTGAAATTTGAAATAGAGCGTCAAGTTCGCACATTGCTGAGCAAAGTCGCAAAATCGTTTTCAGTGTCTGATGACGAATTTCCCCACAAATCATTATCACTCAATTCTGCAAGTGGTTCTGATTTACTATCGCTGTTCTCTAGCTGATCTAAACCCGCTTTTGACCTAAAGGGACACTTTTTGGACGCCATGCACTTTTCTCAGTTTCCAGGCAGAAAGAACAGACAAAATGCAGGCAGAGCGCAGGACAAAGCACTAGGGACAATATGTATGTGAAATGGGTTGAAACAGCAATGTTTTACTATGTAAAATTTGTTTGGAAAAAAATGAAAGTTTTTAAAATTTTCAAATTTCCAACTGCCAGCGGCGGCGCCCGTACGTCCTGACGTCACAGGGACCGGAACACAGAAGCCGGATGCCGGCATCACCCGGAGGAGATGGTCGGGGACGCTGCAGGGGACACATCACGGGAGCGAAGGACAAGGTAAGCTCTGCAGGGAATCCCTATGCAGCGCCGCATGGTAAGCCCGAGTGTAGCTCGGGGTTACCGCTTTTGGTACTGACATTTTACCCCGAGCTACACCCGGGAATACCGCTAGGGAGGTTAAGGGCTAGGGTTAGGGTTAAATGTTAGGGTTTGGATTAGGGGCAAGGGTTAAAAGTTAGGGTTAGGGTTAAGGGTAGCCCTTAACCCTAACCCTTAAATTTTATCCTAAACCTAACCCTTAACTCTAACCCTAGCATATGACTTTGGACACATAAGGGTTCCTGAACTACTTTTACGTGACTTTGATGCTACTTGAGTGCCAGAGAGTGTAAAGTTGCACTACATGAAGGAAACTGTCATACTTTCCTATTAGCCCAAAAAAGTGGAAAATGTGACAAGAACGCATATTCAATAATGCAAAACACACCAAAAAAGTGCCCCAAGCTGCATAGATGTGAATCTAGCTTTTAGTCTGATGGCTGTAATTGATCTTAGCTGTGATAAGGCTTAAAGGTGACTGATGATTAGCTCCTTGCACAGATGGAAAGGGCTGCAAGGCCGACACAGTGATAATAATGGGGGATTTTAACTACCCTGACATTAATTGGAGTATTGGCACTGAAGAAACAGCTAAAGGGCAAAAATGTATGAACCTATGATAAGACAATTTTATGGTGCAGTTCATACAGGCCCCAACTAGGAATGATGTTCTGCTGTATCTGGTAATTCTTAAAAAAGACTATATGTGAACACACTGCAAAATATATTCCCATAGGTAATAAGTATAAAAGGCTAAAAATAAAAACCTATTTGGCTCACGTCCAAAGTTAAAAACCTCTAAATAATAAGAAAAGAGCTTTTAAAAAATATAAAAATGAAGGAACACTATCATCATTTAAATGTTACAAAGAATATCTCAGAATATGTAAAAAGAAAATTCAAAACGAGTTACAGATAGCAAAGAAAGTAAAACAAACCCCAAAAAATACTTCAAATATATTAATAGTAAAAAGGTCAGGTCTGAGCATGTAGGCTCTTTACAAAATAATCTAGATGGGGTGACAAAGGACAAATTTAATAAATACCTTCTTCAGCTCAAAGGTGCATGGCGTGCTCATGTCCCTAATGGGGATGATATTGACACAGCCCATGTGATCTACAATGGCTCAAAATTGATATGGTTCAAAAATATTTAGACTGAATAAAGGTGAATAAAGCACCTGGACCAGATAGCATACATGGATTGTCATATACCCACTGGTCCAAAATAAGTTGAGTTCTGTCATTTCAAAGCCATTGTTTCTAATTTTTAGGGAATCTTTTATGACTGGCATAGCACCACTGGATTGGCGTAAGGCTAATGTGGCGTCTTTACCAAGTAATTATAGACCTGTTAGTTTAACTTCTACATTAGGGAAGATACTGGAGAGTTTAATAAAAGACCACATAGATGAGTTCTTGCTGGAAAAAAATATTTTAAGTAACAGACAGCATGGATTCATGAAAGTTGTCAAACAAATCTGATTTATTTTTATGAGGAGGTGAGCAAAACCTTAGACAAAGGAGTGGCGGTGGATGTGGTATACTTAGATTATGCAAAAGCGTTTGACACAGTTCCCCACACATGGCTAATGTGTAAGGCAAAGTCTACGGGCTTGGAAAAATCTGTATGTAAATGGATAGAAAACTGGCTGAAAGATTACATTCAGAGAGTAGTGGTTAATGATTCATACTCTGAATGGTCTGGGGTTGTCAGTGGTGTACCCCAAGGTACTTTTTAATATAGTTATAAACAATATAGGTTCTGGGATTAAAAATAACGTTTCAGTCTTTGCAGATGACACCAAGCTGTGCAGTGGAATAACGTCCTTACAGGATGTCTCCAACTTACAAGCCGACCTCAATGCTCTGTGTAATTGGGCAACTATGTGGCAAATGAGGTTTAATGTTGATAAATGTAAGGTTCTGCACTTGAGAGCTAAGAATATGCATACATCATACATACTAGGGGGGTACAAATGGGGGAATCAATGGTGGAGAAGGATCTGAGAGTTCTGGTAGATCACAAGCTTAATAATGGCATGCAATGCCAAGCTGCAGTTTCCAACGTGAAAAAAATCCTCTCTTGTATTAAAATAGCCATGGACTGCAGAGAGAGAGATATCATATTACCCCGGTACAAATCATTAATAAGACCTCATCTGGAATATGCAGTTCAGTTTTGGGCACCAATTCACAAAAAGAACATTGGGGAACTGGAGAAAGTACAGAGAAGGGCAACCAAACTGATAAGAGGCATGGAGGAGCTCAGCTATAAGGAAAGATTAGAGGAACTGAATTTATTATCTCTTGAGAAGAGGAGATTGGGGGGGGGGGATATTATCAACATGTTTAAATACACCGCTGGTCCATACAGTAAATTCAGTGTAGAGCTATTCACTTTATGGTCATCACAGAGGACAAGGGGGCACTCTTTACACCTGGAGAAAAAGAGATTTAATTTCCAGATATGGAAAGGTTTCTTCACAGAAAGAGAGGTAAAAATGTGGAATAGACTCAATCAAGAGTTGGTTCTGGCCAGCTCAGTATATTTTTTTAAAAAATCTAAAAAAAAGATGTTTTTAAAAAGGCCTAGATTCTTTCCTAAATGTACACAATAGATCTGGACACTAATATTGATAGGTGAGGTTGAACCGAAGAATATCCAATTTTGTCCCCGCTGGAGCAAATTGGATCAAGCTTTATTGGGGTTTTTTGCCTTCCTCTGGACCAACTGTGGGTATAGGATTGTGTATAAAGGATTGAATCTTTTTTTTGCCTTTTAAAGGTTGAACTAGATGGACTTGTGTCTTTTTTCCAACAAGGCTAACTATGTAACTATCATTATAATATATATTAAAGCCGAACTCCTGAAAACTGGTAACTACAGTACACAGATGGAATAAATATATTGAAGCTGTTCTGCCTGCCTGTGTATTTTTATCTGTCCAGTCTTTGGATTTACACATATCTCTCCCATAGCACAGCCTTCTCTGGCACAGCAGGGAATGTTTTATTTTCTTTACTGCTGTTAAATAATATTCACAGGTCTTGTCCCTCCACTAGCCTGTGACTAAGCAGGGAATGGAGAAACAGCACATTGATGAGCTCATCTCTCTTTCACTCTGCTCTCTCCTCCTATTAGCATGCTCCTTCTTAGCACGTGATCAATGCAGCATATCTTTTGACCCTTGTGCCGCTTCTCTTTCTCCCAGTCTGAGCTTTGCTGTACAGGAACTGCAAGAGGCTGACCCCAGATCAAATTCAAATACTTACACTACTTGCATTAAAAAAAAATACTTTTAGTAATGTATAAATGAATACAAAGCTGCATTAATTTGTGTCTTTTATACATGCCCGGAGTCCAGTTTTAAAAGATCATATGCATACATTTCAATAAAATTGTGTTTTTAGTTCATGAAAACTCTCACACGGCACACAGAATGTTATGGCACTGTACTTTCTTTAACCAACATCATTACGTCCAAAACTTTTCCTATTATGTGTCAAAGCCTTCATATATTTTATATATCATCTAACTTTATTTTTTGTAGTTCTTCAGGTTACAAGTATTAAAATGAAGCAAATGTTTCATATTGGTTTTGGTCTGTGAATTTCTGAATCATCTAGAGAATATGAGCTTGCTGATGAAAAGTACTATTTTGTGTTATGAACCAGAAAATAATAGTCTATCAGGCTATAGAAAGTGTTCCAGAGCATCCATCTTTAATCTTCTTCTATAAGTGTTCGAGACACTGTAATTTCCAATAACAATAAAGGAATAAATAGCTCATTAACCCCTTTAAAACTTTCAGCGGGATGACAGAAGCTAAATGAACTGATGGTAGTATAGTCATTGTTCAGGAAAACATTAGAAGTAAGAAGACCAGGGAGAGCCATTACTCTATCTTTGGCTACCTCTGCTAACTTTAGCTTTTCATTTTCTTTTACTTATTAATGGCTCTATATTTACTCTGGCTGCCTCCAGTGGGTAGCTTAAGATCATAATGGTAATAGTGCGAAGGACACACATTTGATGGCCACATACTTAAAGGGAAACTGTAGTTCTAAATAATACTTGAGCTCTGCAAGAGGCATATGTTGTTTAGGAGTAGTATGAATGTAAATAGGTACCCGAATGCAGAAGATGCTGCTGGTCACATGGCTGTACAGCATCAGGCAAGTAACATATGAGCAGCATTAGTGAAAGGCCTGCATGACTGGGTTTGCTGATGCAGGGCTGTGGGAGAGAAAGGGTTAAGTGGGGTGGTGTTTAAATATTGACAGCCTTACCTTATTGGAGGATCATGGGGTGTGGTGGGGAGGGGTCAAACCAGGCTGGAGAGGGGTTTTGTGGGAGGTGGTCTTCCTTGTATCATCATTTCCAGCACGGGCAGCGTTGGAGGGGCTTCTCCCACCCACCCTCCCCTTTTTTCTGGTTTTTGTTGGGCAGTTACTGCTGCTCTGTTTTTTTTTCTTGGGTTGCGTTGGTTTTGGGGTCGGCATAGGTGGCAGTTTAGGATGCTGACATTGGGCGCTTTGCTTTGGGGTTTTTTGAGTATTGTCATAGCAGGGGGCAGAGGTATCAAGGTTTTTGAAGGCGGGGATGGTAAACAGTTTAAAATAAACAGGGTTGGTATGGGTGTACCTTCAATACTAAGCGCAGCAGGAATGGGTTCTTGGATTGGTGGGGCTGTATCGAATGGTGATTTAGGAAGGCGTTGTGTGGCTGGGGGCCTTAATTTGTAAGATGGTGTCAGATACACCCGGGTATTAGTTTTCAGTGCCTTCAAAAATCTATCATTTGCGGTAATTTTTGTTATGGTTTTACATATGATAAAAATGTATGTATGTATTTGTTATTGATGTTATTTAAATAAACTGGCTGCTATGGCCATTTAATTTCCAAAGTTAAGTGTTTTATTATTATGTTAACGGTAGGTGTGGGGGGTGGTTTTTAGAAGTGGTGGTTAATGTCATAGCAGCTGAGCTATTGACAATACCCCAGTCATGGGCCAGAACAGTGTTTGCATTTATATCTGTTATCTACAAGTTTCATAAGCAGGCAGATCAGTTAGGGACTTCATTTTAATGAAAATCTATAAATGGGCAAAGCAAAAAAAATCCAGTATATCTCTGCACATTTAGGTGTTCATATATGCAAATCTCTCAAATTTTTGAGTCCGGAATATTGCTGCAGGGACAGACAATTACCTGTTGATCCTGCCAGAAATGTAGTGAGCTGCTAACTACCAGTTAGGAGCTGACAAAGCTGTCTCTGCCACACTGAAATCTTAGGCATAACTTGCATATGTAAAAGGTGACCAATGCGTTTCAAGAGAATCTTCATCATGGGCAGGAGTATAAAACTAAATTGCTGGGGGGGGGGGGGAGGATCAGTACTTATCAGCCAAGCAGGGTTAAAAAAAAGTCCCAGTTTTTGGACCCAGAAGACGTCTGGTAGATGCATGGGCCAGCCAGTGCTCACAAGTACCCAGGGAATCTGAATATGCACATAGTGACACAAGATTTGAGTGTGTTCACATGTGGTCCAGGGCCCAGACCAGCCGAATCAGTTCTGCAGGGAGTTGAGGAAGATGTGTTCGAAATGCATTGGACACCTTTTACATAGTTTCAAGTTATGCAAGCATTTGAATCAAGTGTGGAACATGGAAAACGTCTATATACAGTAAAGTATGTGTGATATTGAGGTTCTGTCAGTAATTATTCTATGTTACTATATTTTTTTCATTGTATTTTTTTTTAATTTAAATATTTATTGATTTTTTTCAGATAAACAAGTTATACAAACATACTCATTAAGACCTTAGCATATTATCAAAACATTTATCATTTCATCCCTCCCCCCCTCCCCCTACCTATATACCACCCATCCAATCCCTGACACCTTCTGCTCTGCATTTTCCTGTTTATTTCTGGAGATCGTAATCCCTATAAAGGAAGAACAAAATATGTTTCCATATTATTCTATGTTAATCCCCCATAACCTCTAAGGCTAGCCTTGACTTTTTGAATTCCTCCCATTTGTTCCATCTTGTATGGTGGCTCTCCATCTTATCTTCATTCAAATGATAAAGTTCCTCCAATTTATATATTTGATCCACCCTATCCACCCAGGCCTTTATTTTCGTCACCTCCTGTCTCCTCCAATACTTGGGTATCAGTCCCTTTGCTGCATTCAAATAGTACAATAAACCAGATCCTTTGTATTTTTTAACTGAAAGCTTAGTACTATGAAAAAGGCAAATCTCTGGGTCTACTAGAATATCAACCTCTGTAATTTTCTGAATCAAGCTTACTGTTTTCCCCCAATACTCTTGTATTTTAGAACACTCTCACCATATATGATACATTGTGCCTCTACCTCCACATCCACGCCAACACAAAGGTGAATTATCTCCACTCAATCTGTGTGTCACACTCGGTGTGATATACCATCTTGCCAAACACGTATAATTCATTTCTACCTCCTGTATATTTATATTTCTGTGGATTTTTCTATACATTTTCCTCTGTTTTTCCACATCTATTATTACTCCTATTTCACGTTCCAATTTTTCTATATATGGAGGACTTATATCTGCATTTATTTCAGTGAGAATCTTATATATTTTAGAGGTTCCGTGTTTCCCATCTCCCCATGTACCTAATAAGTGCTCAAAACGATTCCAATTCTCTCTTATTCTTAAAGGCTTTGGAAGCATTCCTATAAAGTGAAAATAACGCCACTCATCCATTCTCGTAAAAACGTCTCCTATTTTACCAATTCCTTAAGTGATCTTGTTTCCTCCCCCACCATTATATCCCTTAATTGTGCATCTTCCTTTTTAATCCACTTCCCTGTGATACCTTCTTTACCTGGGGGGAAAAACTCTGTGGCATTAACAATCAATTAAATTCCCATCCCATCTGTTTGTGTAAAACATCCCAAACTCTTAAAACATTAAATGTGAACAAACTTGTACTTTCTGCTAATCCTCTGTATTGTGGAGGTAACTATACAATTCAACTTAATTTAGTATTACTTAGAATATTTTCTATTTTAACCCAGCTTTTCCCTTCTGCATTATATGTCCAGTCAAAAAGTCTCACCATTATTACCGAGTTATAATATCTTTTTAAATCTGGGACTCCCAATCCTTCTTTCTCTTTATTTCTACATAAAATTTCCTGGCTTATTCTTTTTTTTTTATTCCTCCAACTAAATCTTTTTAACATTTTTTTTATTGATCTAAAGTATACTTCTGGTAGTTTAATTGGTATCATTTGAAATTTATATAATATTTTTGGAACAATCACCATTTTTATCAAATATATATGACCTATCCATGATAGGGTTCCCCCTCCTAATTTCCTTAGTTCATCCCTGATCTCATTTAACAATGGGATATAATTCAATTTATACAAGTTCTTGGAGGATACAGTTAATTTTATTTAGATATTTCAATTCTTTTTCTCTCCAAACAAAGGGAAATTCCTCCTATTTTTCTCTCTATTTGGAAGATATATGTTTAAAATTTCTGTTTTTGTTGGGTTAATTTTTAAATTTAACATCTCCCCATATTATGTCAGTGATTTCATTAAATTCGGCAATGTTATCCTTGGGTTTTCCACATAGAACAGCATGTCATCTGCATAAGCTGCCACCTTATGCTCCGTATCTCCTATCCAAATTCCTTTTATATCTATATTATTCCTTATTGTAGCCAAAAGAGATTCCAATGATAAAACATATAGCAATGGAGAAAAAGGGCATCCCTGTCTAGTTCCGTTCTGCATTCCAAAATACTTTGACAATTCCCTATTAAACATAATTGCTGCAGAGGGTTGACTATATAATTTCCTTATCCACTCTCTCATTCTAGGTCCCATCCCCAATACTTCCAATGTATCCATCATATATCCCTAATCTACTCTATCAAATGCCTTTTCAGCATCGATAGAGAGTACCACCGCAGGGATTTTCTCTTTCCTACATTTTTGTATGAGAAACGGAGATCTCAGTCCATTATCTCCCTTTATTTTTCCCTTTTTAAAAAAGGACTTACATGAAAGACATTTAAGGGATTTAAGTGACTTTTAACATGGTATGGTTTTTGGTGCCAGATGGGCTGGCCTGAATACTTCAAAAACTGCTGATCTATTGGGATTTTCACATACAACAATCTCTAGGGTTTACAGAGGATGGTCCGAAAAAGAGAAAATATCCAGTGAGTGGCAATTGTGTGGACGAAAATGCCTTGTTGATATCAGAGGTAAGAGGAGAATGGGCAGACTGGTTCAGCTGTGACATTCAGATGGTAGGGTCAGAACTTGGCGTTAACAACATGAAAGCATAGATCCATCCTGCCTTGAATCAACGGTGGTGGTGTAATGGTGTGGGGGATATTTTCTTGGCATTAGCAAGGTGTACCTATTAAAGTGGCCAGTGAGTATGTATGTATATGTGTATGTGTTGTTGGTGAAATACAGTATGTGCCTATAAAATCCCATGTATCCATTCAAACACCTTTTTGTGATAGAATTTTAAGGGATGTCGGCACAGAGTCACAATTTTAAGTCACCCCTGATCTAGTTTGATATGAAATCTTAAGAAGTATTGCCAGCCTTGCCTGAGCTCTTTCTTGCTGGTACAGATAACCTCTCCCTCTCCTCATCTCCATAATATAAGTGGGTGGTGTTCTATAGTCCATCAAGGGAAAGCTTAGTGTTGGTCAACAAACAGTATGACTATTAGGTACAAATTGAAAATTTAGACTCCAAAACAGCAACTTATCGCTGTGAATAATCAACAATAAACAAAAAAATTGTGTAGACCATAAAACATATGGGTATATGGACAGAAAATATGTTTTTTCTAAACTTGAATAAAAAGGAATTTCAGATATGGATATTTTATTCATAGTTACATTGATTTAGCTTGGTCTAGTGTTACTTTATACTGTATATACCATACCTGGCTGATGGCCCTGGAAGCTGAAAAATCACTGAAGTAGATACTGCTACTCTGTTAAGCTCTAGTTGTTTATGGACCCTCATGCTAAGCAACTGGCCTGCTGCTTTCTGAACACAGGGTTTGGCCGTTCAGATAAGGCTTTGCATTATCTCAATGATTGCAAATTATTCTCTGATTGGATGAGGTGAAAAACATGATGTCAGCACTCTGCCCCTCCACCTCATCCAATAAGAAAATTACTAGGAATGAGTAAAACAGAGGGTTTCAGCAAATATTACATTTCAATTAGGCCCAGAGTAAGAAACGATTAGCATGGATGTAGGGCCGACATGACTGGGTTAAAAGGGGATTGGCAAAAGAGGGTTTTTTTCTGTAGGTTAAAGTAAATAGGAATCAAGGGGCACTTACTGGATAGGTGGGTCAGGCAGGAACAGGTGGGGCTTTAGGGAACAGTCAATAGGAGGGTCCCAGAAAGCCTTCAGTAGGAAGAGAGCTGGCAGCAGGAAAACTTCCCATCCTTTCTCCCTTCTTCTATTGGGGACACTTACGGGTTTGTTGTGGATATGCCATGACAACTAGTTGGGTACAAGGTCCTTGAAGGTGTTCATTTTACACAACTGTACATTGGTAGAGACCCATCTTAGGTACGGCTCCCCTTATTTTGCATGGTTCACTACAGTGAATTGTGAGTAGTTTATGGTTGTATCTGTGATTATTGACTCTAAGTTAATTTTTTTTGTGGCCAAAGACCTACCTTTTATTTTGTTTTTTTGCAGGCACTCTGTTAAGCAAAACACCTACAAAGCCCTTGGGGCTCCATGCATACTGTATTGAATGTTAATATATTATTTATACAATTTGTTAAAGAAGGGCTGCTATAGCCATTAAACTCCAATTTGTGCCATGTGTGTTTACCTAGGTATGAATACATGGTGGAGTAGTGGTCAAGCAGTATTTGAGACAAATCATCTATACCCTAGTCATGAAAAATTTCACAATTGTTGTGAAATTCAATGAAGTCAATGAGGAAGGCACAATTATAGTAGTTTTTGATGGTTTTAAGAGTGCAATGGGGCTTAAATGGTTTTTGAGGGTTACAGCAGCTCCTTTTAACTATTCTCAACCTGTTCTTGTTCCCCCTTAATAGTCTCATTAGTTTATGTGTTTTTCCCAGAAAGAAAAAAAACAGACAGTAAAAAAAAGGTAAAGTTGAAAATGTGAAGTGACACGTACTATAGTGACCAAATACACACAAATGGGAAATAAAGCACCTATACAACCACTAAATAAAATTGTACTACTGCAAATATACCCCATCTCCCCAATAAAAAAGCACACCATTCAAATATAGTAAAAATGTAAATATTTTTTTTTCTTCATGCAAATTTCACCTAAGCATCTCAAAGAGTAAAATTGAAAGTTTCAGATTTGGCAATATTTCACCAATGGTTAAATCAATTTTGTTCAACCCAACTAACTGTAATTAAATCCCATTTGAGACTCAAACCAAGGCTGCTATTATTACAATGTTTATAACTGAATATATACATGAAGATAATACCACAGGGACACCCCACCTCTATTCCCTGTTCAATAAACAATTAAAATTTTATTACACAACACAAGTACCAATTGTAATAGAGGTTTGTTAGAACATGAGCCTTTGAAAGGTAAGGATATTTTTTATGGGTTCGTGTTACACAATTAAGTCGATTTTTATGGCTCTGATGATTGTGTCCTCCAAACATCTCCAGAAAATAACCTTCCGCAAATAATTTAATTAATACTAAGCCACACTTGCTCACAAACTATTATTTTGTGTCAAATACTAGAGTCAGACACTACAACTGTATTTATTCTTGGTAAGCCAAAGACAACACAACATCGGACAACATAGGGCTGGGAAGCACAAAAATTCATTAAGGCTGATTTACTAGGGGAGTTGAGAATCTTAAACCTATAAAATATTTGATGATTCACTTCAATTAGCCAATCATGTTAAAAGTAAATTCTTGTTTACTCATTTAATCTGCACATGACTGAAAAATGTAAGTGAATATTCACACATGTGGGAGGAGTCTCAACTCAGTTAGTAAATTAGCCCAACTGGTTCAACTTTTGCACATCTCTGAGATATTGTAGAACTAAACATGTAAACATTAAATGCATTAAATAGTCAACATTAAATATTTTTACTCCTTATGTTGCTAGTGTTAGTAAAATCTGTTTTAAACTTTTTTTTTTTTACATTTCTTTGGTTGCTTCTTGGTTTCCGGCCTAGGCCAAAATGATGTCATACATCCCAAGAGTCTTCATGTTTACTTTTGTTTCTTTTATCTAGAGAAGGGGAGGAAGAACTTTCTCAGCTATGCCTGCATGTATGAGCTAAGGGCAGATGGATTCTAGGAAATAAATGTTACATGAATCATCTGTCCTTACTCAAGTTGGCCATAGCTAGAAATGCTAGGGGGTGTTTTTCGAAGTGATTTATCTACAAAGCAAAGCATGGAGACATGGATGGACGAGTGAGTTTTCTTTGAATATTAAAAATGAATGAAACCCCTTTTTTTTGTGGTGTTCAGATACAGTTGAGTTCCGTTTTAAATAATTATATGAAAGTATAGTTGTAGTAAGGAAGAATACGGTACATGCCTATGCTCTCACCTCAACGACAACAACCTCCTCGACCCGCTACAGTCCGGCTTCCGTCCCCTACACTCCACCAAAACTGCCTTACTCAAACTCTCCAACGACCTGCTAACCGCCAAAGCTAATGGCCACTATTCAGTGCTCCTACTCCTTGACCTCTCTGCGGCCTTCGACACAGTCGACCACCCCTCCTCCTCAAAAAACTACACTCCCTCAGCCTCAGAGATTCTGCTCTCTCCTGGCTCTCATCCTACCTGTCGCAACGCTCTTTCAGCGTTACCTATAATGCTACCACCTCCCTCTCACTCCCCCTCTCTGTTGGGGTCCCTCAAGGCTCTGTCCTCGGGCCCCTTCTCTTCTCCATCTACACCTCCTCCCTTGGCCAACTCATACACTCTCACGGCTTCAACTACCACCTCTATGCCGACGACACACAAATCTATCTCTCAACCCCCCACCTCACCCCCTCGGTCTCCGCCCGAATCACACACCTGCTGAGCGACATATCAGACTGGATGTCGCTCCACTTCCTTAAACTGAACCTCTCCAAAACCGAGTTTCTTGTCTTCCCCCCAGCCTGCACACCACCCCCCATTGACTTCTCTATCACATCGAACAACGCTACCATCAAACCCGCCTCGCAGGCCAGAGTACTTGGTGTCATTCTTGACTCCAACCTATCCTTCCAGCCCCAAGTCCAATCTTTAACAAACTCGTGCAGACTCCACCTCCGCAACATCGCCAAAATCCGCACGTTCCTAACTACAGAAACCACTAAACAGCTCATCCACTCCCTCATCATATCACGACTCGACTACTGCAACTCCCTCCTCACTGGCCTGCCTTGCTGCTGGCTATCCCCGCTTCAGTCGATCCTGAATACGGCTGCCAGACTCATTCACCTTTCCAACCGCTCCGTCTCCGCCACCCCCCTCTGCCAATCCCTCCACTGGCTTCCGATTGCGCAACGGATCAAATTCAAAATCCTAACGCTGACTTACAAAGCTGTCCACCATACTGCCCCGAACTACATCACTGACCTAATATCCAAGTACCGCCCAGCACGCACACTCTGCTCCTCACAAGACCCCCTTCTCTCTAGTTTCCTGGTCTCCTCCTCCCATGCCCGTCTCCAGGACTTCTCCAGGGTGTCACCCATCCTCTGGAACTCCCTGCCCCAACCCATCAGATTATCACCTACTCTCCTCTCCTTTAGCCGCACCCTGAAAACCCACCTCTTCAGGGAAGCCTACCCCACCCCCTGCTAACTTGCCGACCTCCTCCACTCTTCCTACCACTCCATCCCCCACAGCTATCTCCTCCTGTGCCACCATCCCCTCCCTCCTAGATTGTAAGCTCGAAAGAGCAGGGCCCTCAGTTCCCTCATGTTTTGCATTGTATTGGTATTGTTCTGTCACATGTTCTGTCCCCCTTTGTAATGTACAGCGCTGAGCGAACTATTGGCGCTTTATAAATACTGTATAATAATAATAATGTTTTATATACATCGCCCAAGCAAAGATTGCCATACTCAAGTATATAACCAGACACATTCCTGCAACAGGATAATAATTATCAGATCCAGATAGATTGCAGTCCGAAAAAGGAAAAAGTATTTGAATTACATTACATGGTTACATACTTTTGCTGAAAACATATATGTCCACCAAGTGCAATCAGAAGAAAAAAAACTCCCTTGCAATCTTGGAATTAGGGCAATGCCAAAATTTTGCCAAACATGATTTTGCTTGAAAATTGCCAATTTGTGTTCCCTGAATCTTCCTTGAGAAAAACTCCCTATAAAATTTTACTAGTAGCACCAAAAGGGGAAAGAGAAAAATAAACTTGAAGCAATTTCCCAATCTTTTTAAAACAATAGCTGGGTTTTGTAAACATAGCCATCGTACACCTTCAGATGCTCAATGAAAATGTTTTGTCCAGTAGTCAAAGCTGTCTTTGTTCTTATTACAGCATCGATTTATCCTGTACATGAATGAATATATTTAAAAACACAACCATCCAAGTAGTACTCTGGATATAATGTGGATATAGTGGCTCGTGTGTTAGTCTTCAATGTCCTCATGTTATCATCTCATTCAGAATCCATTAAATGTGCTTTTGTTTTCAGGTTTGTTCATATAAAGTCAATGGATTTGTTTATGAATGGGCTGGAATGAAAATGATAGACTCTTTTTGAGAAGATTAAGAGGGGCCATTGAAAACTCAACTTAGCAATGTCATTACTTCAAACCACAGTACAACATGAATGACTGTGTTGACAATCACATACCTTTTATAAAGGTTAATAAAAAAAAGTTATGTAAAAGGAGAAGTACAGCCAAAGCTTGTTCGGCTGTACCTCTTCTGTGGATAACAGGAGTGCAGTTCATTCTGCACTCCTGTGAACCGTTTTCAGCTGACAGCAGGCTAAAGTCTGCTGTCGGTTGACTTCAACCAGGCAGTCCAGGCTGAGGAAAGATCATGACCATATGGTTGGGATCCACCCAGGATCTTGCACTGGCACCTGGCTCAGCCTCGCAGCAAGGCGTTGAGAGCCTGAGCCAGCAGCTCCCCCCCTCCCCCCTCCCCCCTCCTCCACAGCTCAGCACTCCAGTGAGTGCTGGGGGGAAGTAGAGCAGACATCAGTGACTAACAGTCACCGCTCTCTGCTCAGAGAGGCAGGGTGAAATGAGTGTTCAGTGGTGTCTGATCACTCAGTTCTCATCCTTAATGCCAGCAGGGGACAGATGCAGCATCAGATTATTGCTGCATCCACCTAGATAAATATGATTTAAAAAAAAATCCAATATATACTTCTCTTTTAAAAAAATAAAACGTGAAATTAGGAATAAAGCTACATGGTCTTCTTTTGCCTCATTTATTCACATATTCTTAGTGTATTTTGTTGTTATTATAGTTTTGTTCAGACAACTACAAAAAACAGTCCAAAGAACAACTTCAAAATTTGTTAAGAGACAGTAGCAAAAGCATGCATTGAAGAAAAAAGATTAAAGAGGCTATGTTTTGGGGATATTTAGTTTTAAGTTACTTTTGTGTGAGCAAACATTTAGTCAAAAATGTCCAAAATAATTTTTAGGCCTTGTCTTGTGTTTTTTTTTCATCTTTTTAGTGTATTGGTATTGCTTTTAGATTTTTTAGAGAACAGGAAGAAAACATCCAAATAGCAATTTGAAACATGCTACTCATTTTTTTTCTTGATTTCTTTGATACATTTAATTGCTATATGTTAAAAACAAAAATAAAAAAATGTGCATAAAGTTACAGTACTTTTTTAAAGTTGCAATTTAGATTTTTTTCTTCTTTTTGTTTAAAAAATACCTTAAAAATACAATATACAAAAACAAAACTACTCTAAAAGCACTCAAAATACATAGAAATTACACTCAAGAGCCATTTAATGCCACAAAAAAAAAAAATCTGAAAACCACCTTAATTCATCACAATTTTGACTTCCACTTTGACAAATCATTTTCAGACATCTAAAATTTTAATATTTTAATTTTGGCTGAAATCAGCTCACTCATGCTTACTGGAGGGTACCTTTAAAGTAGAACTAAAGGTAAAACTTTTTTTTTTCATTTTTGGATAGAGTAAAGGTAGGATATAACCCCTGTCTTATTTTATTTATTTATTTATTGCCATCTCTGTCCTATTGGAGACATTTCTCCTTGCTTCTTGTCCCATAGCCAAAACAGGAAATGAGAGGAAACCACTCCAAAGTGAGGGAATCCCTGGTTGTCAGCAGGGTCACTGGAACTAGTTTGCCCATTGAAAGATTTTCCCTGTATTCCTGTTGACAACCCAAAATTTTAGATTTTGTTTTGCTCTCACTTTTGGTGGTACTGGTAAATAAGAAAACAGAGAGAGTGAATCTCCCTGACAGATGTTCTAAACCATTTATACTCTATCCACATTTTTAAAAAGTTTTGCCTTTAGTTATATTTTAAAGAGCACTTTCATTTTATGACTTTTTGTGACATTGCCATATTTGTGATATTGATGAGAACCCGCCACAAGATAAGCAAAAGAAAAAATAGTAAAAATGAGCACTAATAATAATTGTTTTTGATTAGAACCTAATGTCACATAGACAAACCTTTGACTATTACATTTCTGAAAAGATCCAAAGGACTCGACTCAAAAAGAAATGTTTACATTGAGACAGCTGTGTTCAAATAATGGAGAAGCAGTGCTGAAACGATTTGAGGTCACCTCCAGGCCAAGCATGGCACAACCTATTTTCTTGCTGTTACAGGAGGAAGTGTGAACTTACACCATGATCCTACCTTCTTTAATCGTGCCCTGACAGAGCAAGAATAATTCACCAGTTGAACTAATCAAAGGTGAAAAGAGTGAATCAGTAAACGTCGTATCCTTTTGCCACTTTCATCAATCCGGCTAACTGAATTTGAACTAAAGCTGTGCAACTTTTCTGCAACGGGAAATTAATATGTAGCACATCTGAGACCTGTAAAATTGGAAAAGCTTGCATTATATCAGCGGATTGTCTTCGGTAATCAGAAAAGAACCACTGTGTATCTTCTTTATTCATCGGAAACACTGGACACTTCCCATGACGTCCTAGGCTAAAAATTCTTTTTTCGATTTCAATTTTGTTATTATGGCTGTATTATATTGGCCGTTTCAGCGGCCTACACATGATTGAATCTATTCAATTACCCATGAAGAGAAAGCCATGATACATATTCAAGGCATGAAGATACGGTGGAAGAAGAGTGGGAAAGAAAGATGTATTTATCCAGTAATATGTTTCATTTGCCCAGGGTTTGGAAACAATTCTCCCTCGCGTTTGTCCCTGTCAGATCACATTATACGCAAATGAAGTTTACAAAATATCAATTCAGTTTCAATAAGGGGGCTTGAATCAAAGCACGCTGGGGCTGAATTGACCAAATCATAACAGTTGAAGGGACCCTGGTGGTTTCCAAATATTTTTCAGTCAGAGGTAATCAAAGGCAGGTTGCTAGATGTACTTAATACATTCAATTTCTCCCTTATTGCTTCCATCTTCTACATTTGAACAAGCTTTTATTATGCTCCAATACATAGAATACTGAAATTGAAAATATCAGTTCAAACTCTAGTGATGTCTGCTCTAAAAACAACAATGTCAAGTGTAAACTTCCAGAAAATGGCTCAAACGTGTGAAAGTGTAGATTATGTAGCTCACATTTTTTTTTTCTATTAATTTGTTTGATCAAACACATAGGCCATCTCACTGTCACTTCTAAATTGGCAAAGTGACCTTACGAAAGTACCAAGAACAAAAATGTCCATTTACATACAGAGAAATAAATGGGCATTTGCCCCAGGCCAGCCACTTAAGGAGAGTAAATGAGACTGATTATCATGAATGATGTCTTTGGGGAAGGAAAAATAACAGAAGAACCCTGATTTATAGTGGAAAGAAATATGACTTACTCGTAATATTAAACCTAAAGGAAGACACCAGAAAATAAAGCACTCAGTCTTCTGTATGCAAACTAAAAGCACATTTACAGATCTTGTTTCCAATTCTTTTCTCCAGCACCCTCAATTTTGGAAATGGAGAAACCAAAGTAATATGGGCCTTTGAATGTGCCTTAACAGAAACATACTGTGAGGGACCGCCGAGCGGCACCACTAGCACTCCACCGGTCAGGCGTGCCCAGAGCGCGGAATCTAAGCCCCAGGGTACTTGTTCACCAGGGCCCCTGATGGTGGGGATGGACTTGTAGTACCCTGAGACCAGGTCGCCTCTACTGAGCACACCTGTCAGTGGTAGGGGTGTCCGCCAGGGGTTCCAACCAGGGAGAGCCAAATGTGAGGAGGTCGGGTGACCCTGATGGGATGGATGGATGGATGGCTGAGCAAGTGCGTAGTCAGACAGGCCGAGTCGGTAATGTAGAGGACGGTAAGGTACAAGGGAGCAGGCAGAGAATCATCGGGTCACACGCCAGGTCAGCAACAGGAGGTCAGATCTACAGAGGGGCATCCAGGGAGAGAGGTCAGGCAAGCAAGGGTCTGGGCAGGAGAAATCAGCAAGGTCAAGAGCAATCCGGGTCAATAACTTACAGTATACAGGTTCACAGGATCAGGAATGCAGGTAAGACCAGAAGGCAACGAAATGACAGCTCAGGGACCTTTAAATATCCCGCCCTGCGCTGCCATTGGTGCCCAGCGGGCGGCCGCGGCTTCTACTGCGCATGCGCGAACTCGAACGCCGCGGCCGGCCCGGACATAGTGCCCGTGTACTGGGAGGAGCAGTGCGCCTGCGCCGGGACCATCGAGGGACGGATCGCGGGGATCCCTGACATTGCCCCCCCCCTACGGGCAACCTCCGGATGCCCACCCGATCTCTCCACCACGGGTGATCACAAAGAAACCTCCGGACAAGCCTAGGTGCATGGACATTATGGGCTGGTTCCCACGAATTGTCCTCAGGGCCGTAGCCCTTCCACTTGATGAGAAATTAAGTCTGGCCCCCCCTTCGACGGCACTTCAAGATTGCCTCCACCTCAAATTCCTCTTCCTCTTCAACCGTTACGGCCTCCGGGGGCCTGGATTCCCGTTCCGGGAAGGCATCAGGGACTACCGGTTTCAACAGGGACACGTGGAAGACAGGGTGGATCTTGAGTGTGTCAGGGAGAACAAGTTCATAGGCCACCTCATTGACCATCCGTTTGATGCAAAAAGGGCCTATGAATTTAGGTCCCAACTTCTTCGACGGGCAAAGCATCCTCAAGTTTGACGTAGCCAGCCAAACCTTCTCTCCGGGCTGCAACACCAGGTTCCCTCTTCGCTTCCTATTGAAAGCCTTCTTATAGTCTTCTTGGGCTTGACGGATGGCTTCCTGTAATTTCTTATTGTTGGAGGTGAAGAAGGTCAGTGCATCCTGCGTCGCTGGAATCGGGCATTCCGGGACCAAGTCCGGGAGGAAGACCGGATGAAACCCATAGTTGGCGAAGAACGGGGACTGCCCAGTTGCTGAATGGCAAGCGTTGTTGTACGCGAATTCTGCCAAAGGGAGGAGTGGCGCCCAGTCGTCCTGAGAGAATGATGTGTAGCATCGCAGGTATTGCTCCAGGGTCTGATTGGTCCTCTCGGTCTGGCCATTGGTCTGAGGGTGAAATGCCGAGGAAAGAGACAGCTTGATATCCAGGGCTTTGCACAGCGCCCTCCAAAACCGCGAGGTAAACTGCACCCCTCGGTCCGAGACGATGTCTTCGGGAACCCCATGCAGTCTAACGATCTCTCGAATAAAGACTTGTGCCGTCTCGGCTGCAGATGGAGTCTTCCGTAAAGGGATGAAATGGGCCATCTTGGATAAGCGGTCCACAACCACGAGGATTGCTGTGTGATCCAGCGAAGGAGGGAGCTCGACTATGAAGTCCATGGAGATTCTCTGCCAGGGCCGTTCAGGGATGGGCAATGGACGTAGCAGGCCCCATGCCTTGTTCCTTGAAGGCTTGTTCCGCTGGCAGATGGCACAGGAGCCCACGTAGATCTTACAATCCTTGGCCATGTCCGGCCACCAGAAGGAACGCCGGAGAAGTTCCAGGGTCTTGACCGGTCCAAAATGTCCTGCCAGTGGGTGGTCATGGCAATGTCCCAAGACTAAGGTTCGGGCATCCTCTGGCACCACAATCCGGTCCTCCCTCCATAGGAGTCCCTCCTTGTTCTGGAGGGGGGCCCCATCGGAGGTAGACATTGCTGTGGACGCCCTCAGGATCTCGGAGCGAAGGTTTGTCTGAAGGGCCAAGAAATTCCCTGCCGGAAGAATAGTGTCGGGCACTGGGATCTCCTTGGTGTCCTCATACATGCGCGATAATGCGTCAGGCTTCGTGTTTTTCGAGCCGGGCCTGTATGTGATGTGGAACTGGAACCTCGAGAAAAACAATGCCCATCTTGCTTGTCGTGGGCGTAGACGTTTGGCCGTCCTCAGATATTCCAGGTTCTTGTGGTCCGTGAATATCAGGATGGGATGGGAGGCACCTTCCAGCAGGTACCTCCATTCCTCTAAAGCGGTTTTGATAGCCAGTAGCTCGCGATCCCCAATGTCGTAGTTCCTCTCCGCCGGGGTAAGTTTCCGTGAAAAGAATGCTACTGGGTGAAGTAATTCCTTGGCGCCCTTCCGCTGGGAAAGGATGGAGCCAACCGCGTTTTCAGATGCATCTACTTCTAAGATGTAGGGCAGGGAGGCGTCGGGATGACCCAGAATGGGTGCCGAGGTAAATAACCTTTTTAGGGCCTCAAAGGCTTCCTGTGCCTCGGGCGTCCATCTGAATCGCGTCCCAAGCTTAGTTAATTGAGTGATAGGGGAGACCAGACCCGAGAAGTTCTTGATGAACTTCCGGTAGAAATTTGCGAACCCAATAAAACGTTGGACACTTTTCCTGTCCGTGGGTTCAGGCCAATCTAGGATCGCTGAGACCTTCTGAGGGTCCATTGCGACCCCCGTGGTGGAGATAATCAGACCCAGGAATGTAACGCTAGCCTGTTCAAAGCAGCATTTCTCTGCTTTAGCGTACAACCCGTGCTGCCGCAACCGCCCCAACACCTTTGTTACATGTACCCTGTGCTCCCCCAGGGAGGATGAGAAAATCAAAATGTCGTCTAAGTAGACGATGACAAAGATGTCCAGGAAGTCCCTAAAGATGTCGTTTACAAAGTGCTGGAAGGTGGCTGGCGCATTGCATAACCCGAAAGGCATGACCAGGTATTCAAAATGGCCGAATCGGGTGCGGAAGGCCGTCTTCCACTCATCCCCCTCCCTTATGCGAACCAAATTGTAGGCTCCCCTTAAGTCCAACTTGGTAAATACTACCGCAGCCTTTAAGCTCTGGAACAATTCAGGTACCAGAGGTAATGGGTAACGATTTTTAATGGTGACCCTATTCAGCTCCCGATAGTCAATGCATGGCCTCAAAGTCTTGTCCTTCTTTTCTACAAAGAAGATCCCTGCACCTGCTGGGGAAGTGGAGGGACGGATGAATCCCTTACGGAGGCTATCCTCAATATAGTCCTTCAGGGCCCCTAATTCCAGCTCAGAAAGGGGAAAAATTCGTCCGAACGGGATTTCAGAACCGGGCAACAGATCAATTGGACAGTCATATGGGCGGTGGGGGGGTAGAGCATCTGCTCCCCGTTCACTGAACACGTCAAGGAACTTGTGATAGGCTGCAGGAACCACTTGTTTCAGGCTGTCATCCCCCTCAGAGCACAAAAGAACCTGGGGGACCCCCGGGCCCGAAGTTCGACACAGTTCCCGACAATATGGGGAAGGGAACGAGACAACCCCAGTTTCCCAGTCAATTTGGGGGTTATGGGCCCGCAACCAAGGGAGCCCCAGAATGACTGGGAAAAGGGGTGATGCAATAGCATCCAGGCGGAGGAGTTCCCGGTGCTGACCGGCAATGGAAGTCATAATGGAAGGGGTCTCCTGGTTGACTACTCCTGACTTTATCCGGGAACCATCAGCTAAAAAGATATGAAACCCCTTCTCCTTTGGGCGGAGGGGAATACCCTGCTGGTGAGCAAAATTGATATCCACAAAACAGCTGCATGCCCCCGAATCAACTATGGCCGACACCTCCACGGTCCTTTCGGAAAGCTGAAAGGAGAGGGGAACAACTAAGTACTGGGACGGGGTCATATCGCCAACAGATAAAGAAGATGAAGTGAACTTACTCAGTTTCTGCGGGCAGGAACGCACCATGTGACCAGCTTCGCCGCAGTACAGGCACAGATTCTGGGAGCGTCTGCGCTGGCGTTCCTCAGGCGATAGTTTAGGCCGAGCCAGGCCTAGCTGCATGGGTTCGGGGGCATCTTCAGCCGGCAGGTTCTGGATGCTTGGCCTAGTATGTTGACCGGATTCCTGAAATGACCCCCAGGGATTTCCGCGACCCTGACCAGACCTCTCCAATCTGCGCTCCCGTAGCCTACGGTCAATTTTAATAGTGAGTGCAATCAAGTCCTCTAATATCTCGGGCACCTCTACCCGGGCGAGCTCGTCTTTCAGAGCCTCAGATAGGCCCATACGAAACTGGTGTAAAAGGGCGAACTCGTTCCAACGAGTGTCACCCATCCAGCGCCTAAAGTCAGAGGCGTATTCCTCAGCCGTCCGCCGACCTTGTCGGAGTGTGTATAACGTGGCCTCGGCCGAGGCCGCCCGTTGTGGGTCATCATATAAGATGGCCATAGCGTTAAAAAAGCTGTCGACCGAAATCAGGTGAGGGTCATTGTTTCCCCTTAGTCGGTGGGCCCAGTCTTGGGGTTCACCCTGCAGCAGGGAGACAACAAACCCCACTTTCACTGACTCTGTCAAAAAGGTCCGTGGCTGTAGTTCAAAAAAGAGAAGACAAGAGTCACGAAATGACCGAAAACGTGTGCGATCCCCATGGAAGCGCTCGGGTAAGGGTACTCGGGGTTCCGCCATAGGGAGTGATGTGGGAGGCCCAGGAGCCGGCTCGTGGGCTGCTGCGACTGGAGGTGCAGGAGCCGGGGCCTGTGAAACAGGAACAGATATGGTGCAGGCCTGAAACCGATTCTCGATCTGCAGACATCTGTCCTGTAATGTGTTTACAGCCTGCGTCAGGGTAGACAGGTGCCTGCACACCTCGTCCAACGGGGTGAGTCCTCCTCGAGGCTCAGTCATGGCCTTCTGGTACTGTGAGGGACCGCCGAGCGGCACCACTAGCACTCCACCGGTCAGGCGTGCCCAGAGCGCGGAATCTAAGCCCCAGGGTACTTGTTCACCAGGGCCCCTGATGGTGGGGATGGACTTGTAGTACCCTGAGACCAGGTCGCCTCTACTGAGCACACCTGTCAGTGGTAGGGGTGTCCGCCAGGGGTTCCAACCAGGGAGAGCCAAATGTGAGGAGGTCGGGTGACCCTGATGGGATGGATGGATGGATGGCTGAGCAAGTGCGTAGTCAGACAGGCCGAGTCGGTAATGTAGAGGACGGTAAGGTACAAGGGAGCAGGCAGAGAATCGTCGGGTCACACGCCAGGTCAGCAACAGGAGGTCAGATCTACAGAGGGGCATCCAGGGAGAGAGGTCAGGCAAGCAAGGGTCTGGGCAGGAGAAATCAGCAAGGTCAAGAGCAATCCGGGTCAATAACTTACAGTATACAGGTTCACAGGATCAGGAATGCAGGTAAGACCAGAAGGCAACGAAATGACAGCTCAGGGACCTTTAAATATCCCGCCCTGCGCTGCCATTGGTGCCCAGCGGGCGGCCGCGGCTTCTACTGCGCATGCGCGAACTCGAACGCCGCGGCCGGCCCGGACCTAGTGCCCGTGTACTGGGAGGAGCAGTGCGCCTGCGCCGGGACCATCGAGGGACGGATCGCGGGGATCCCTGACACATACAACAACATAGCGTTAAAATATGAAAAGCTTTCTGGCATCATTACAGGAAGGTTAAAATCATGCATCAGTTGCCATAGCATTACAGCTGTAGTAGACACATGATTACAGTTCCAAAAACTAGGATAATGGATCAACGCATTTCACAGTATTTTTACTTCCTCAGGATCCATGCCTTTGTTGTGACTGTGGCTGTACAAATATAACAACATACGTTTACATACAATTTTACACAATATACAAAATGGCTTCTTTTGTTGTTGGTTGTCTTCTGCCCTCCTGTCCCCTGGTCCCTGTTATACAGAGAGACATTTTGTATATTGTGTAAAATTGTATATTGTACAATTGCTTTGTTGTTGTTTATTGTATATTGTGTAAAATTGTGTATTGTACAATTGCTTTGTTGTTGTTTATTGTATATTGTGTAAAATTGTACAATTGCTTTGTTGTTGTTTATTGTATATTGTGTAAAATTGTATATTGTACAATTGCTTTGTTGTTGTTTATTGTATATTGTGTAAAATTGTGTATTGTACAATTGCTTTGTTGTTGTTTATTGTATATTGTGTAAAATTGTATATTGTACAATTGCTTTGTTGTTGTTTATTGTATATTGTGTAAAATTGTACAATTGCTTTGTTGTTGTTTATTGTATATTGTGTAAAATTGTATATTGTACAATTGCTTTGTTGTTGTTTATTGTATATTGTGTAAAATTGTATATTGTGCAATTGCTTTGTTGTTGTTTATTGTATATTGTGTAAAATTGTATATTGTACAATTGCTTTGTTGTTGTTTATTGTATATTGTGTAAAATTGTATATTGTACAATTGCTTTGTTGTTGTTTATTGCATATTGTGTAAAATTGTATATTGTACAATTGCTTTGTTGTTGTTTATTGCATATTGTGTAAAATTGTATATTGTACAATTGCTTTGTTGTTGTTTATTGTGTAAAATTGTATATTGTACAACTGCTTTGTTGTTGTTTATTGTATATTGTGTAAAATTGTATATTGTGCAATTGCTTTGTTGTTGTTTATTGTATATTGTGTAAAATTGTATATTGTGCAATTGCTTTGTTGTTGCTTATTGCATATTGTGTAAAATTGTATATTGTACAATTGCTTTGTTGTTGTTTATTGCATATTGTGTAAAATTGTATATTGTACAATTGCTTTGTTGTTGTTTATTGCATATTGTGTAAAATTGTATATTGTACAATTGCTTTGTTGTTGTTTATTGTATATTGTGTAAAATTGTATATTGTACAATTGCTTTGTTGTTGTTTATTGTATATTGTGTAAAATTGTATATTGTATAATTGTTTTGTTGTTGTTTATTGTGTAAAATTGTATATTGTACAATTGCTTTGTTGTTGTTTATTGTATATTGTGTAAAATTGTATATTGTACAATTGCTTTGTTGATGTTTCTGTGTTGTTATATTTGTACAGCCATATCTTTTGTCCAAAAAAAAGGTGTGTATCCTGAGGAAGCAAAAATACTGCCAATCGCGTCAACTCATTACACCAGTTTTTGGAACTGTAATCAAGTATCTACTACAGTTGTAATGATATGGCATCTAACACATTCTGGTGCATGATTTTAACCGTGTTTTAATTATGTAATAAAGCTTTTCATATTGTAATAATATGGTGTTGTTTGTTGCTGTTGAGGTACATTTAAAATCCCATATTACTCTGGTTTCTCTTTTTCCAAAATTGAGGGTATTGGAGAAAAGAATTGGGAGCAATTTATGAAGAATGGATGGTGTCATAATGGGAAATATGTAGGGATGCTTCACCTAGGTTTAACTATTTACAGATGTCTTTGTCTGAGGGTGTTCAATTTGATTTAAAAAAAAAAAAAAACAGTGGCCCTTTTATACTTTTTTAGCCATGTAGCTAGCAATAAAGTCTAAGGCGATGGAGTTTATTTACTAATGGATTAGAGAATTTTTAAAGGTGAACAAAGGCAAGCACAATTAAAGCAATAATAAGCCTAAACCAAGACCTAAAATGTAATACATTGTAGCTTACAATCATTAGATATAGTGGCTGCATAGGTTTTCTTTTTTTCCCTTGTTTTCACATGTTGATCTGGCCAGTAACACATTTCCAGTATTATAGTGCCACCATTCTGGAATAAGAAGCACAGGGGGCACTTTTGGACAGTAGCATTTTCAGTCTGTGGGGAGGGGCTGAGATTTATACATCCCTGCCCAAAAACATTATTTGTAGAGAATTTGTTTCCACTCTAGAAACCCTGTTACCAGATCATTAATTTCAACAAAATCTTCCCTTAAGTTGTTATGTGCATTTAAAGCCTACATTTACTTACAAATAAGCACAGGGGCATTACTTACAATCAATATGATATGTCCCTTGTGCTGCTGCCTCTCATTCCAGTAGAAATCTTTCTGCAGGCTCTCATCAAGAGTGCCCAGCTATGCCCATCCTTTCTGCCCTGCTCCTCCATTCGTAAAAGGTGTACTACAGCTTCAATGAATGGAACACAATTTATGACTGGTGAGGTCCACCTCCTCCATTCATAGACCATGTTGCATTCATAGAAGCTGTAGTATGGCTTCAATGGCAGAGGTGGGCAGAAAGGATGGGAATAGTTGGCACTCGACTGTAGTGGCAATGCAGCTGGGGAGGAAGTCGAGAGAAACTGGCTTTCTCTAGGGTTTCTTCGGTCACCTGGAGTAGTGATCCGGTTGTTGGCGTTGGATCCAGGTGACCCTGGTGGTCATCTTAGATCAAGAAAGTCTTTTTAATTCTTTTCCCAGTGCGCTTTGTGTGAGTGACTAATCTGGGGACATGTCACCCATCAGTCAGGGACAGCATTAGCGGTAGGGAAAGGCTTTGGTGGATTAGGGAAAGAGTAGGGACTACATCAACAAAACCGTCATAGGAAGCTTCCCCATTGAGTTGGATAAGCCAGACCAGGCTGTGCTCCTTATGGAAGATGCTGTGGGCAGCTTGGAATCTACTTACCTCTGTCCCTGCACTGAACTGTTGTAAGTGCCCCAGTCAGGTGAGCCTCCCCGCCAGGTCTGTTTGTAATGTTTTACTAGTTGTGCTATACACCAATTTTGGCTAACAGGGACTCTGTGTGCTTTCTGCCTGCTGAATCATGCTGCACCTACCCAACAAACAGATGTGTGGGGGGCATCGGAGGAGGAATATTTCTAGCACAAGGGACACATCACACTGATGCTAAAAAATGTCCCTCATGCTTATTTATTTTTTAACTAAACATAAACTTTAATGTATTTTAGGCATGTTATTTACTTGGAAAATCCTTTGTTGTGTAGATATTTAAAAGTTGTGTCTCAATTGACACTGCATAGTAATCCCCTTTTCTCCTCCCCTCGCTGCTATAAAAAAGACTCTGTATGGAGGTGAGGGGAGGGATGGAGTATCTGGGCCAGCACAGACAGTAATTAGAAACTCCCAGAAGAGGAGTTGGCTACACTGTGCAGGAAAGAAGGGAGCTGTGCTATGGAACTAAGTAAGCAGTCAGATTTGCTTGCTTGCTATTGCATATCAATAAAAAATGTTTATGGAAATGAAAAACACTGCAAATAGGTATTTACATTTCTGAAATTATTATTATTATACAGGATTTATATAGCGCCAACAGTTTGCACAGCGCTTTACAATATAAGGGAGACAGTACAATTACAATACATTTCAGTAGAGAAGGAATGTGAGGGCCCGGCTCGTGGAGCTTACAATCTAAAGGAAGGGGGAGATGATACAAAAGGTGATAGCTGCGGGGGATGATCTAATGGAGGTGATTCAAGTACAGTTCTTAGGTGGAGGTGGGGTAGGCTTCCCTGAAGAAGTGAGTTTTCAAAGATCGCCTAAAGGCAGACAGGGTGGGGGCTGACCGGACATGCTGTGGTAGGGAGTTCCAGAGGATGGGAGAGGCTCTGGAGAAATCCTGGAGGTGAGCGTGGGAGGAGGTGATGAGGGAGCTAGAGAGGAGGATATCATGGGGGAGCGGAGTGGGCGATTTGGGCGGTATCTGTGGATGAGGTTGGTGATGTGGCTAGGGGCAGAGTTGTGGATGGCTGTGGTTAGTATTTTGAATTTTATACGTTGGGTTAGTGGAAGCCAGTGAAGAGATTGGCAGAGAGGGACAGCAGTCGCTGATCGGTTGGTAAGGTGTATGAGTCTAGCAGCAGAATTCATAATAGAAATGTTTGTGTTTTTACCAGCATTTTTCTTTTACCAGCATTTGGTGATATGGTCTCATTAGGGCCTTATCAATCATGGCAGCAGAAAAAGTAAAACAAATAAGGGTTTAGACTATAGTTAATAGACTAAGTTGGTCAGGGTAGCATGAATTGTTGAGCAATGCATTCTTCTTACAGTCAATAGAAGCAATGTCCTTACTAGTAGAGTACAAAATCATTACATGGGCAAATTATTTCCTGTTTTTCTTCCACTGATTTTGAATCTAACATGCAACCAAAAAAATTAACAGTTACACCCCACACTGCTATAAAAATGGGTTTATGCTTTATTAAATTAAGCTGGGACAATATTAACTAGCAGAACTTAATTCTGCACTCAAATATTATTGGATATTATGAAAGAAAGACTGGAACAATTTCTGCTAAAATTAGATCTTAATCTTTCATTTTGCAGGCTTTGCCAATTTAAAGTATTCAAATCAGCATCTTGCCAGCCCATTATGGCTGAATAACTATAAAGAATACATGCTTTGCCTCTTAATTTAGTTGACCAAATGGGCACACTTTGAATACAATAAGAAAACGCACGGAACAGATTCAAGATCATTAGAGAAAACATGAAAATAGGCGTTTTGTCTGAATCAGTACTAATATGAATGGAGTTTTCATTAAAGATTTTCTGTATTGGTGGAGTGGGGTAAGCTTCAGTATCCCACTAGGCTTTTACTACTGCTGTCTGGCATCCTAGCATGAAGATCTTCCCCATTCCCAGTATAGCTATGACAGGAAGCTTGTCATTTCAGCTGCTGTCATTACAGCAAATATAGATATAGACATACTCACTTAGGCCATAGAACTCACTTAGACCAGTGACAGTGTTATTTCAGACAAATAACATGGCCATGCATGGGAATAGGTGCCTTTACAAAGCGAGCAGAAATGCCTTTTGACTGCAAGATTGAAAATCACAGGGGTTTATTTATTAAAACTGGAGAGTGCAAAATATGGTTCAACTCTGCATAAAAACCAATCAGCTTCCAGATTATATTGCCAAAGTTTAATTGAACAAGCTGAAGTTAGAATTGATAGATATGGATAGGACTGATTGGCTACCATGCACATCTGCACCAGATTGTGAGTTGTTTAGTAAATCTACCCCATAGTGCCTACTGTCTTTCCCCTATTGAGGGCATTAGGTATATATATATTGTGACAAGACTAGACCCTGTCACTGTGAGAAGATAGGAAAATGTGACACAGGTTTCGAATGCAATGTTCAAGACTAACGTTTCTGGGCAGGGAAAGCTGTGGAACTGGCTTTCTCTGGATTCTGCAGCTCTGGATAGGAACATTCAATTCTGTGTCCGGATTTTGCTACACAACTGCAATCAGGAGTACACAGCTGTGAGGTGTCGTTGTATATTCAGTTCTGAGAATATCTCAGGGCTCCCAGTTGGAGACAGCCCAGTGGGGGAGATGGAAGGTCTCATTGAGGGTTCAGAGCACCCAGTCGGAAGTCAAGAAACAGGTCTCAGTTCCAGGATTAAGGTTGGCTCCTATCAGGGTGTCAGGAGAACCCCAACCATAGGCCAGAGGTGGACCTTACAGCAGGGCGTTGTGTCTAAAGGCTAGAGAGCCAAGTATCCAGGAGAGGTACTGCAAGTGAAGCTGAGAGAACTTATGAGCCTGCCCTCAGCTAATAATGGAATCTTCTACTCTTCCTACCACTCTATCCCCCACAGTTACTACCTCTTGTACCACTATCCCCTCCCTCCTAGATTGTAAGCTCCAAGGAGCAGGGCCCTCCTATCCCTCTTGTATTGAACTGTATTGTTGCTGTATTGTCTCCTGTTATATTGTAAAGCGCTGAGCAAACTGTTGGTGCTATATAAATCCTGTATAATAATATTATTATTATTAATAATAATAATAATAATGACCCAGGTGTCTTGGCATTTTGCAGAGTATGGATTTCTATTGTAGTAGAAGAAGATCGCCTGTGTGGAAAATCATTTGTTTCTGAACTTTTGCTTTCTTTTAAATAAAAGTGGGCTACCAAGCCCTTAAAAATAGTTCCTGTCTGCCATGGACTCACTAAAATAACGCATCTACCACAAGAGCTAACTACACCATGTCACGATACACACACACATATATATATATATATATATATATATATATATATACTGTATATATATAGTATTATACTATATTGCCAAAAGTATTGGGATGCCTGCCTTTACATGCACATGCACTTTACTGGCATCCCAGTCTTAGTCCATTGGGCTCAGTATTGAGTTGGCCCCGCCCTTTGCAGCTATAACAGCTTCAACTCTTCTGGGAAGGCTTTCCACAAGGTTTAAGAGTGTGTCTATGGGGATATTTCACCATTCTTCCAGAAGTGCATTTGTGAGGTCAGGCACTGATGACTCACAATGTTGTTTCCAAATATTTTGCCTGACACAGTGCCAAGTGAGAAAATGGTGAAACTAAGGGACTGATAAGACAACAGACTTGAGTGAACAGACATTCACCATAGACCTGCAAGGACACTAAAGCTGGGTATACACATACTAAAAATAGTAAAATTCACCAGGAACTGGGTGATTTTCGGGTGTAGTGTTGTCTGTTCAACAGAAGCCGGTCTAATGACCACCTTCTGTCAAATGAAAACCAGCATTCGATCAGCACTTGCAGCCAATAGCTGCAGTGCTAATCTGTGTATTCTGGTTGGAGGTTATCCCCAATGTCAGAATGCAATAGAACAGCAAGAGAGATCCCTGCATCAACAATGCCTATGTTGAGGGGGGGATCTGTGAGTTTGAGTTTTTTTTTCGTTCAACACACTGGTTAAAAAAAAAAAGTAATGCAACAATGGGCTTAACTTTTTATTAACTTACATGTTTCTCATGTTGGTAGAGTAACTCTTCCTCTATAGTAACACCACTTCTTTATTATTGCAAGTAAATACTGTATTCTAAAGAGAAGCAATGTGTTATCATTGAGTTGTTGACAAAGGAGTGGTGCAGGTTGTCCAAGATCCACAGAAGGCTAAAGAATGTTTCTGGAGATGACCCCATTGACAAGAACAATGTCCTTTGGTGGCTTTTATCAATGGTGTCACCTATCATTCTGTAGCCATCTGTGGATGGTGGACACCCCTCCTTTGTCATGAACTCAATGACAGCACATTGCTTCTGCTTGGAATCCATTATATACGTGCACTGAAAAAAGGAAAAGACGAGCTTCTATAGAGGAAGAGCTACTCTATTCAAATGAAATTTTTGTGTGACTTAATAAAAAATGAATGCCAACTTTTTGCACTACTTCTGTACAGCCTTTGTAGAAACCAAGTCATGCCAACAAACAATGGCCGCCTGGGCAACTGTCATCTTTTCCACTTTTTTGATAAGCATTTGCCTAACTCTAACAACATAACTAGCCATGGAAAAAAACATTTAGAATCTCAGCTTACTTGTAAGCAAGTTTCCTATCTTATTCATTGTTTTGCCATACAGCTGTCTTAGTTTTTACAAGGTGTTAAAAAAGATACATTTTCTGCCACATCCAATAGGTTTCTCAAATGACCGTATTTGTGAATTAAAAGGGGTTTAGAAGGAGATAAAACGATTCCCCTTTTCATTTGCATGTAAAGTATGATCAATGTGAATTGATTAAGACTAAATTAACATCAATGGCTTCCAATATTTTCTTTGTTTACACATTAGCCTGCTACCTTTAACATATAGATATATTGAATTCAGCTTAGCAGACAGAGCTGCAAGGAGCTGGCCTTTAAAAAGAAACTTATCTGTAATTAAAATCATTCACAAGTTTTATCAAAATCCATTTGTAAAAGTAACACAAAAAAAGTAGATTTAACAGCATAACAAAAGCCAGTGGTATCTGCTATTGTACATCTGGATATAGCTATTTGTAGTGTTTCTTTTACTTATAATGTTAACACCATTAATGGTCAACCAAGCAGCATATCACAATGTGTGTAATGAGCAGTGCTGAACGATTGTGAAAACTCATTCCCATCTTTTCTTGCCCCTTTCAAAATACATCTTTGTCAATCGGCCATTTCTTTAGCAGGCATAGTTTTAGCTAATACAAGGGGTGTTCAAGTCAAAGCAGGACCTTTGAGTTTATATAATAAAAGAACAAACTTCAAGGAGTGGAAATACGTTTATTTGTCAACATACTCCCCTGCTACATTTATACACATATCCCAGTGTTTAATTATTGCCTGGAAAACTTTGATATAGAAAGATTTGTCAGTACGCCTGAACCATCCAAGGACAGCCTGTTTCACTTCGTCATCATTGTGTTCATCGTTCCCACAGAAAGATTTGTCTTTTGTGCTATTTCATGACAGGTTATTATTATTATTATACAGTGTTTATATAGCTCCAAAAAGTTTGCTCAGTGCTGTACAATATAGTGGGGGACAGTACATGAGACAATACAGTAACAAGACAATACACGAGAGGTTTGAGGGCCCTGATCTTTCAAGCTTACAATCTAGGAGGGAGGGGTTGTGTTATGTGTCAATTATCCAGTATCAAGTGTTCCACATGCTGAATGTTCACAGGAATGACTGCTGTGGGCTGGGAACCACCAAGGCTGGGATTGTCAATGTTGGACATACTGCCATCTTTGAAACATTTACACCATTCATAAGTATTACTGCGGCTGAGCGTCTCATCACCGTACTGTGCTTTAAGTTTTCTGTAGATATCGGGGGGTTTTACACCTTCATTCACAAGAAACTTCATCACCACATGCTGTTCCATGCACTCACTAACACTGTTGTTTGCCATCTTGATTAACAATCTCTGGGCTGGCTCGCAACATGTGCGCCGCTATCAGTAATAGGACACACTTTCCACTTACTACTGCATGTAGTACCGCCACGCTAGCATCCTTTTTTATAACTGTAAAATTAGAAGTCCCGGTTTTACTTGAACGCCCCTTGTATTTAAGTGGGGAAACCTTCCAAGTCTACATAGGCACGACTGTTTAGAGTTAGAAGAGTGTGGAGCAAGACTTTCATTAACTATGCAGGACTTTCTTAATTATGACAGATAAATAAAAGGCAGTTTTGTGTAACTAGCACTATGATTTACACAATTTTGCCCCACAGCACAAACCTGTTTGGCAGGGCAGGGAATCCAAATTGTCTCTGCTGTAGTAAAAGAACACAGTCTGTTACTAGATGATGAAAGAGAAGCAGTAGATTGATGAGCTCACCACTAGGTTACTCTACTCACTTCTATTAGCATGTTCCTTGTTAGCATATGAGTACTGCACCACACCTGACTGGTTTCTTCTGCTGCTTATCCTTCACCTTTGGAAGAAATAGAAGAGAGAACAACTTGTGGAAACAACTGGGAAAAACAAATGCTCAAGCCACAAACCATATATCTACTGGTGTCATGTGAATTTCGAATTAATGAATGGAACTCAGTTCGGATCCATTCATTATTTGAATCTGAATTACAGAACTAATTCAAAAACTGAATTCATTTCTCCATGGGTCAGAACTACTGATGGATGGCCATCATGTGATGTCATCTTAATGGCACGAATAAAACAAATGCATTTGTTAAATTCATTATAACTTTTTTTTGGATTTGTTGACATATGTTACTATGTCCATTTGTCTATTTCTCCATGGAGGAGTGGGAGTAGTTAGAGGCATACAAGGATCTCTACAAGGACGTCATGATGGAGATTCAGATACCCCTCACATCACCGGGGATCTATATTGACTGATGTCTGAGTGCAAGGAGGAGGAGAGTTACCTGAAGGAAGAGCGAGGTTCATTTGCTAGAGGAGCTGAATTGCAGAGAGTTTCCAGATGAGCATATGTAAATATATAAAAGGTGAGCAGGTTTTTCACCTGTTGCAGTGGAGGTGCACCTTTCACTGGATGAAGAAGTGAAGATGTACAGTAAATTGGCAACAAATTTTTCACCAAATACTTCATAGTGGTTCTTATTTCTCTTTCATTTTTTTTGGACTTTCCTTTTTTTAGATTGGACTTTGATTTCATCTATTATTTACTTAATGTTGCGCTGCACCAATTTTATATGAATATATATATATAAGAGGGTGATGTGAAGTTCACTTTACAGTGTACAAGTCACAATGGTGTGGATATATTTTTATATATTTATATGTTGTTCAATTCTTGGTTGCACTGATTGACATTATAGTTTTAGTACCCCTTAACCACCCATAAAATGAGTCAACATTGTCCAAAGGACATGACAAACTGCAAGAACGTCACCCTAAGCAACTTGTTGGAACACCACATATAGGGTTTGGAGCAAATCTTATGAGCCTACTGGCCCTAGAAGATTATAACCAGTGGTGTTGAACAAAAAGCCCCATTATACAGCAAAAGTGCAAAACCATATAAAATCAGGATAGCAATAGATAACAGACATCATAGTCTTCAAACATTGCTGAATATCCAGATAAGCAGAGTAGCATTCAAATTCTACATTCTCACTAAGGTGTCCGTTTATGAACCAGTGGTAATAGATCGCTGCTCAGTTCTCCGGCATTCTCGGAGAACACAGTTCTCCTGTGAATGCAGTTTCTGAAGCAGTTCTCCGAACGAAGGGAGAATGGTCTCCAAACGTTGGGGAACGGTCTACAAACTCTGGAAAACGGCTGATTTTACTATAATCTCGCGAGATTACAGTAAAAGATCAGTTTACTAAACAGAGGTAAATTATCTCTGCTTAGTTTGCGGTCCCTCTGATTCTCCAGCTCTGGGCTGGAGAATCTGGAGGGAGAACACAGATATCCAGTGAAGGGCTGACATGATTTCCTGAGTGTCATAAACTGTGAATGACCAGAGAATAGCTGTGATCCTCTGAATCACAGCTATTCTCTGTGTCAAAAACAGACACTTTAGTCTATAATCCACCATTTAGGTTAATGGGGGTACCCAAGAACCACTGATCACAGATAATGCATCTGAGAAATATGCCTTCTAAAGTTGCAGAGCATTGCAGAAATAAAGTTAAGGCTAGTGTCTGTACCTGTGATCGTTGCATTTCCAAGTCATAACCTCCATTGTTGAGAGTGTGTCTAGGGCCTTGGAGCAACCAGTACTTCTGGGCTCTCTTCAATAAGGGATAATAATAGTGCCTGCTTAGAAAGGCAATTGGCATAGAATACAATATACCAGTTACCAGATATGATATCCTGGACATCTTCCACTTTTTACAACAAAAATATTGATATTTCCATTGCCAAATTTTCACTGTTTTTAAATGTTACAAGTCACTGATATGTCATTTTCACCTTTGATTTACTACTTACCATAAACCTAGCACAGACCAGAGTTTTTGAAAATGAGCATATAATGAAAAGCATTAAACTAGAGGTTACCATACTTGAAAACTGCATGTCAGAATGATGCAGACAAGGATGGTCAGTTGAAGTTAATCCTCACTACTCTTCTTGTAAAAGTATTGCAAAAGTCGAGTTTCACCCTACCCTCCCCCACCTCCTGAGCTGCCCTTAACATGATCTTTACCAGATGGTAACGCTTTGCATATATATCCAGCTTTCTATAACTGTTTTACTGATGTAGAGAAAAATTAGATATAAAGGCACGTGAACTAAAAAATACTGTACAAAAGCCTATTATTACACGTATTAACCCCAAAAGGTTTGGAATAAAATGTTTTCGTAACAATGGACCTTTAAATGTGGGTTGCATACTTTTGTTTACTAAAAATGGCAACCCAAACTTATTTGTTTAAAGTATTTTTCATTGGTGGAATTTTTTCTGACTACCACCAATGGGTTCAAGAAAGCAATCTTTCCCCACCACGAAGATACATTGTCAAGCCCATACAAGTATATCTACATCACACCTGAATGATAAACCCTTATGTACAAGCTCCGACCCCGATGTCATGTGATTATTATGACACAACTACTGCTAGCATGTCTATTTGGAAGCTGTATGCTCTCTATATACTGTATGTCAGCCTTTTTCAACCAGGGTGCCCAGGCACCCTGGGGTGCTTTCGGGTTTTTTTCAGGGGTGCCTTGGTAAAATGTCTAAAAATTGCCCAAATCCTGTATACAAGCCTGCAGGTGGAAACAGCCTTCCTTTTAGTTACACAAAGCTACAGGTTTTCATTGTGCACCATTACGACCTTCTAGTCGCCAGTGTCCTCACAACCAATGACATCATCAGTTGATAAGGAGGATGTCCATCTCCTTCCACCTAAAGCTTGCTTTCCCTTCCCTCTAGGCTTCCCTTCCCCTAAAGGTCCTTTCAGGATTTAGCCATAAACAGGTACTATAAAAAGGAAAAAAAAAGGTCAAGCCAATTTTTCAATTTTAAACCTCAGTGCTGCTCCATTTAAACTTGCCAACCTAGGCACCAGGCCACAAGTGTCATTATGCTAAATGCAGCTCTAAGTATTATCCCCGGTCTTTTGTTTTGCAATCCTTAGGATCAACAATATGTTACTAGTGTTGAATAAGAGTAGGGTTGATGAACCTTGGTCTTTTTTTTTCAGCTTGTGGTACAATATGCAAGGCAAAGGCATTTATTGATGCAATGGGGTTTATTTACTAATAAACTGTTCTCTTTGCAAGGGAAGTTGCACTTTGCAAGGGGATTATCCCCAAAGCTTAGTGAATGTGGTGAAACTTCACTTTGCAAAGAACATCCATTCACAAGCAAAGAAAGTAAAAAAAACTGTTTTTTTGCTTACAAATGATTGGATGATGGAAATAAGCAGAGCTCCATCTCTTCCACTAAGTTGCAAAATGCAACTTCCCTTGCAAAGTCAGCACATTATTTTCCTTTAATAATATAACCCCAATATGTAAAAAAGTACAACACAGCTGAAAAACTTCTGAAAAACTTTTTTGGAATAGTTTAGGTGTACAAAAGAGAAACAGGAAGGTAGAACTGCATTGGAAAATATAAAATCTTAACAAATACAAGAACAAACAAAAAGAAAACCTATTTTGACAAATAGCATGACAAACATAGATTTTAACAGAAGATTCCTCTGCAGCCAGGAAGATAAAACATTTTATCACCATTTTTGTGCTCGACTTTCATCCCCTTTTCGCTTCTTGCTTTATAGAACTCTCTTCTTATAGTAACAGGATATAATGATTTAATAATGTGCTCTGGAAGAAAATACAATTTGTTACATTATGATTATTTTAACCTTAATTATACCCTTTAAGAGGTTATATGGTAAATAAGCTCCCGTTCCATCATCCTGAATCCTCTCAATGGACGAAAGTAAATTGATATGTCACGTTGCTTAAAGTATGAGCAATATTATGAAATACAGACTCCACAACTCGACCTCACTCAATATCCAGTCATAATTTATGCCCGTCTCAATTCTATTATCCCATCCAGGATATGTAAAGTATAAAGCATTCAGCAATGGGTCTGGAAGAACACATTTTTATTACTTTTATAATGAAATGAAAGGAATACAATTTTTCTATTTCCCATTATATTTTGCACTCAGCTCGGCCACATTATACTAGAGAAACGATATATTTTATGCATAGGCATTAACTAACAAAAGATGAGATTCAGTTGCCCTGCTGCAGCTTTTTGCCAGAGTCTGGGAAAAAAAACCTCATTCTCTACTGATCTTAAGCAGGTGTCCTAGAAAATGGCAGGTTCTACCTACAGGTTGTCCTATATTCAAGCAATACATATGTTCACGATCTGTTAAAGGGGAATCTTAATAAAATTGAGATACAATGATAAATGACTATGCCCAGCCAATTTTGTAATTTAACTAACTGCACAGCCAGGAGAAAGACATCTTTATTGCCTGATGAAGCCCCTTGTGACACCTATCTGCTCATTAGAAAATATGGCGTTGATTTACTAAAACTGGAAAGTGCAAAATCTGGTGACGCTTTACATAGAAATCAGCTTCCAGATTTTTTTGTCAAAGCTTAATTGAACAAGCTGAAGTTAGAAGCTGATTGGCTACCATGCACAGCTGCACCAGATTCTGAGTGCATCAGTTTTAGTAAATCAACCCCTTTACATCTGAGGTCGGTCGTTAGGCAGGTACAAGCATTCTGCCCACTTCTAGAGGGCGCTGTGTGCAGGGGAGTCTGAAAAGGGAATTGTCCCCGTGTGGACTCTGTTAATCCCCTCTGGAAAAGCATATATCTGATTGGATATCTACCTCCTGTGACAGTTTGTGCAGCCATCTTAACGAGGGAGCCTTTATTTGTAAAGGCTCAAGTTTTTTACCTTCATGCATGAAGCTAAAAAACCTTCCCTGTGCAGCAGCACTCCTATCCCACCCTAATACTCACCTAAGCCCCTTCTCGATCCAGCGATGTGCACTGGAGTCACGGCTATCCAGTGACTGCTTCTCCTCATTGGCCGAGACAGCAGCAGGAGCTATTGGCTCCAGCTGCTGTTAATCACAGACAGTAAGCCAATGAGAAGAGAGAGGGGGCAGGGCTGAGCCATGGCTCCGTGTGTGAATGGACACATGGAGCAGCAGGTGCCCCCATAGCAAGCTGCTTGCTGTGGGGGCACCCAACAGGAGGAAGGGGCCAGGAGAGCCTGGAAGGGAACCCAAGAAGAGGAGGATCTGGATGCTCCTTACACTTACAGCAGGTAAGTGTAGACATGTTTGTTATATTTAGTAACAAATATTAAGCCTTTAGTATTGCTTTAATTAGGGGATCTCAAGTCATTTGTGTGCATTTTTGAGTAAGTGACAGGTAAGGTCAAGGAACCCAATAGTTAGGGACAGTAAATAGTGTAGGGAAAGGTTCCTGGAAAGTAGAGACAGCGTAAGGGGAATTGTCTGGTGCCATACAACCTTCTGAGGACCCCCATCAGTAAACTAGTGCAGTCTGGTTGAACAACATGCCACCACCTCTCCAGCAGAAGTTGCCCTCCAGTAACATTACAGTGTAATACACTACTGGGAACTGAGCTGAACTGTCCTTTTCTACAGCGTGCCAAAGGTTCATTCATTGTAATTGTTTCAATTTCAAAATAGTTACTAAAAAGTTACTTTGAGAAACCTAAAGTCGGCCATAGACAGACCAAAATTTAGATGGTTCAGCAGGAACTAGCGAAATTTCAATCCTCGCATAGGCAAGATGGTTGCACTGAAGTCGATCGCTCGATCGACTTCCATACAACCAGCCTGTCATTTTTTTTTGTTCGATCTTAATACAAAGCTCAGCAGGAGGGATTCCCCATCAACACTGAATGTGTTGATGGGGGAATCGAGCAAATTATTTAATGTATGGCCTGCCTAACTCTCAGTTCACACTATTGCGGGCTGCACAGGCCACATTTGCTCAGGCACGGCAGCCCATTAATTTTAATGGGCTGCTGGGCTCGCTGTCCCACAAAAAAAAGGTGCATGCACTTTTTTATGAAAAACTGGGAGACCACATAGTCTTTTTGACCATGCATATTCCCTGTGGTCCCCACACCCACAAATGCGCTGCAAGCTGCGCTGCTTGGGGGTGCCATTCAGGATGGATGGCAGTCTTGCTTGTCTCACAAGAGCAGTGTGATTTGGCTGTGGGTGGTTGCGGGTGCGTGATTCCTTCACATGTAACCAGCCCACAACCTACTGGCAAGTGTGAACCTAACCTTGGTGTGTGTGAGTTTCTCAAGCAGGTATCTGGTATAGGCCCCTCTTATATGCACTGCACTCTGCCCCTGCTGTGAGCTGTCTAGACAACTCCCCCCAGCTCCAAGTGCCTGAAAACATTGAGCCATTTATAACAGCCTTAGTGACGCACAGTGCTTAGCTTGCAGTTGGTTCCCAAACGCAAAATCACCATCTTCTGAAAAATGATCCACAGTCCAAAATCATGCTTGCTTCTCAAATGTGCAATTATTTACACTTCCATATAAAAACATGTCATAACACCTGGGCCTATTACAGGTAATGACAGGTCCCCCAACTGACCTATCAGATTCTATTTAAATACTGGGACAGACCTGTGGGTCCAGGAATTATCTCACCTCTGAGTAGTCATTGAGCCAAGCTGCCCACCATATAATTGAATGAACAGCCATCCAGCTAAGCTGTCCAATGGTCATTTTCTCTCCAAATGACAACTGATGCTAGAGCATCTTTCCTCCCAATGGTCACTGACAAATGGGGCATTTTTTCCTCCCACTAACCTCTAATGCTGGTTGCTGGGGCATTTTTCCTCTCATTGACCAATACCAAGGGATTTTTCCTACCAGTGATAAAGGGGCGTTTTTATTTCCTTTGACCACTAATGCCAGGGCGATATCTCTCCTACCTAGAACTTTTTATCTCCCACTGACCACAGACTTAGGTTCTTTTTCTGACCACTAGTGACTGATGGTCAACCAACAATATGGGTTCCCAACTGCTGGTAGTGTCGGCAACTGATGCATTTCAGGTATGTGACCCATTTCTCAGAGCTCAAGACAACAGATGTTTGTCTCATAATATATGCATTGGGCACTAGCGGTGAATGTGAATGTCAGAACAAACACAAAACTGAACATAGATAGCATAAACCAGGTGTGACTGACCTGTATCAAGAGGAGAACACAAAACACGTTGCTCACTTGCTCATCCTGAGTTTAATCTGATCTTGTTGGCATTAGTCTCCAGAAGTCACACTACAAATCATTAGAGCTCCCTCTAGCTGCAGTCTACTAATAGTGTTACTGGGAGGTTTATTCATTTACTTGAATATATACAAGTAAATACATGCAGGACCTTTCAAAATTCACTGCAACTGCAGCACAGTGGTGTGAATCATCCCAAAGGATTTAAAGGGAAATTATCATCAGTGTGAAAGCAGTCATAATGTGCTCACCTAAAAAGGTAAGAGACAATGGAGCCAGAGGGTAGTTAAATGCACCAGCCTTCACCCATAACTGAAACGTAAATTTAGAGTGGATTGAACCGTTAAATGAACATGAGATAATCCAGAAATGGACTGCAAAGCAGCACTGGCATGTAGCTAGTTAATCCTTCATAAAGTCTTGAAATTACATCAAAATTATATCAAGCAGAAATTTTGTAAAAAATCTATCCCACAAGGAAGATTAAACATTAGCTGATTACCGACAAGTAATTAACAATGACAATGAAACACAGAAACTAAATTAATAATAATTATATCATCAACATGGTGCTGATCTTGTAGTGAATCCCAGGGAAGAGGAGAGGTTAATTACTCAATCTGAGCTGAACAACGCCAAGTTGAGCGTGACCATGCTTCTGGGTGGTGGTAACTGGCCGACAGATAATTAATTAACCTCAAAATTGCACTGCAGCTCCATGGCAATACTGAGCTAGGTGGAATGCTTTAAAATCTCAGTTTTTCTCTATACCGTGTGCTTTATTAGCTCCACAAAAACAGAAAGATTCTGCATGTGGGGAATGACAAATAGTTTTTTACAACTAAATTGAATAATAATAAAAGGTAGAATTGGTGTACACAATAACATTAGTGTATGAATAGGTAAGTGCTTCAAGATTTTACTTTAAAAAAAAATAATGTCAAATAATGTCTAGAAAAATTTCCAAATCGAAATTTTGTCAGATTCCTTAAAATAGGCAACAAATAAAGGCAACAAATTAACCATGCACCAAAAAAGTCAGGAGTTTAAAAATGTCTGCAACTATTTTCCTTAATAATTATGTGGTTTTCTGTGCTTCCAGGGAGCCCTTGTCCTAATCCTGGGCATATACTTCTTATAGAAGACTTGATTTCTGCTTTAATTAGGAGCAATGCTCACCTTCTCAAGTTTGAAAAACTAACTGGGGAGATTCCACTGGCTATTGAGCTGTTGTATTGGTCTGTAGAGTGGCAGGTGTGAGGCTTTTTGGGTTAGTTCACTTTTTTCAGAAAACATGAACCCTCCCCAGCCCCCCCTTCCCCAGTCCCCACTGTCAGGAGGATGATGAACTGTCAGTGCAGATGCAGCCAGTGTAGCAGTCCAAGGATTTTAAATCCCTGTTCTTCTCCATCTTATTTCTGGAGGACTTCCAGACTGGATTACAGTTTGCTTTGATCAATCCTGGAAGCCCTGTAGAAAGAAGTGGGAGAAGAGCAGGGCTTTAAAATCTTTGGACCACTACACCAGTGTGCATGGGCAGCCGGAAAGGGGGGCGGTGGACAGCCAATATAATGTTAATTCACCTTTTCATTTTTTCTGAAGTATGGGGGTCATAGCTTTTAGTTTGGGCAGAAGTCAGAGCTTCTTTACAGAGCTATAGCACCTAAGGTGAAAATACCAAAGTTCATATGCCTATTATAAGTTTAAGGATTTACTCCAAAGAAAGGAAAACTTCCTAAGTCCTCATTGGAAGGTTCTGTCCATTTATACCTAGTTGACAGCGAATAGCAGTTTTATTTACCTGATTTTCCATTCCGGCAGGCTCCTCCATGCTGCCAGACTTCTTCCCATAGCCTCTTCTCCCTGCACTCCTACTATCTAAGGACATCATCAAAACTGATTCACAGCCCATAGCTCTGCAGTGGACTTGGGCACACGGAGATATAGTCTACTGCTGGAGCAGAGGCTGGAGGAGTGGAGGATCAGGTAGGTAAAAAATGCTGTTCACACCCTCATAGACTAAACAAGCAGTCAACCCTTGCGGTGCGGGACAGCACCGCTGTAAGTGAGAATTTTTTCCAGAGTTCAGCTTTAGTCCAAGAATTATAATATTATACTCAGGTTAGGTTAGGCTTTGGTAGAAACTGTGTCATGTGAAATGTACAGCAGAAGTGGTAGTATCATGGTGCACATCTGCTGTTGTAGTTGAAGTTGTACAAGCAGATTTTCTGTAGTGGAAAGTTGGTGGCCACAGGTTAAGAAGTGGATGTCCAATAAAATGACAGTAGGAGACATACAAGGCCTGTGGAAGACCAGAGATAAAGAAACCACAGCTCTATTGGAAATGCATATACAGTATGAGCCAATAATTATGATTGGCACCAGCTAAGTAGTTACTGGCCTGCCCTTACTGCACGCTCCTACAAAGTCTACCCATCAGCTTAACCCTTCCTCCATATACATTGTGTACTCAGCATTGTGGGGGCTCCCTGGGGCACAGGAAATATTTAAAGATTAATAAACATTTGAGAAAAATGCTAATTTGATATGTAGCCCTGACCCTTTTAACTAGTGGGAACCACACAGCCCAGGGCATCGTCACCACCAACAGATCCTCTTTCTCCCTGCTTCTTTTGATGAACAGTTTTACTAAGAGAGAGGTGGGAGAAGCTATGTGATTGGCCACAGCCATTGCTGGAAAACCTGAGTCAAACCCACAGTGCCCAAGAGTGGAGAAAGGAGGAAATGTGGGCAGGCAGTCAGGGGATGGAGTCACTTGAAGCACAGCCTGGGGAGAGAAAGCAGGCTTGAGAGGCTTCAGAAAAGCCTTGAAGTACAGTGTAACCAGGGACAGCGTGCCAGGAGCAGGCTGCAGAGCGGTTGTGTGGAAGCAGAGGCCTGGAGTCTGCAGGGAGAAAGCTGCTCCGCAGGAAGAAAGCTGTCAGCAAGGAAAAAAGTGAATACTAGGGAGGAGAGGCCCAAAGCATTGTGGGTTGCCTCTCACTTGACCCCTACTGCACCCATATAAATGTGCCAGCAGAGACAGTGCAGTCTACACCTCTTGTCCACCATCATCCAGGCTACAGGAGTGGCCATCAGGGGACAGGCTTGTGACCATAGGATGTCTGTATTGCTGTCTTTGGAACTGCTGTCACCAGTAGAGCTCTGCCCAGAATAGTTTCTTCCATTGCCCATAAATTACAAATGCCTTCACTTTGAGGTTGAGCACGCCACTGCAAGTTTAGAGGCCCCACTTCTGGCAGACCTTTTCATTATTCTACTGGCCAATGGCTGGTAGGCTTCAATATTGCATTATTTATTATTGCATTACCTTACATTGTAGTTATTGCTGACATTGTTATGTTAAAGTCAATCTCTTTTGTTCACCTAGGGTATCCTGGCAGGGTCATTACATAGGCAACATGGAGAAGAGACGGTATTCAATTTGCGGCACTTGTAATTATTTTAGCAATTGATATGTGGATAATCCTGCCATTGCTGCAACTGTTTACTCAGCACTTCCCGTACAGAGCTCATTCATGCATAATCAAGGCCTATTTTATCATTTCTGTTGTGTCGAGGAGTTGTCAGGTTCCAGTTAAGGGTGGATTATCACTAAGAATGGAAGAAAACCCCAAACATTCAACCCCAAACATTACATTAGCTCTTTAGGGAGTCATTGCTACAGTTATAGTGCTTTATTTTGCCTTTTATTTCACCTAACTGGCTCCTTTTAAGCCTCTGTTAGCCCAAGATGTCAGCATATACAGTTGTGTCCAAAATTATTCAACCCCCAATGCTGTAAAGGGGTTTAGGGACTATAGTGTACATTTGGAATTGTATTCAGAATCAAATCCTACAAGGACGTTGTAACTACCCAAATGCAACTAAAATGACATCAATTGTTTATGTAATACAGTAGTAAATGGTTCTTATGTGGTTTCTTCATTGCCACAATTATTCAACCCCTTAAAGACTACCACTCTGAAGAACAGAGGTTCATACAGGTGCTTTCCATCAGGTATTGAAAACACCTGTGGATGTCACCGAGCAGCAATCAAGCATAATAAGCACCAATTAGGCAGCTTTAAAATGACTGTGATACTCAGCTCCTTCTAGACATTTACTGGTGTGGTTACAAACATGGTGAAGGCAAGAGAATGGTCCAGGAAGACAAGAGAAGAGGTGATTTCTCTTCACAGGAAGGGCAATGGCTATAAGAAGATTGCAAAGATGTTAAACATACCAAGAGACACCTTAGGAAGCATCATTCGCAAATTCAAGGCAAAGGGCACTGTTGAAACGCTACCTGGTCGTGGCAGAAAGAAGATGCTGACTTCGACTGCTGTGCGCTACCTGAAGCGTAGAGTGGAGAGAAGTCCCCGTGTGACTGCTGAGGAACTGAGAAAAGATTTGTCAGATGTGGGTACAGAAGTTTCAGCCCAGACAATAAGACGCACACTGCGTAATGAAGGCCTCCGTGCCAGAACTCCCAGGCGTACCCCCTTGCTGTCTCCAAAGAATAAGAAGAGTCGACTGCAGTATGCCAAAAGCCATGTGGACAAACCACAAAAGTTGTGGGATAGTGTTCTGTGGACTGATGAAACAAAATTAGAACTGTTTGGGCCCATGGATCAACGCTATGTTTGGAGGAGGAAGAACAAGGCCTATGATGAAAAGAACACCTTGCCTACTGTGAAGCATGGTGGAGGGTCAATCATGCTTTGGGGCTGTTTTGCTTCTGCAGGTACAGGGAAGCTTCAGCGTGTGCAAGGTACCATGAATTCTCTTCAGTACCAGGAGATATTGGATGGAAACGTGATGCAGTCCGTCACACACCTGAGGCTTGGGAGACGTTGGACCTTTCAACAGGACAATGATCCCAAGCATACCTCCAAGTCCACTAGAGCATGGTTGCAGAGGAAAGGCTGGAACATTTTGGAGTGGCCATCGCAGTCACCAGACTTAAATCCGATTGAGAACCTCTGGTGGGACTTAAAGAAAGCAGTTGCAGTGCGCAAGCCTAAGAATGTGACTGAACTGGAGGCCTTTGCCCATGAAGAATGGGCGAAGATACCCGTAGATCGCTGCAAGACACTTGTGTCAAGCTATGCTTCACGTTTAAAAGCTGTTATAACTGTAAAAGGATGCTGTACTAAGTACTAAGATTGAATGTCACTTGGGGGTTGAATAAAACTGATAATGCTGTGAGCACAGAAAAGACATTTGTGGTTATTTCATTATAACTGTTATGTTATATTTGTCTGACCTACAAGTGCCTCTTTAATGTAAATGTAAGCAAGATGACTGAATGATCAAAAGCAATGTCAAACTGGCCAAAACACTCAATTTCAGTGGGGGTTGAATAATTTTGGACACAACTGTATACATGGACCAATGTATATTGAAGAATATACTTTAACATGAGTATTCCACTTTCAGTAATTCAGAAAGAGTATTCAAGAGTATAATAAAAATAGACATAGAACACAGGTGGCTGCTATGGGTTCCTGAAAATTTAAATCCTACCACTGGGACTGGCTACCTATGCCATGTGCATGCTAAGTAATGATGGGAATGAGCAAAAGTGAGAGTTTTAATTTCCCCAAAATTGCAACTCAATATCCTGCAGCTGATGAATTGACTACAGAATCTTGCCATTTTTACTAATGGAAGTAATTTCCTTCACTGGTTGAAGTGCCCTAGAATCTTGATTGCTAGCAAGGAAGCTAGGCCACAGAACCCTATTGCCCAATCTGCGACCCAAGCGCCACATGCAGCCCATTAGTGTTTAAAATGCAACCCTTGGGCCCCAGTAGTCAGTAGAGGGACCATTAGTTTGTAAAGGATCCCTTAATAGTAGTAAAGGCTAGAGATTTAATGCAACATGTCTACACTCTGACTGTCTTCTAAAACATAACTTCAGTCTACAATCATTTCTGTAAAACCATCTCTGACCATTTTCTCTTGTAAGTTTTCAGTTTGTGACAGTTTTCTGCAGCATTGCATGAACATTTTTTTATATGCAGCCATTTGGAGACGTTAGGGCCTGTATTTGCCTTGCAAGTTGATAACCACTGCGATAGAAGGTGAGTTGAATTGCACAAAGCGAATTGTTCAGACTAGTGTTAGCCAGAATGTGGATATTATTCACTTTCATTTTGGACATTAATCTCCCATGATTTGGAACTATTATTGCCAAATATCTTGGACTGTACTGCCAACTACCTGGAATTATGTAAATCATTTATTTGTAATCTATTTTGATACTTTAGCAAAAGTTTACCGAAGCCACTATAATGCCTCCATGATGACTGAAAATTTGAGTGAGTGAAATGTGTAATGAAAGAAACCACACAATGCACTGCTAAGGTGAAGTCAAGATGCACAGCAATCTTTATTCTGTGAGCGTAAACCTGATCAGTCATGGAGCTGGTGGTGGTTGATTGCATTTCTGGTGGTGTGAGTATTGCTCCCCTGCAGTTTGTCATACACCATGACATGAGGCCTGGGCCCCCGTGTCCCATAGAATTCAGATATCCAGTGAGATCATGGATCTCCAATCTGCAACCACACTAATTTTAAAGGTCTTGCTCAAGAGTAAGCTCTTGGCACCTGGGAAGTTGCACGAATCAGGGGATGAAGCGTTCATAGTCTATGACCCACCATTAAACACAAAGACAGAGAGAAAGCAGCATTTATAGTCTGAAGCAGGCCTCCAAAATGGAGCAGATCTTTTATTTCATTTTAAGGTCTCCTGGTTTATTATATGGACCCAGTTACAAGACACAGCAACAACAGGCAGCTAAGGGGTGCTTACAACATAGCCATTTGGAAATCCAAAACAGTGGCTACTTGACCTATCCACAGTGTAATATCCCTAGGTGTCTTATATATACATACAGGAGTTGTTTTACCTGCCAAAGCAATTGTATTTCTGTACGCTTTCTCCTAAAATTTACACAGCCCTGCCACATATCATAGAAATGTCTATCAAGGCAGGAGACCTTATTTTTCTTGGCTGTAGTTAAGTAACACTTAGTGCTGGTTCACATATATGTGGATTGGGTGCGGTTTGAACCATATCCAATCCATATGACATGTGAAATAACATTGCTTCCTATGGTGTCTGTTCACATATGTCCGGTACACTGGTAGTGTGGATTCAGTGTGGATTGAAAAAGAGTGCTGTCCGATTTCTGAGCAGTGCGGGGCGGTTCTGGTGCGGATTACAGGCTATCGACTTCTATGGAAACCGTTTCTAAACCACACCTGCCATCAGTTGTAAACAGGATAAAATCCTGACCTGAACCTGATTTAAACCTGTCCTGAACGACTGAACAACTACTGTATCAATTAGCTGTGAAACCTGAGCTTCAATCCCTTGAAGCAGCCTGTAACTGGACATTGAAAGAGAACTCTGTTACTCTACTCTCTTTTCCAATCATCATATGAATATGAGCACTGCAGAACAGCCTATTCTCTCCCCTTCCTCTGTGTGAGCTCTGTTGTATAGGGACTGCAAGATACTGATATCAAATCAAAAGTTGTATACCTATACTGCTTGCATTTAAAATGCATTTAATGATGTACTGTATTAACAAATACAGGGGTGAATTAATTGGTATCTTTTATATCTGTCAAAAGTTCAGTTTTAACAAGACAGTTCACTGTATGTAAAAGGGTGCGACCTAACCAGAAGCAAAAAGAAATTGGCAGAGAGAGAGTGGCAGTTAGCAAAGTTGCTAAATTATTACTAAATTTTAACAGACATAACAAACTGGTTGTGGTTCTCCTAACATCTACAGCATCAGAATAAACTCTATTTTCGGATTCTACATCCCCAGTTTAGACCACTGTAAAATAAATCTCAGTTTTCCTTTCCACTACTTTCACTTGACTATAACGCAGAATATTGCAGGGTTCAAGATATGATATTTTTAAAGTTTACTGAAGTCAAGCAACTTTTCTTCTGATAGAAATGTCAAGTCTTCTGGTGTGCCATGCTGCTGTCAAATACATAGGTCAACGTTGTTTTCCCGACCATCCTTAAGCCGTCTTGCAATATACCACAGTATGTCTTTAACACACAGAGTGGTAGATTAAAACAGATGGGAGCTCAACAGAACCAGACGCATGGGCTCCTTAAACACAAGGATCTTCCACATGATAACCCAGCAAATAATGTTTAATAAGCAATAATTTATCTAACAAACAATATTTATGATGTAAAATGTATACATATAAAATATTGATGGGGGAAAACATGGTTTGAGGTATTACATATTTTTATATTGAAAAAAAACTTATGCAATCTGGATAAAGTTGGATTAGTGGTTAGGTAAATGTGTAAAAGAAATTCCCTTGATCATTTTATCAATGTATTTTAATGCTTCAAAAAGCTTGGTGAAGCTAAACTTTAGCTTTAACCACTTTCCCGTCGCCCTATAGTAGAAGTACTGCTACAAGGCGGAAGGGCTGCGCAAAAACGCGTATACATACGTGATTTGCATTTCTGGATTTGCAAGCTGACAGGGGAGAGGCCTGTGTGCAAACAACAGCACGGACATGCTGTTTTGTATCTCTCTGCACAGCAGCATGTCTCCTTAGTAAAACACAGCAGACAGTAAAACACACACAACACACAGTTAACCCTTTGATTGCCCCGGATGTTAACCCCTTCCTGCCCAGTGTCATTAGTACAGAGTCAATGCTTTTTATTAGCACTGATCACTGTATTGGTGTCACTGGGGATGTCAGTGGCAGTTAGCCAGCCACCCCCCTCCCCCCCAAGTGTCAGAATGCATGCCGCAGTCCTTCTATAAGTCTCTGATCACTGCCATTACTAGTTAATAATAAAAATTCCAGTATATATATATATATATATAAATACCGCCATTTGTAGACACTATAACTTTCACATAAACCAATCAATTTACATGTATTGAGATTTTTTTTTTAGCAAAGACATGTCGCAGAATACATTTTGGCCTAAATTTATGAAGAAATTCGATTTTTACATTTTTTGCAAAGAATACCCAATCACATACAAGGAAAATAAAAAAAATACATTTTCACTTGCCCTTGACTGGATGATGGAAGTCAGCAGAGCTTCTGCTCATTTACTAAGCTTTAGGGCAAATGCACTAGCAGAGTGCAACTGCACTTTGCAAAGTACATAGCCTATTTGCCTCTGCTAAATCAACCCCACCGTGTCTCTAGTGAGTAATCTACAAACCTTTATATTTGTTACAAGTCCCCACTGACATAGCATAACTTAAAAGAATATTTAAAAATTGCAGCTTACCTTTTAAATGCTGCTTTCTGGTACTTACAGAAAGGAAAATCCTACTAGTCCACTTAGTTTATGAAAGGGCTGGGCAGCTGTGCTTGCCATAATTAACCCTGTCTGTACTGTGCAGGCCAGGGGCGGACTGAGAACTCATGGGGCCCCCGGGCAATAGGGGATCATGGGGCCCCTGTGTCCTTGCCCAAACTCAAAAAATCGGGCAATGCCCGAGTTTCCAAATGGTCAGTACGCCCCTGGTGCAGGCTGATATTTATTAGCAGTTGCAGCTAGTGCGGAACACTGCCTGCCCCAAAAAAAGGGTTGAAGGTCTATAAGCTGGGCTCTATGCATTGTATGTTAATGAGGACAGACTTAGGACTGACTCGCTTGGACATTGTGCAACAAATTTGTGCAGTCAGCCATGACACCTTCTTCTGAGAAATATCTAAAAAGCTAATAATTTTTTTAGGTAGGCTGTGTGAAGAGGAATACATAACAAACATGTAGTGGGGTTTTCTCAAATTTGACTGCAGAAGTGGAAATATACTTTAATACAACATTAAAAATATGGAAAAACTGTGTAAAATTTAAAAGTTACATAAATTATTATTTAAAATGTATGTTAACCCACAGCCTAAATCCCTAGTTAAACTATACTATAAACCCTCCTCCTCCCACCATTTGCTTACTGACCTCAGGAGGACATCCCCAAGAAGCAGCTTTGTTTAGGTCCTCCTCTCCAGCGTTGGTCACACTTGAACAGTGAGCCCCCATAGACCTATACAAGGCCATCCTGAGTCAAATAGTACAGTGTACATCAATGTTATATGGCCATTAAGGGGTTAATATTTGTTATGCAAATTTTTTTTTTCCACTGGACTCCAAGACAAAAAAAATCAGGGAATGCTACAGCAGATAATTAAAACTTGGATGCCATAGATGACCATTAGATTCTTCCCTTTTATAATGAATTGAAAGCCTAATAGGAAAACCCATAATACCAGCCTCCTTAACATTAACAATTACCATGATTAACAATGATACTCACAACTCATTTTTCATTAAAGACTATGGGAAGAGATAAGCTTGTTTATATAGTCTAGCTTTTGAACCAATGAGCCATTTATCACGAAGAAAGCAATAAAAGGACAGTACAGCACCCGGCAATTAAAACTTGCAAAGTGACCTTGTGACAATGAATGTCCCACCTTCTTTAGAAGAAACAGTTAAGTAATTGTTGTGGAATCAATTGGAAATGGATAGATAATTTGTGGGTTTGTCAAACCATATATCTCTGCCCAGGGCAAATGTCATACATTTACATAGGCTCATAAACCTTGAAAAGACAGCTGTTTTGTGTTTCAGTTAAAATTAGAAAGAAACTATGGTATGATCTCAGCAATTACACTTTTTGAGTTAGCATTGTAATATTTAACTCAAGTAAATTCTGATGTAACTTCCATATTTTGATCATTTCATTTCTTGTACAAGTTTGTAAGTCATTCCTCTAATTCTGACCTGTATATCAGCAAATGTGCTCAACATTGCTACTTCAAGTGGTTGTAAAAGCTGCATTCTATGTATGAAGGTAAAAAAAAACCCTCAGTCTGCAGCACACACCTCAACCTCCCTAATACTCACCTAAACCCAATTTCAATCATGTAATGTGCAGGAGAGCAGCAGCTCTCCTGGATCTGCTGTCAATCACAGCCAGTGAGGAGGGATTGATATAGTTGGGTGTGGGGCCAAGATAGTTGGACAAATTTGGGTGTTCCAGAGAATAGGAGAGGCTATGGAGGCTTGGGAGGAGGTGAGGAGGGAGCTAGAGAGCAGGAGGTCTAGGGAGGACAAAGAGAAAAATTTGGTTGGTATTTTGAGAGGTTGGTGTTGTAGCTGGGGGCCAAGTTCCCGGGACTTTTTGTTTAGATGGCTCCAACCTCAGCACATGCAAAAAAAAAGCCTTTTCAAAGTTATACTCACCTTCTCCATGCTCCATGTGATTAAGGTCTTCTTCCAGGTTGAATGACCTTAGGTATCCTTCCTGTGATCCCTCAGGGAAATGCTACTGTGAAATGTGTTGTATCATTTTGTGGAGGTGTACTCTCTACAGTATTCAAGCCCGACCACCAGAAGAGCAAGATGACCCATGATGTCATGTGGCCAGCCTGAAGACCTACAAGAAAAGGTATATACGCTAATAAATTTTAATAATTACATACATTGCGGGAGGGGGTGTGGTGTGCATGAGTTGTGATATAAACTAAACTCAGGGTAAACAAAAAAAATACTCTTGCAGTGAGGTTCCCCCGATGCTGCAAGGGTGATATGCTTGTTGACATCTAGGGAAACAGGGAACCAGGAAAAATAACTTTTACTTATCTTATCCCTCCATTCTCTGATAGATGGAACTCAACTCTTCTCCCTGATGCTCAGGTTTGTGGGTGGTCCCTCAGCATCTTCACATACAATAGATGGCTATTGGCCCTGCATTGTACTTGATGATGACATTAGAATGCCTGCAATTGCCAGAGTGTTTTAGAGAAGAGGCCCTGGAAGAAGGGATTAGGTAAGTAAAAGTCATGTTTATGGTTCCCTACACATAAATGAGCATTCAACCTTTGCAGAGCTGAGTTTTGAATAAAGTTGAGATAAGCTCAGTTTGTTGAGAATCAGTTGAGAGTTGAGAATCTGTCATTTTTAGTGTGGTCAAAGCTAAAAAAAACTAAGATTCCTGCATCCAAATAGGGAGGGCTACACACCGATTGAAATTCGGCAGGTCACTGCTGAACTAGTTAATTTTCAATCCGTCGTTCAAGAAAACTTGCATTCAGGCATGAAACCTCATCCTGAGAAATATCTAAAAGGTAAAAAATATTTGCACTTATTTATTTTTTTAGGTATGCTCTGTGAATGGGAACATATAACAAAGATATAGTGGGGTTTTTTCAAATTTGACTTCAAAAGTGGAAATACGCTTTACAGACTATAGTAAAGAGATATCACTGCCTTTGTCCATTACATCAAATGTTAGTATCACACTTTTCTGAAGTTTTAATCTTAATTTGGAATAAAGAAATATTTGGGAAGACCAGAAACAAGTGGGAGACACCTTTGTGATGGCCTTGTGGGCCCCATCTACAACTAGGGAACAACAATGAATTCCTCTACAAGAAGGAGACTAATTCAACTCATGGGTATCTGAAATTTTATTTTTGAGTACTATTGGTCTTTAACATGGTGACTTGCAGTTTGTTCAAATAGGGTCATGTCACACTAATAATTAGAGATGAGCAGAGCGATATCAGTGAAATTAATTTCTCCACAAAATTACCAATTTTGCTGAATTGTAAAATTTGCTTTATATATCAAGATTTTTTTCTTATTCAGAGGGTGTTTTTTTTTTGGGGAGGGGGGTATATTTGAAATAGTGGTCCATTTTGTTATTTGTATTTACATTTTTTCCTTTTTTGTGTATTTACTTTTTATTTATGTACTGTTTCTTTAAGGTTTTTATTTAATAGTTTTGCTGGCTGTTTTTTTATTCTTTAAACAATTTTAAATAGTAAGGCTAGTGAGTAGCTTATTTGGCACAAGAACAGGTTCAGGAGAGTTAACAGTAGATTTGATAAAACCTCGGGAACCGTTTGAAGCCTATAACACCTTCACAAACCACTAAAAGCCACCTTATTTTGAACATTGACTGCAATACATTTTGCTACAATGGTGACATTTTACAACCTCCAGATTTTGCATAAATGTGGTTATATGTGTAGCACTACCCCCTTAGAGATTGCTGATTAATTTGGGTCCCCCTATAGTCCTGCACAGCCAGGCAATCTGCATTTTCCACACAAGCTTGTGTTCAGAGTCAGAAAGCAGTCCTTGAGTGTTTCTTTTGTTGTTTATTGAGGTGATTTAGAACTGGGATAGGGTGATAAAGGGGGAGATAAGGGGGTATAGGATGCCCAAGGGAACTGACAAATGAGGACAAACTTCCTGGAACTATTCACAAGCTTCTCTTCTGCAACACAGTCTCTGTTGGATTGCTAGCCAGCGTCTCCTTGATGTACCACCCAGACCCTAGATGAAATTCTCCTCTTCACCCAGCAATCTGGAGATTTCACTGAGCAGGGGATCTGGCTCCTGTTCCTTTAAATGGGTGAACAGTCACTAGTAGGCAGCTAATCTGGTTTCTCACCAGAGTGGTCCTTCGCCTATTTGCACAGGGGATGCAGATGTACTCACTCAGATCTTCTCCTGTACCTCTTGCAGGTTGGCTGCTGCTACCAGATCTATTAGCTGGCTGCTCCTTCCCTGCCATACAGGTGGTCCTCACTCAGGAGGCCAGTGAGCACCAAGCTTTCCCACCAGGCCTCCTGGCAGTCTCCTTCCTCAGCCTCACATCTTCCTCCAACTCTCTATACCTCTGCCACCCCACTCCTGCTACTGAGCAGGCTCCAACACTTTTAAGAGAGTCCCAGCCCCCTTGCCAAACCTTCTGTTGGGGATTGGCTGAGGTCCCTCAAGAGTACAGCCAGCCACTCCTCAGATCCACAAACTGCCTCCAAAGCCTTTCTCCAAAAGCCTTAGAGCAGGGGGAAATTCCAGCTCCTGAGCCCAGGAGCAGGGCATCTTATACACAAACTGAGAAGGGGAAAAAAAGTATGTACACCTAATACAAATACATTCTTAGTACAAAAATATAAGCAGATCAGGGGGAAATTCCAGAGGGGCTGGCCTGCAGAGCCTCTCAGTCCTGACCACAATTTGACCCCTCTGACTATTACACCTGAGCTGCTAACAACTCCTGTCTAACCATTAGGATCTAGCTGCTCCTAGCTAAAGTAGGAGGGTGCTACATATGCAAAACTCTTACATTTGCTACTTCTTACTAGTGATGCTGTTGCAGACAGCAACTCACTAACAACAGGATAACTATGAGAGCATTTACATGCTCCTACAGCCTCACAATATTAAAGTTGGTAGATAGAGTAGATAGTAGATAGAGTTAATAAGGCTAGTGACCCCTTTACTAGATTTACCATCTAGAAAGTAAGCTCTGCATAGCAAAATGTATTCCCCAAAATCAAATACTTATCTAAAAAAATCTTCAGTATCATTAAAATGGTTCTAAAGCCTAATGTTTTTTACCCTAAGGTAAAAAACCTTCTGTGCAACAGAATCCCCCCTCGCCCTTATACTTACCTGAGCCTTTTTCCTATCCAACAATGTGCACAAGAGCCAAGGCTCACCTGACTCTGTCCTTCCTCACTGGGCAGATTGATAGCAGCAGGAGCCATTGGCTTACGCTGCTGTCAGTCAAATGCTGTGACAAGGTAGTGGGACCAAACCACCCAGTCTGTGTCAATAAACTCAGACCAGGAGTCTTGGGAGCGAGCCCGCATGAGTGCCCAATAGGAAGCACCTTTTATAGGGATGCGTGCCAAAGAGGAGGACCCAGGAGCACCAGTGGGGACCCTAGAAGAAGAGGAGCAAGGCTGATGTGTGCAAAACCATTGCACAGAGCAAGTAAGTACGACATTTTTGTTTTTTTATTAGAAAAAAAGGAACCTTTAATATTACTTTAAGTTCTTTTCAGATATAGATTATATTCTGTCAGTAGTACTTTTATATATATCAGGCTATGCTTCATTCCTTGATTCTTAAATCAAAAATGTTATTTCCCTTTATCCAATATCATTTATTAAATGGGATAATTAGATAAATGCAATCTTGACAGTAAATAGTTTGATTATTCCATTATTGCCAGTGTGGAAATGATAGAGAATAGATGACTTGCCAACAAAGAGGTGGTGAGAAAGCTAATTAGCATTCTACCAATGACATGGTTAATTAGCCGATATCACCAATAATAATAGAAGATGAATTAACCTATTACCAATGCCATTAACAGCACAGTCTTCTGCGCTAAGGTCAGTCTTTTAAAGTTTACGCTCTGTTCTGCTTAAAGAGATTCACTCTCCTAAATATAGAACTGTATAAAAAGGGACTAGTTTATAAAAACATTCACAACTTCTATGGCTGCTCACTGAAATTTAAAAATGTTCAAGTGGCTTTCAAAGCTGAATTCTAGGCAGATATATTTAAAACACCAATACATGCAGTTATCTATTTATTATTTATTTACAGAAAAAAATGCAAAGATGAACTGACACCATACACTGCCCCTCCCCCCATCCGCTGTGTATTTATTTCCAGGAATCCTGAGCTGTTAGGGCTGTGGTTGGTTGGTCCAGTGGTCCGAGGAATTGAAATCCCCCTCTTCTCTGTGCAGTGGTTCCAGGATGAGCCATATTGATTCAATGTGACAGCACTGACCAGTTAGAGTAGATGTGGTCCATCCAAGAAGTGATGCACAGAGAAGAGGTAGAAGAGCAGTGGTCTCAAATCTCCAGACTGATGGAACGGCTGCAGCAGCCCTGACAACTCAACATCGTCAGAGGTAAGTACACTTGGGACCAAACCAGATCCTTTGGCAGATAGGACAGCTACCATATATGTATACCAATGGTGTATTTAGCTGTTTTCCTATAGTTCAGCTTAAAATGTATGATATGTGATTTATTAAAATTGCTGAACATGGTTTCAGCTGTACCAGTGCACATGCAACAACACAGAATACTGTCCATAATCCTTTTTTTATTTGCACTAACAGTTACAGTTTCTGGGCAAGCTTTGGAAGTGAACACCCTTCTTCTTCGTCCAAGCAGGTCAAATTTGCTGCAATGAGTGGAAAAAATCCTTCTTATTCCCCTGAAGGCAATCAGATATTCCCGGAATCAATAATCTTTGGTGTTGTTACCAATAAATGATTATATCCAGTTATATTTTGAGCATTTCAGAATGTATCCACCTCTAGTTAGGCTGCCAGGTTAAAATTAATTTATGGCCTCGTTGTAGTGAGTGGAGCAGTGACTGGTTGTTTTTGTCTGTTCAGGGTTTCCTGAGCTGGATGTTTGATTTCTCTCACCTCCTTCTGGAAAAAGCTTCCAGAATTTAGGGCAGGGAGATTCAAATAGCCAGGATGAATATTTATCATGTCCAAGCCATTCCCTGGAAGGAAGCATCGAGAAGGTGACTGGGGAGGTGATAAACATTTTGGAGGCCTTGCCAAAGTGTTCTTTCCTCTTCAGGGAAGGTTCCTGTTCTCCAGGAGTTGTTGCCCCCAGCAGAGAGCTTCTGAGACAATAAATTTCAGTCTCAGCTTCAGCAGAAGTTGGGCTCGGAGCCTGGAGAAAATTGCTAATGGACCATTGTGGGAGGGCACTGTCCTGAAGTCCTGGTCAGGAGAAGGATCTTTTGTCTACCTCACTGAGGAACTACCTATGGATGCTGAGTGGCAGGCAGCTCCGGGGACGTTGTGAGTAAGTCCTGATTTAAGACTGTAGTATGTGCTTGTTCCTGAAAGGAGTTTGTCCTCCCATTGATTGTTATTAAAGTTTTGGAGTATCCTGTGACCCTAAACCCCTCTCCTGTTGAAATTCTTCAGCAATAGATTCTAAAAAGACATCCCCTACACTGAGCCTGTTTTGTTGGTGTGAATAGATCTGTGCATGTGACTGGCAGCCTCTGTACTATTCTGGGAGAACATGGGCATATCTCAGTGGCCCCTCTGGAGGTAAGCACAACACACCTATTTTTTAAAACAATTTACTGAGATGGTCAGAACTATTTCTTGGGGGAGTTTATTCCACATTTTCACAGTGTCATGTTTCACATGACTGTCATATGCCTTTAGGTGTTCTTTATATTTTGTCTCTTCTCCTCCCTTTCCTCTGTTTTAGTTCTTGCTGTATAGATAGCCCCACCTTTTTATTCATTTCCCAGTAATGCATTTCAGCTTCTAGCCTCATGTCATGAAGTAGATCACATTATGATCTTTTGACCTATCGAATGTTCATTGTTGTAAGATTCTCTCAGTTTATGGAATAAACTTCACAAGATCTACAAGGTGTCATCTGATCGAGTCACTGCCTGTGTTATTCAGCTAAGATTGGAGTTATCACTATCTCATCACAACTGTAAGTTACAGAGATCATACTTTCAATGCTTAGATTGGAGAGACAGAACACACAGCTCTATTGAGAAGAAGCCTTTCCACATGTGGACGTTACATTTCTTTTCATCCATATGTAAAGAGTGCCCCCTTGTCCTCTGTGATGACTTTAAAGTTAATAACTCCACACCAGGTTCACTGTATGGACCACTTACTGTATGTATTTTTGGTGATCATATTCAATATTTACTTCAATATTTACTTCTTCCCAAGTTCAGCTAATCTTTCCTCATAGCTGAGCTCCTTCATGTTTCTTATCAGTTTGGTGTCCTCTGCATTTTCTCTAGTTCCACAACATCCTTTTGTTTAGGTTTATAATCGTTTTAATGGGTGTATCCCTTTTTGCATTCATGACTAACAGCACCTAATGCAACAATATAAATACTAAGGAAATCAAATCACCGATCTGATCTAGGTGGCTGAGAACCAACCAGATCACCAATTTTATTTTCTAAAAAGACTCACAAAAGAGTTTACTGTTCACCTTATTGTTTATGTATTTCTTCTTTCTTTTTACAGACTTTGTTGTTTTGTGGGTCTAGAAATCTATTTATTTTATCAGCTGATTAAGATTTTATTTGTCTCAATACACAGTCATTCATCTCTACAAAGAAAGGATATATTCTTCTCCCTGAGCAAAAGTTACAGAAGGGAAAAAGAATCAGAATTATATATTAGAAGAGACATAGAAAATGGAAATGACAAATGATGCAGTTTTTATCGCTTTACACACTGAAACAGTTACAGCTGCTTGAGCAAAGCATTGGGAGATTGCCTCTCCAAGATGCTGGAAGCTGTGTCTTTTCCATCAGAATTAAGTTTTACTGTACATGCAGACACAATGGGATGGATTTGCTAAACGCAAATAGACTGTTCACTTTGCAAGGAAAATTACACTTTGTAAGGCAATTTTCCCAAGACTTTAGAGAATGAGGTGAAGCACTGCTTACTTCCATCATCCAATCATCTAGAAGCAAAAATGTTTTTTTTTTTTTAATTTTCTTTACATGTGATTGGGTATTCTTTGCAAAGTGAATTTTCACCACGTTCACTAAGCTCTGGGGGAAGTTCCCTTTTAAAATGCAACTTCCATTGCAAAGTGAACAACCTATTTACCTTTACAGCGCTGAGCGAACTATTGGCGCTTTATAAATATTGTATAATAATAATAATAATACTAACTCAACCCCAACATCTTTTGTATATACATTTTAGACTTTGAGAAACTGAGGGTCGAGGTTCAAGAGGTTTTTTTGTAAAAAAAAAGTTACCCTGTCAGGAAAAAACGATCCAAAAAGTTCCTGCTGAAAAAAGAAAGAAGTAAATGCTCACCTGCTGCTGCCCACAGTGATAAATGCAGTGCCATTAAAGATAATTCTACTGGGAAACCAACACTTCTGGAAATGTCGGTCTTCTGGTTCACCCTGACCTCCGAATCATCACATGACACAACAGTGACCTGAAGGTTTGCAAGAGGAATTAATTAGCACAGTGGAAGACCAGAAAATAGACAATCCCAAAAACATTTGTTTCTCAGCAGATTTCAGGGGAAGATTTCACTTCAAGGGAACAATGTTCAGTGATGCAAGCAGCAGGAGAGGTGAGACTTTGCTCTCTTCGTATGGGACGTTTTTCAACCTATTTTAATCTCCTATCATGATCACTTTAAATAAAGAATGTAATGAAAAGAAACTGATCAAATTAACTCTCAGATCATATTAGCCTAACTCTAGGTTTCATTTCACTGGCTGCTGGCCCAAAGAAACATTTTCCACTACTAAACAATGCAATGATATAATAAATGAAATGCTATCATGCTCCTATAGCTAGAACATCTAACACCAAAAGTTATTTTAGGCTTTCTGTCCTTCATACACCTCCATCTGGACAGTTATCATTTATATACACTGCTCAAAAAAAATTAAAGGAACACTTTTAATTTCAATTAAACTTCTGGGATATTGGTCAGTTAAGTAGCAGAGGGGTTGTTAATCAGTTTCAGCTGCTTTGGTGTTAATGAAATTAATAACAGGTGCACTAGATGGGCAACAATGAGATGACCCCCAAAACAGGAATGGTTTTAGAGATGTAGGCCACTGACATTTTTTCCCCTACTCATCTTTTCTGACTGTTTTTCCCTAGTTTTGCAATTGGCTAGAGTCAGTGTCACTACTGGTAGCATGAGGCAATACCTGGACCCTACAGAGGTTGCACAGGCAGTCATCAATACGTGCCTTTGACAGAAGGTTTGCTTTGCAAGTTACAGTTGCAGTCTGATCACCGGTTGAAAGAGATGGAGGAAATGCTTCCTCTTGCCTACAGAAGACTAATGACAAAGTTTAAACCTAGGCAAAGTCACTTGGCTGCTTTTTATTGGTAAAAGGTAATACTTTGCTCCTTGCATGTCACAATATAAAGCTGTGGTATATTGTGACATGTTATTCCTAAAGACTTGTAAAAGGTCCATTTTAACTGGCTAAAATCAGTATTGAAAGGCTGGAAAACACACAGATATCAGTGAGATGCACCTTGATGGCAATTGTCATGTACCTGGTTAGTGAGCCTGACATGCAGAGACAAGCTTTATGTACAGCTCTGACTCAGGAGCCACTGATAGTGGCACAGAAACCACGAAAGCACGGAAAAGTATGAGTGCCTGTGATCAGTCCAGTAGTCTGCATGGTAGTAGCCAACACTTTGCTTGAAGAATGCTGGAAACAGAGTAGCTGGCAGCAGGCAGATGTCAGAGCAGGGCAGGCTGGAAACAGACAGGCTGGCGGCAGACAGATGTCACTGCAGGGCAGGCTGGAAGCAGACAGGCTGGCGGCAGACAGATGTCACTGCAGGGCAGGCTGGAAGCAGACAGGCTGGCAGCAGACAGATGAAACAGCAAGGCAGGCTGGAAGCAGACAGGCTGGCAACAGACAGATGTCACAGCAGGGCAGGCTGGAAGCAGACAGGCTGGCAACAGACAGATGTCACAGCAGGGCAGGCTGGAAGCAGGCAGGCTGGCAACAGACAGATGTCACAGCAGGGCAGGCTGGAAGCAGGCAGGCTGGCAACAGACAGATGTCACAGCAGGGCAGGCTGGAAGCTGACAGGCTAGCAGCAGACAGATGCCACAGCAAGGCAGGCTGGAAGCAGACAGGCTGGCGGCAGACAGATGTAACAGCAGAGCAGGCTGGAAGCAGACAGGCTGGCGGCAGACAGATGTCACAGCAGGGCAGGCTGGAAGCAGACAGGCTGATGGCAGACAGATGTCACAGCAGGGCAGGCTGGAAGCAGACAGGCTGACGGCAGACAGATGTCACAGCAGGGCAGGCTGGCAGCAGACAGGCTGGCGGTAGACAGATGTAACAGCAGGGCAGGCTGGCAGCAGACAGGCTGGCGGTAGACAGATGTAACAGCAGGGCAGGCTGGCAGCAGGCCGATATCAGAGCAGGGTAGGCTGGAAACAGACAGACTGGCAGCAGGCCGATATCAGAGCAGGGTAGGCTGGAAACAGACAGACTGGCAGCAGGCCGATATCAGAGCAGGGCAGGCTGGTAGAAGACAGATGTCACAGCAGGGCAGACTGGAAGCAGACAGATGAGCCAGATGAGAATGTGCTGGACAAGGAGCTGTAGAAGTCTGGATGAGCCAGATGCAGGGTCAGTAACAGACAGGCTCTGTTTAAATAGGCCGTTTAGTGCTAGCAGTATTGACAGGCACACGCCCGACTGCGCAAGTGTGAATTTGCTCACGCACATGTGCACATCTCTACCCATATTTTTGAACATCTGCCAAGCCAGTTTCCGGTCTGCGCATGTGTATGAGCCTGGAAACTTCACTTGTGCTATGGCCAAGCTTTTCCTGACAACAATAGTACATTCTCATTCTGTTTATTGGAACATGACCAAACAATTGAGAGAAATACACAAAGAGACCATCCCCTCCTAAGGCAATTTTGTCATATGCTCACCTAGTAAATGCCTCCCTCTTATATGTTACAGACGCCATTGGCCCTGTTAGGTATATTACTGATATTGACACATATTTATTATTAAAATCCTCTCCCCATCTAAATTATCTCTTTAACTGGCTCAACAATCTTTTCTCAATTTACATTCCACCCATACCAACTTTTAATTTAAAATCCTCTAACCCAAGCACTGTAAGATACACTTTTGACACAAGGATGTTTAAAATTAAATTTTCCAAAGTTCATTATCTTATAATTGGAACTAACTAACGTCGTAACTGAGAGGCAAACCCCACGCAAAGCAAGTCAGTTCCACTTAAGATTCCATTAGGAAAGTGTTTGAGCTTGTACGTAATGGACCATAAAATTTAATTTTGAAATGATATTACCAAAAGTGATGGAACGATCCCCGGCACAAAGAAGGCACACAGTAAGCCTTCAATTCTGCACTATCCTTCCATTGACTGTAGGGATATAAAAAAAGGAAATGGTTTCATTTTGTACATACGTGTTTTTCCTTTTCTTATTCTGGCGCCTCACTGCTTAAAAATCAGAATTTACCAGTGTAGCTCTGTGTAATTACAAAGATTTCCTTATCTCAACCTATTTGCTGAAGTCATCCTAAAGAAAGAGCCCCCTATAATCCATTGGCTTTCTCATATCTAATTTACATTGGTGGTAATCCCTACCCAGTATCAGCACTTAGGTAATGACTTTGGGATTAAATTGCATCTCTTGCAATTCTTTACTTCCAAATCTCCACAACACATCAGCCAGGTCTAGCTGAATAGGGCTGTTGGAGCCTAAGTAAACCAATACATGCGGTAAGGAGCAGCACTTCTCATTGAAAAGACATTTTGTGCCTTATAATAGATCTTTAAGAAAAATCACTTGGCATTCATAAGAGATATGAACTGTTAGGGTGTTCATGAATATAGTTAAATTAGTACTTTAGAACCTCTTTATTCTATCAGAGCAGCACCAGAAATCATTTCATTTTTACATGGGAAAGTTTTGAACTTGTAAACTTAGTTAAAGGATTTTAGAATAATCTGGTGCATATAAGAGCATAGTTCCAATGTCAAATTGTCCCCTTTTATACACAGTTGTGCATGTATATATACTGAAAATTCACCTCATCTGCCCTCCAAATTATGATAAATAATGATCCCCGGGGGGCACATGCCAGGGCGGTGCATGTTGGGGTTCTTCCAATAAAGTGGGGTTCATTAAGTAAGTGGCTGTGAAGGTCCTACCTTTTCCCAGAGGTTATGTTACTCCATGTGCTGGCATCCATCTTGGATTTCTGCTGAGCATGGTGAGAATCTTTTATGCCTTCAGGTCTCTGAGGTCCATCCCCCAGAGGGGTGTAGCTGATTACATACAGGCCTGTGGTCCGCACATGCTCTTTGCACTTGTGTCTTGTGTCTTTGTGTTGCTATAACTCTGTTCTGACTCTCGTGACTCTCCTGGTATCTGACGCGGCTTGTGACTCGACTATTCTTTGTGTTCTCCTTTGATCTGACCCTCTGTTGCTGAACCCGGCTCGTGACCTGTGATTCTCATCTGCTGTCCTGTACCGTTTTGTCCCGTTGTTGTTGACCCGGCCTGCCTGATTACTCCATTGTCTTTTCCACCAGCTACACTCCATTGGTGGCGGCCATTACCGCAACTGAGGTGTCTCGGGAGCCGCGATCTGGTTCCTGGCTGCGTCAAGTCCATCCCCACCATCAGGGGCCCTGGTGAAGGGCAGCCTGGGACTTAGACTCCGTGCCCTGAGGGACTTCGGTCTGTGGGTGGTGGTTGTCGTCAGCCAGTGCGTTACATTGGTATTAGACCTGTCTGTTCGTTCCTCAGCTCCTGGTCTGACAGTGGCACTGCCACTCTTGCTCATCTGGACATCTCTTCTCTCCCTTCACAGGTAAACCTGCATTTATGTTACTGCTGTTTGGCATCCACCTTAACCACTTGCCCTCCAGAGGATTTACCCCCCTTCCTGACCAGGCCATTTTTTTTGCTGTTCGGCACTGCGCTATTTCAACTGGTAATTGCAGTTATGCAATGCTGTACCCAAAAAAAATGTATGTCCTTTTTTTCACACAAATAGAGATTTCTTTTGGTGGTATTTGATCACCTCTGCGGATTTTATTTTTTGCGCTATAAACAAAAAAAGGCCAAAAAGTTTAAAAAAAAACTATATTTTCAATTTTGGTTATAAAAAATATCCAATAAACTCAAAGTTAGTCATAAATGTATTCTGCTACATGTCTTTGGTAAAAAAAAAAAATCTCAATACGTGTATATTAATTTGCTTGTGTGAAAGTTATAGCGTCTACAAACTATGGTATATATATATATATATATATATTGGAATTTACGTAGCTTTTACTTTCTGACTGCCTATCACATTTCTTGAGGTGCTAAATGTTAACGCAGTACAACCCCCTAAATGACCCCTTTTTGGAAAGTAGATACCCCAATATTTTTGCAAAGAGGCTTGTTGAGTCCATGGAACATTTTATTTTTTGCCACAAATTTTTTGAATATGACAATTTTTTTTTTACACTAAGTTGTCACTTTAATTATATATTGCTTATGCATGCCATGGGTATACGTGGAATAACAACCTAAAACACATTCTTCTACTTCTCCTGAGTATGGGGATATCACATGTGAGAGACTTTTTGGCAGCCTAGCTATATACAAGCCCCCAAAATCCAATGACCACCTCCAGGCTTTCAAAGGGCATATTTCCTCATATCACTTCCTCACTACCTATCACAGTTTCGGAGGCTCTAAAATGCCAGGATAGTACAAACACCCCCCTCCCCAATTGACCCCTTTTTGGAAAGTAGACAGCCCAAGGAATTTGATAAGAGGCATAGTGAGTATTTTACAAATATCATTTTTGTCACAGAGATTTGAAAAAAAAAGAAAAAAATATTGTTTTTGTTTTCTTTCTTCAATTTCCAAAAACATGTGGCAACAAATGAGATCTGCAAAACACTCACAATGCCTCTTAGCAAATACATTGGAGTGTCTACTTTCAAAAAAGGGGTCATTTGGAGGGGTTGCTTCTACTATCCTGGCATTTCAGGGCCAACATTAGAAGCTTATGCCCCACATCACCCACTCTTGAAGACCAAGCCTTTTCTGACACTTTGTGTTCACTTTAAAAAACTGTTTTTTTGCTAGAAAATTACTTTGAACTCCCAAACATTATATTTTTTTTACAGTAGAGGCCATAGAGAATAAAATGGTGGGTGTTGAAATTTTTTACGTCACACAGTATTTGTGCAATGATTTTTCAAACAAAAATATTTTGAAAAAAAAAACTTTTTTAGAATTTTAATTCACAAAAAAAAAACAATACATTTCCCAATTGTTTGATAAAATATAAAATATGATGTTACGCTGAGTAAATAGATACCAAACATGACATGCTTTAAAATTGCACATACCCATGCAATGGCAACAAAGTACATACATTATTATCGATAGGCAATGCTTTAAAATCCTTTACAGGTCACCAATTTATATTTACACAAGAGATCTAGTGCAAGAATTACTGCCCTCAATCTGACATTTGTGGCAATACCTCAAATGCATAGTGCAACAGCTGCTTACATATTGGAATGGGTCAACACTTGAGCATGCAGGTGCACGCACGCAGGGGGTCAAGGGTCCTTTTTTTTTCGTTATTTTGATTTTTTTCATTATTTTTACACTGTTCCTTTCATTTTTTTATCACTTTTAATGCTATCACAGGGAATGCAAATATTCCCTATAGCTTCAATGGGCATTGCAAAAGATTCTTTTTTGAGAAATCTGGGGTCCTATCTCCTCTGCCCTTACATTATCTAATCTCACCAAGATCGGTGTGGTCAGATGCTTTCCCAATTTACAAATGGCGCTGTTTATATCCTGCGAAACTGAAGTGATGAACTGCTCGTAGCTTCTGTTTTCTTAGACTATAGAGATGATTAGAGCCATTCTGGTCTCTGACCAGCTCTATGGTCAGCTAGCAGAACTGCCGGCTGCATTCTCAGATTCCCCTCTGGGACAGGAGAGTCCAAGAAAATTGTGGAAGGCAGCAGGAGGGGGGATGTCCCTTCCCGCTGCTCGTAAAAACAATTCAGCAGCCAATTGGCCACAAGAATTCCATGAAAGCCGACCACCAGTTGAAAAAAATGATATCAGGATGATGCCTGTAGCTGCAGGCATCATCCCGGTATAACCACTCAAAGTCCAGCGACATAACAGTACATTGCTGGTCCATGTTGGGCATATATGTAACAGCAGAGAACACGGGCATACAATGAATTGGCTCTGTGGATCAATATGACCGCAATTCATTCTTTTTATAAAGTCCATCTTGATGGTTAGGCCCAAAAGAGTTTTAAATTCAGAAACCGTGATAGGTTTTCATGAGAACTGTCTGGCAAGAGCTGAATTTGGGTGGGCAGCGATGCATTGTGCGTATAAATTTCCTTGACCCACAACCAATTGATACAAATCTTCTGTGAAAAACAGCGGAGGGGCTAAACGCTAGTGCTGGCAGCGAACGGGGCCAATCCTGCTAACTCTGCGTTTTTGGGACTGAATACAGACTGACACCTCTCAATGTCTTTCTGGAAATCCTGCTTGGTATCCTTTGTAGCTCTGTTCACATTGTTGTGTTGTTTATTTTGTCTTTAAGTTTCTTACCTAAATTATGACTGATCTTATTCTTTACAACCCTGCCCTCTTGGTCCTCTTGCAGTTTGATTGTGGTGTGACAAGGTTGCTCTGCTAGCTTAAATTAACTTCTGATTCATTCATTGGTAAACTCCACACCCACCCACCACAGTATAAATCTTGATCAACTCTATGGGGGAGAACACATGCCGGGGTGGTGCATGTTGGGGTTCTTTCAATAAAGTGGGGTTCGTTAATTGGCACTTCTGCTCTTGCACTTCAGGGATAGCACAAAGTGAAAATCTACAGCAATCTACTTTGCAAAACACCAGACTGCAGGTGACCTTGTTTTCCCATTAAGCTTTCCTTTCTCTCTGTATAATGCGCTCTCTACCTCTCCTTTTCACAATTGTGTCCTCTCTCCTCAAACTCTGTTTCCTTCACCCCTCTTCTCCCCCCCACAATCTGTATACATCACACTCACTTCTGTCCTCCTCTTATCACTGCACTCATAATCTCTTCCTAATTCTAATCCCACATGCTAATAAAACCCCAAGAATGCTGAGGCATGTCCCCTCATATAAATCGCACCCTCATACTACCTCTCTCACTCTTCTGCTTCTCTTAACCTCTGGAGACATATCCCCAAACCCTGGGCCTCCTTTATTCAACTGCAGCCAACGCACCCATCACCCTGCACCCTCTGGCAGCAGCCGCAATCCACAAACTTTAGTCTCCATTCGTCCCAAAACCAGTCCACCTTTTTGTGCCCTCTGGAAGGCTCGCTCTGTATGCAACAAACTCACCACTGTTCATGACCTCTTTGTCACTAACTCCTATTATCTACTTGCTGTCACCAAAACCTGGCTTGATGAAGCCAACACTGCTTTTCCTGCTTCCCTCGACCACCGTGGACTTCTCTGGATTCACTGTCCCAAACCCAGTGGATATAAGAAAGGTGGAGTGGGAATCCTCCCCATAGAGCACCTTTCAAGTTCTTCACTCTCCTCCCTCTCTGTCCCTTTCATCTTTCAAAGCTCATTGTGTACATGTATTTTTTCTAATTTCTTTAAGAATTGCTGTCATCTACCGGCCCCCTGGACTGTTATCCAACTTTCCTTGATGACTTCTCTGCCTGGCTGCCCTACGTTCTCTCTTCTGAAATTCCCACAATCATTTTTGGTAACTTCAACGTCCCTGTTAATACTAGCACTCCTGCTACTTCTATACTTCTTACTCTAACCTCCTCATTTGACCTGAAGAAATAGGTACATGCTCCTACTCACTCTGAAGGCAACACCCTTGACCTTGTAGTTTCCTACCTATGTACTCTGTCTGTCAGGGAAGAAAATGAAAAAATCCTGACAAATGCTCCAATGTCCAATATGGCTGCGCTAAGTTGTGGCACGCAGTCATGCATCTATGTGTGCAACTGAGCATCGGCACATGCAAAGCACAATAAGACTGCAGCCCCCTCACAATAATTGCTGAATTATCATCCACCTCCTGCTCTTGTGTTCCTGTGCAAGTTACCCTGCTGATCATCCAATACTGACCTGGCTTGACCCTGACCTGCTTTGGCTTCTCTCCTGGTTCTTACCCCAGCTTGTTCCTTGGATCTGCTCCTGCCTATTCCTGATTGATGACTGTGCATGACCCTTTCCTGCTCCTGACTATGCTCCTGTCTCCGCTTCTGATTGATGCTCTGGGTTTTTTTCCCTGGCTCTGGCTTCTGACTTCGCTTCCTGCTCCACCCATCTGTCTAGATACGCCAGTCTTCCAGAGAGCCCGCTCCTATATCCTCTCTACCTACAGGTGTCGTCTAATTGGGTATCACCAGGCAACTACATCATTGGCAACCCATGCTTCTTTGGGCACTGCACCTTCTGTTACCACCTTCATGGGTGCTTTGCACTTAACTAGAGATGAGCGAATCGAAGTATCCGAAGTGGAATTCGAGTCGAATATCGGAAAAATTTCGATTCGTGCCGAATCCGAAAAACAGCCTAATTCGGACGCGCGAATCGAAATTTTTCCGAAAATGGCGGCTGACATGTGCGGCGACGGAGCGGGGATGTCGGGGAAGGCGCGCAGACAAGGCGCGCTGCCCCATAATGCATTCCTCAATGACATGTGATCGCATCAGCCAATCAGCAGCCAGCCAGCCAGCACTGTGTAATGGTCGAGGTATATATAGCGGCCATTTTGGAAATCTTCATTTGCCTGCAGTCATTGAACAGAGGCAGACCGCTCTGTACTAGGGACAGGGACAGAGTTAGGGCCACAGAAACGAGAATTGGGGACAGAGAGAAGTTACTTAGGGACAGAGAACCATTACTCAGGGACACAGACTTGTTAATGAGGGCCACAGAATCGTTATTTAGGGACAAAGAAACGCTAGTTAGGGCCACAGAATTCATACTCAGGGACAGACAGAATTGTTACTCAGTGCCAGAGAATTGTTACTTAGGGCCACAGAAACGTTATTAGGGCCACAGAATTTTTACTCAGGGACAGACAGAATTGTTACTGAGTGCCAGAGAATTGTTACTCAGGGACAGACAGAATTGTTACTGAGTGCCAGAGAATTCTTACTCAGGGCCACAGAATTCATTCTCAGGGACAGACAGAATTGTTACTCAGGGACAGACAGAATTGTTACTGAGTGCCAGAGAATTGTTACTCAGGGACAGACAGAATTGTTACTGAGTGCCAGAGAATTGTTACTCAGGGACAGACAGAATTGTTACTGAGTGCCAGAGAATTGTTACTCAGGGACAGACAGAATTGTTACTGAGTGCCAGAGAATTGTTACTCAGGGACAGACAGAATTGTTACTGAGTGCCAGAGAATTGTTACTCAGGGACAGACAGAATTGTTACTGAGTGCCAGAGAATTGTTACTCAGGGACAGACAGAATTGTTACTGAGTGCCAGAGAATTGTTACTCAGGGACAGACAGAATTGTTACTGAGTGCCAGAGAATTGTTACTCAGGGACAGACAGAATTGTTACTGAGTGCCAGAGAATTGTTACTCAGGGACAGACAGAATTGTTACTGAGTGCCAGAGAATTGTTACTCGCACAGACACAAAATTGTTACTTGCACAGACACAGAATTGTTACTCGCACAGACACAGAATTGTTACTCAGGGCCACAGAATTCATACTCAGGGATAGACAGAATTGTTACTGAGTGCCAGAGAATTGTTACTCAGGGACAGACAGAATTGTTACTGAGTGCCAGAGAATTGTTACTCAGGGACAGACAGAATTGTTACTGAGTGCCAGAGAATTGTTACTCGCACAGACACAAAATTGTTACTTGCACAGACACAGAATTGTTACTCGCACAGACACAGAATTGTTACTCAGGGCCACAGAATTCATACTCAGGGACAGACAGAATTGTTACTGAGTGCCAGAGAATTGTTACTCAGGGACAGACAGAATTGTTACTGAGTGCCAGAGAATTGTTACTCGCACAGACACAAAATTGTTACTTGCACAGACACAGAATTGTTACTCGCACAGACACAGAATTGTTACTCAGGGCCACAGAATTCATACTCAGGGACAGACAGAATTGTTACTGAGTGCCAGAGAATTGTTACTCAGGGACAGACAGAATTGTTACTGAGTGCCAGAGAATTGTTACTCGCACAGACACAAAATTGTTACTTGCACAGACACAGAATTGTTACTCGCACAGACACAGAATTGTTACTCGCACAGACACATAATTGTTACTCAGGGCCACAGAATTCATACTCAGGGACAGACAGAATTGTTACTGAGTGCCAGAGAATTGTTACTCAGGGACACCTAATCGTTGAATTAAATAGTATGTCAGACAACATGCAGAGGAGTGGCAGAGGAGGCAATGTTTTAGGAGCGAGCAGACGTGGCAGCAGAGGAAGGGGTCGAGGCAGCAGTATTCGCAGCCAGAGGCCAGTGCTCCCGGTGTCATCCAGCGGTCGTGTCTCCACCGACAACCCTGCCGTCATTGATTGGTTGGCTCGGTCGTCTTCCTCTTCCCAGGTCACCTCTGACACCTACAGCCAACGGTCGGTGGGTACGTCAGACACAACCGTTAGTTGGCATGGCCCGGGACCAAGCCCACTGAAATCACGTGTCCTCTACCTGCCCCTGTCCTTTGCTGTTCCCTCACCAAGCGAAGTATCGCATGCTGTGGGCTCAGCCCCACTGTACAGTGAGGAAGAGCTAACAGAGGGCGGTCAGGAACGGGGGGAGACATCGGCCTTTTCAGCAGCCAAGCGAACAAGTACTGGCGAGGAGAGTGGCTCGGTAGCCGGTCTAGAGACAGGTCTGTCTCCTGACCCAGACGCAGCCGAGGGGGCTAGTAGTGAGGCGGAGACCCTACTTGATGATGAGGAGGTTGATCGCACTTGGCAGCCTCGTCGTCATCAGGCAATTTCTTCCGCATCATCAGGAGAAGAGGGTGGCAGCTTGGCAGCGAGCAAAACAGTCGGTGGGTTGCCCAGGAGACAGCAGCAGGGTCGCATCAGTGTCAGTGGAGCCAAACGTCCACGGAGTAGAGCACCAGCTCCACTGCAGCCTACCACCACGGCCAGTAGTGGTGCCGGTGCGCACGGAGGAAGTAGCAGTCAGCCAGTGAAGAGTAGCGGGGGCAAAGTTTCCTACTCGGTGGTGTGGCAATTTTTCCTCAAGCCGCCCGAGGAAGTAAACGTAGCCGTATGTCGACTATGTGGCCAGAAATGCAAGCGTGGCCAGGGGGCCCATGTTGGGACTACAGCGTTGCGTCAGCATATGCAGCGTCACCATTCGGTGGCCTGGGAAAACCGTGATAAACATACGGCGGTTCTGCCTGCCCCAGCCCCCGCTCCATCACCCGCTCCGTTACTTGCTCCGTCACCCGACGTCGTCAATCGCCCTCTATCAGCCAGTCAAGGCTCCAACACCTCTGCTGAGGGGAGTTGTCGCTCATTGGCATCTTCCGCTCGTTCAGATGCTCCTTCTCCTGCTACTCCTCTTCTCGGATTCCGTCAACAGTCTTTCTTGGAATCCGTATCCAAGAGACAACAGTTTGCGAGCACGCACCCGACGGTGCAAAAGCTGAACGTCCTCCTGTCCAAGTTGCTGGTGCTGCAGTCCCTCCCTTTCCAACTGGTGGACTCAGCACCTTTCCGAGAAATGATGGCTTGTGCCGCGCCGCGGTGGAGAGTGCCAAGCCGTCATTTCTTTGCCCAAAAGGCAGTGCCAGCCCTGCATTCACATGTAGAAGAGATGGTGGGCCAGTCTTTGAGCATGTCGGTCTCTGCCAAAGTGCACGGCAGCGCCGACGTGTGGAGCTGTAACTACGGTCAGGGACAGTACATGTCATTTACGGCCCACTGGGTGAACGTGGTGCCGGCACAGCCGCACCAGCAACTTGGACAGGTCACGACGCTTTTGCCTCCACGTTTGCACGTCCTTGGTCCAGCAAGCATGTCCGCCTCTACCACCTCTTTTTCCGCCGTGTCCTCAGCCGCCACCCCCGTGCCAAGTCCCATTACCCGACCGGCATATCACATGTGCAGGGCGCAACGGTGTCACGCTGTGCTGCACCTGGTATGCCTTGGCGAACGTAGTCACACAGGGGAGGAACTGCTGAGTGTAATGAACAGAGAAATCGACAGATGGCTGTCTCCGCGCAAACTAAAAATCGGAACCATGTTGACTGACAACGGAAAGAACATGGTGTCTGCTCTGCGTCAAGGAAGGTTGTGCCATGCGCCATGCATGGCTCACGTGTTCAATCTGGTTGTCAAGCGGTTCCTAAAATCCACCATCCCACTGCAAGACATCCTTAAAATGTCACGTAAACTGTGCATGCATTTCAGCCATTCCTACACCGCAAAGAACACCCTCATTGAGCTGCAGCGGCAGAACGGAATTCCACAGCATCGCCTGATCTGCGACGTTGCAACAAGGTGGAATTCAACCCTACACATGTTAGACCGCCTTTACGAGCAGCGAAAGGCCATCACCGATTTCCTGATGTTACAAGCGGATAAAGGTACTCCCCTGTGTAACTTAGATGTCAGCCATTGGCAGCTCATGCGTGACACCTGCCGCTTGCTCAGGCCCTTTGAGGAGGCCACGCTATTCGTGAGTCGGCAGGACTATGGGATGAACGACGTCATTCCTCTGTTGCACGTCCTGGAACAAATGCTGTTAACAATGGCTGGTCAGGGTGCGGTAGACGTGGCGCACAGATCTCAACGCCACATGACCCCTGTGGGGGCAGGACAGGAAGAAGAGGAGGAGGTAGAGGAGGACATTTGTGCTCAGGAATTATTGAGTGAAATGGGTGGTTTTTCCACTCAGCGGACAGAAGTGGAGGAGCAGGAGCATCTGGTAGAGGAGGAGGAGGAGGAGACAGAGGACCCAGACGCACCGTGGCAGTATGCTGTGGAGATGGAGGCAGGGAGTCCCTCGCATTCCTTGGCACAAATGGCCCATAGCATGCTCGGTTGCTTGCGTAGCGACAGCCGAATAATAACCATCAGACAGAGGGATGACTTTTGGCTGTCCACCTTGTTGGACCCTCGCTACCGGTCCAAAATGGTGGCCTTTTTCACACCTGCTGAGAGGGAGGCCAAAATTACGTACTATAAAAACCACCTATGTAGTCAGTTGGTCTCTGCCTTTGTGCGCCAACGTCCATCCTCAGACACTGTGGGCCCTGTGCGCTCGCGTTCCGCTGGCATGGCAGCAGGGGAGGGGTGGGGTGGTAGGAGCAGTGGCAGCTCCACCAGCAGTGGCTGCCTCAGTCTGCAGTCGATGATGAGTAGCTTTCTTCACCAGCGCAGTGAGGAAACTACTAACCAGCCGCAGCAGCAGCAGCAGCATCAGGTGGACCTGGAGCAGGAGCTCAAACAACAGGCTTGGGCCTACTTGGACAGCACCCTGCCAACCGAGGTAGACAATCCCCTTGACTACTGGGCAACGAAACTTGACCTTTGGCCCCAACTAGCTGAATTTGCCCTTGAAAGGCTGTCATGCCCGGCCAGTAGCGTGGCATCGGAGCGCGTGTTTAGTGCGGCAGGAGGTATTGTAACTCCGCGGAGGACACGACTGTCCACCCAAAGTGTGGAGAGACTCACGTTTGTGAAAATGAATCAGGCGTGGATTAGTCTGGATTTCAAACCACCAGTTCCTGACACAACTGACTAAATCCGCCATGAATCATGCCTCAAACATGTGCCACTTTCAGGTCTCCTCACACTGCTGGTGTGTTTAATTTTTTGACATAGGGTGCTGGCAGATTACGGGCCTCCTATAGCTGCTGCCAGGCCCCTAATCTGCCATGGGCCCCTATATACCGCCTCCTCATGCTGCTGCCAAGTCTAGAGTCTCTCATGGGTCCCTGTACGGCCTCCCATTGCTGCTGTCTCCATCGCCACACTCTGCTGCCATGTGCCACTTTCAGGTCTCTTCACACTGCTGGTGTGTTAAATTTTTTGACATAGGGTGCAGGCAGATTACGGGCCTCACATAGCTGCTGCCAGGCCCCTAATCTGCCATGGGCCCCTATATACCGCCTCCTCATGCTGCTGCCAAGTCCAGAGTCTGTCATGGGTCCCTGTACGGCCTCCCATTGCTGCTGTCTCCATCGCCACACTCTGCTGTCATGTGCCACTTTCAGGTCTCTTCACACTGCTGGTGTGTTAAATTTTTTGACATAGGGTGCAGGCAGATTACGGGCCTCACATAGCTGCTGCCAGGCCCCTAATCTGCCATGGGCCCCTATATACCGCCTCCTCATGCTGCTGCCAAGTCTAGAGTCTCTCATGGGTCCCTGTACGGCCTCCCATTGCTGCTGTCTCCATCGCCACACTCTGCTGCCATGTGCCACTTTCAGGTCTCTTCACACTGCTGGTGTGTTAAATTTTTTGACATAGGGTGCAGGCAGATTACGGGCCTCACATAGCTGCTGCCAGGCCCCTAATCTGCCATGGGCCCCTATATACCGCCTCCTCATGCTGCTGCCAAGTCCAGAGTCTGTCATGGGTCCCTGTATGGCCTCCCATTGCTGCTGTCTCCATCGCCACACTCTGCTGCCATGTGCCACTTTCAGGTCTCTTCACACTGCTGGTGTGTTTAATTTTTTGACATAGGGTGCAGGCAGATTACGGGCCTCACATAGCTGCTGCCAGGCCCCTAATCTGCCATGGGCCCCTATATACCGCCTCCTCATGCTGCTGCCAAGTCCAGAGTCTGTCATGGGTCCCTGTACGGCCTCCCATTGCTGCTGTCTCCATCGCCACACTCTGCTGCCATGTGCCACTTTCAGGTCTCTTCACACTGCTGGTGTGTTAAATTTTTTGACATAGGGTGCAGGCAGATTACGGGCCTCACATAGCTGCTGCCAGGCCCCTAATCTGCCATGGGCCCCTATATACCGCCTCCTCATGCTGCTGCCAAGTCCAGAGTCTGTCATGGGTCCCTGTATGGCCTCCCATTGCTGCTGTCTCCATCGCCACACTCTGCTGCCATGTGCCACTTTCAGGTCTCTTCACACTGCTGGTGTGTTTAATTTTTTGACATAGGGTGCAGGCAGATTACGGGCCTCACATAGCTGCTGCCAGGCCCCTAATCTGCCATGGGCCCCTATATACCGCCTCCTCATGCTGCTGCCAAGTCCAGAGTCTGTCATGGGTCCCTGTACGGCCTCCCATTGCTGCTGTCTCCATCGCCACACTCTGCTGCCATGTGCCACTTTCAGGTCTCTTCACACTGCTGGTGTGTTAAATTTTTTGACATAGGGTGCAGGCAGATTACGGGCCTCACATAGCTGCTGCCAGGCCCCTAATCTGCCATGGGCCCCTATATACCGCCTCCTCATGCTGCTGCCAAGTCCAGAGTCTGTCATGGGTCCCTGTATGGCCTCCCATTGCTGCTGTCTCCATCGCCACACTCTGCTGCCATGTGCCACTTTCAGGTCTCTTCACACTGCTGGTGTGTTTAATTTTTTGACATAGGGTGCAGGCAGATTACGGGCCTCACATAGCTGCTGCCAGGCCCCTAATCTGCCATGGGCCCCTATATACCGCCTCCTCATGCTGCTGCCAAGTCCAGAGTCTGTCATGGGTCCCTGTACGGCCTCCCATTGCTGCTGTCTCCATCGCCACACTCTGCTGCCATGTGCCACTTTCAGGTCTCTTCACACTGCTGGTGTGTTAAATTTTTTGACATAGGGTGCAGGCAGATTACGGGCCTCACATAGCTGCTGCCAGGCCCCTAATCTGCCATGGGCCCCTATATACCGCCTCCTCATGCTGCTGCCAAGTCCAGAGTCTGTCATGGGTCCCTGTATGGCCTCCCATTGCTGCTGTCTCCATCGCCACACTCTGCTGCCATGTGCCACTTTCAGGTCTCTTCACACTGCTGGTGTGTTAAATTTTTTGACATAGGGTGCAGGCAGATTACGGGCCTCACATAGCTGCTGCCAGGCCCCTAATCTGCCATGGGCCCCTATATACCGCCTCCTCATGCTGCTGCCAAGTCTAGAGTCTGTCATGGGTCCCTGTACGGCCTCCCATTGCTGCTGTCTCCATCGCCACACTCTGCTGCCATGTGCCACTTTCAGGTCTCTTCACACTGCTGGTGTGTTAAATTTTTTGACATAGGGTGCAGGCAGATTACGGGCCTCACATAGCTGCTGCCAGGCCCCTAATCTGCCATGGGCCCCTATATACCGCCTCCTCATGCTGCTGCCAAGTCCAGAGTCTGTCATGGGTCCCTGTACGGCCTCCCATTGCTGCTGTCTCCATCGCCACACTCTGCTGCCATGTGCCACTTTCAGGTCTCTTCACACTGCTGGTGTGTTAAATTTTTTGACATAGGGTGCAGGCAGATTACGGGCCTCACATAGCTGCTGCCAGGCCCCTAATCTGCCATGGGCCCCTATATACCGCCTCCTCATGCTGCTGCCAAGTCTAGAGTCTCTCATGGGTCCCTGTACGGCCTCCCATTGCTGCTGTCTCCATCGCCACACTCTGCTGCCATGTGCCACTTTCAGGTCTCTTCACACTGCTGGTGTGTTAAATTTTTTGACATAGGGTGCAGGCAGATTACGGGCCTCACATAGCTGCTGCCAGGCCCCTAATCTGCCATGGGCCCCTATATACCGCCTCCTCATGCTGCTGCCAAGTCCAGAGTCTGTCATGGGTCCCTGTACGGCCTCCCATTGCTGCTGTCTCCATCGCCACACTCTGCTGCCATGTGCCACTTTCAGGTCTCTTCACACTGCTGGTGTGTTAAATTTTTTGACATAGGGTGCAGGCAGATTACGGGCCTCACATAGCTGCTGCCAGGCCCCTAATCTGCCATGGGCCCCTATATACCGCCTCCTCATGCTGCTGCCAAGTCTAGAGTCTCTCATGGGTCCCTGTACGGCCTCCCATTGCTGCTGTCTCCATCGCCACACTCTGCTGCCATGTGCCACTTTCAGGTCTCTTCACACTGCTGGTGTGTTAAATTTTTTGACATAGGGTGCAGGCAGATTACGGGCCTCACATAGCTGCTGCCAGGCCCCTAATCTGCCATGGGCCCCTATATACCGCCTCCTCATGCTGCTGCCAAGTCTAGAGTCTCTCATGGGTCCCTGTACGGCCTCCCATTGCTGCTGTCTCCATCGCCACACTCTGCCATGTGCCACTTTCAGGTCTCTTCACACTGCTGGTGTGTTTAATTTTTTGACATAGGGTGCAGGCAGATTACGGGCCTCACATAGCTGCTGCCAGGCCCCTAATCTGCCATGGGCCCCTATATACCGCCTCCTCATGCTGCTGCCAAGTCTAGAGTCTCTCATGGGTCCCTGTACGGCCTCCCATTGCTGCTGTCTCCATCGCCACACTCTGCTGCCATGTGCCACTTTCAGGTCTCTTCACACTGCTGGTGTGTTAAATTTTTTGACATAGGGTGCAGGCAGATTACGGGCCTCACATAGCTGCTGCCAGGCCCCTAATCTGCCATGGGCCCCTATATACCGCCTCCTCATGCTGCTGCCAAGTCCAGAGTCTGTCATGGGTCCCTGTATGGCCTCCCATTGCTGCTGTCTCCATCGCCACACTCTGCTGCCATGTGCCACTTTCAGGTCTCTTCACACTGCTGGTGTGTTTAATTTTTTGACATAGGGTGCAGGCAGATTACGGGCCTCACATAGCTGCTGCCAGGCCCCTAATCTGCCATGGGCCCCTATATACCGCCTCCTCATGCTGCTGCCAAGTCTAGAGTCTGTCATGGGTCCCTGTACGGCCTCCCATTGCTGCTGTCTCCATCGCCACACTCTGCTGCCATGTGCCACTTTCAGGTCTCTTCACACTGCTGGTGTGTTAAATTTTTTGACATAGGGTGCAGGCAGATTACGGGCCTCACATAGCTGCTGCCAGGCCCCTAATCTGCCATGGGCCCCTATATACCGCCTCCTCATGCTGCTGCCAAGTCCAGAGTCTGTCATGGGTCCCTGTATGGCCTCCCATTGCTGCTGTCTCCATCGCCACACTCTGCTGCCATGTGCCACTTTCAGGTCTCTTCACACTGCTGGTGTGTTAAATTTTTTGACATAGGGTGCAGGCAGATTACGGGCCTCACATAGCTGCTGCCAGGCCCCTAATCTGCCATGGGCCCCTATATACCGCCTCCTCATGCTGCTGCCAAGTCTAGAGTCTCTCATGGGTCCCTGTACGGCCTCCCATTGCTGCTGTCTCCATCGCCACACTCTGCTGCCATGTGCCACTTTCAGGTCTCTTCACACTGCTGGTGTGTTTAATTTTTTGACATAGGGTGCAGGCAGATTACGGGCCTCACATAGCTGCTGCCAGGCCCCTAATCTGCCATGGGCCCCTATATACCGCCTCCTCATGCTGCTGCCAAGTCTAGAGTCTCTCATGGGTCCCTGTACGGCCTCCCATTGCTGCTGTCTCCATCGCCACACTCTGCTGCCATGTGCCACTTTCAGGTCTCTTCACACTGCTGGTGTGTTAAATTTTTTGACATAGGGTGCAGGCAGATTACGGGCCTCACATAGCTGCTGCCAGGCCCCTAATCTGCCATGGGCCCCTATATACCGCCTCCTCATGCTGCTGCCAAGTCCAGAGTCTGTCATGGGTCCCTGTATGGCCTCCCATTGCTGCTGTCTCCATCGCCACACTCTGCTGCCATGTGCCACTTTCAGGTCTCTTCACACTACTGGTGTGTTAAATTTTTTGACATAGGGTGCAGGCAGATTACGGGCCTCACATAGCTGCTGCCAGGCCCCTAATCTGCCATGGGCCCCTATATACCGCCTCCTCATGCTGCTGCCAAGTCCAGAGTCTCTCATGGGTCCCTGTACGGCCTCCCATTGCTGCTGTCTCCATCGCCACACTCTGCTGCCATGTGCCACTTTCAGGTCTCTTCACACTGCTGGTGTGTTAAATTTTTTGACATAGGGTGCTGGCAGATTACGGGCCTCCCATTGCTGCTGCCAGACATGTAATCTGCCATGGGCCCCCGTACCGACTCCTCATGCTGTGACGTTGCAACAAGGTGTAATTCAACCCTACATATGTTAGACCGCCTTTACGAACAGCTAAAGGCCATCACAGATTTCCTGATGTTAAAAGCGGATAAAGGTACTCCCTGTGTAACTTAGATGTCAGCCATTGTCAGCTCATGTGTGACACCTGCGCTTGCTCAGGCCCTTTGAGGAGGCCACGCTATTCGTGAGTCGGCAGGACTATGGGATGAATGAGGTCAAATCGGCCATGGGCCCCCGTACCGCCTGTTCACGCTGATGCTGGTCCCACAGTGTGACCTGGGTCCCTGTACGGCCTCCCATTGCTTCCACTCTGCCATGTGCCACTTTGAAATCTCCTCACACTCCTGCGGTTGTCCATTTTGTCATAGGTTGCTGGCAGATTACAGGCCTTCCATAGGTGCCACCAAGCCCCATATCGGCCATGGGCCCCCGTACCGCCTGGTCACGCTGCTGCTGGGCCCATAGTGTGACCTGGGTCCCTGTACCGCCTCCCATTGCTCCCACTCTGCCATGTGCCACTTTCAGGTCTCCTCACGCTCCTGCTGGTTTCCATTTTGTCATAGGTTGCTGTATGGCCTCCCATTGCTGCTGCCTCCACCGCCACACTGTGGCTCCAAACACTGGTTTTGGCCCCGTGACTGGCCAAAGGAGTGAAGTGTGCAGTGATTCTAAGATCGACGGCACTCATCTGCATGTCATACTGACAGACAGTATTATTTCTCTTCCCCAGCAGACTCCAAGGGCATTTAAATTAAAGGTACAGTGTTCTGCACTAATATTAAGTCTCTCTGAAGCCTAGAAACACCCTTTTTTAAGTTAAATTCACAGCGAATTTATTCGACTCGAATCGAATATTGTCCACGAATTCGCCGAATCAGTCGAATCGAATTTTTCATTTCTTCGCTCATCTCTACACTTAACCATAAGGGGAGCCCTCTCATCACCTCAGCCTCTGGTCAGGTACGTGACACTGTCCAACCTCTTCAACAATCCTTTTCCTCTCTCTGATTACCACCTTATTAGTTTCACTCTCTCCCTGTCTTCCACCACCTTTTCCTCCAACCGCCTAACAATTACCCATAGAGACTACCTCTATGACAATATCTCACACCTGTGCTGCCACAATCTAGCCACTTCTGTCTACAATGGAGCCCTGTCCTCTGCCCTGGGTGAGCTCGCCCCTCTCACTACACTCAGAAACAGACCCCCATAACCCTGGCAAACAGACAATACCAGAAGTCTCAAAAAACACAGCCGCGCTCTTGAGCATCTGTGGTATAAGACTAAGTCTCATAAAGACATCAACCAATATAAAACTGCCCTCCAAAAATACAACTCTTGCCTCCACACTGCCAAATAGACCTATTTTATCACTCTCACTAACACCTTCTCATCCAGTTCTCGCTATCGGTTCTCTACCTTTTACTCTTTTATTCGTCCTCCACGGCCTCCACCCACTAACTCACTCACTGCCCAGGAGATCGCCAATCACATTTAAAAAAGGATCGATGCAATTGGTAATGAAATCTCTACTATACAGATAACTTCCCACCTAACACCCCATGTCCACAGGTAAACTCAACAATACCCTTATTCAACCCTGCTACTAGCTACTACAAATGAGGTTGATAAACTTCTTTCCACCTAACCACCTGTCTTACGGACCCTATTCCCTCTCAACTATTGCGGTCACCCTCTTGCTCTATCCTAAGCTGTCTAACTCACATCTTCAATCTCTCCCTCTCTTCTGGCACCTTTCCCAACACTCAAAAACATGCACTAGTCACCCCCATACTTAAAAAGCTTTCTTTGGACCCCACCAATCTTAATAACCTATACCCCATCTCCTTTCTTCCCTTTTCCTCCAAACTCCTTGAACGCCTGGTATATAACCAACTGAGCGACCACCTCATCAACAATAGCCTTCTTGATCCCCTTCAGTCTGGATTTCGCCCTTGTAGTTCGGGTTTTGAACAGTTATTGATTTACAGGAAACTTAGTAGCAGTTTTGTGTTATCAATTATACTATAGTAAAAGTAGGCATATATATGTATGTGTGTGTGTGTATATATATATATATCTCATATGGCCTCATGTGTACTGAGATAGATGGTCTAATGCGGGCCATAGATGAGATGAAAAACGACCGAAAATCGTCTGGAAAAAAAAATCGGCCGATTTTCGGATCGTTAGTCCAGTAATCAGTCGGCTGTTTTTTGTGATTTTTTACCTTTTAGATTATCGGTCCTGCTGGAAAATAATCGGCCAAATTTGTCGTTCTGCCGATTTTCGCGGCAATGATGGACAAATTTGCCGATCTTTTTCCGGTATTTAAAAATGCGCATTGAGCAGTGACATGAAAGAAGAAGGAAAAGGATTAAAGGAAAAAAATAGAATATGAATGAGAAGAAGAAATAGAATATGAAGAAGTAGTAAAAAGAAGAAATAGAATATGAAGAAGAAGAAAAAAAAAGAATTTCAGTCCGATATTATATTTGACATTTAAAAGTATAGCAACATTGTATCTATTTGTATCAGAATAGAAACATCTGTATCCGAAATGGATACAAATAGATACAATGTTGCAACTTTTTCTTCTGTATATTCTATTTCATCTTTTTATTCGTATTCTATTTCTTCTTTTTATTCGTATTCTATTTTTTCTTCTTCATATTCTATTTCTTCTGTTTATTTGTATTCTATTTCTTCTTCCTCTTCATATTCTATTTCTTCTGTTTATTCGTATTCTATTTCGTCATCTTCTTCATATTCTATTTCTTCTTCTTCTGCATATTCTATTTCTTCTTCCTCTTCATATTCTATTTCTTCTTTTTATTCATATTCTATTTCTACTACTTCTTCATATTCTATTTCTTCCACTTCTTCATATTCTATTTCTTCTTCTTTTGCATATTCTATTTCTTCTGCTTCTGCATATAATCTATTTGCCGGCCGTAGATGGGACGAAAATCAGCCAACCTTTTTTTACCAATAGTGGTAATGTCGGCTGATTGAACGACCGATTTTTCATTTTTCAAAAATGAAACCGGCTGGTTTTCTCCCCGTCTATGGCCTGCATAATTGTGCTGTGGGAAGTTGGGAACCTTTGACCTTTGCATTCTTTAGTGTGGCTCAAACCAGTTTTGACTAGTTTTTTGAACCACTGTATAAATGTGTGTAATACAAAGAAGTTGGTAAACCTTCCCTGGTCTGCAATAATGCTGTATTTATTTATTTTTATCATTTGTAACACCTCTTTAAACCAAACTAAGTAAATTCTTTTATTGTTATACATTCAAGTTTGTCTGAAATTATTGTACCATGTCAGCATATCTGAAAGATTAAACAAAGGAACTTTTAAATATTAAGGCTAACCCCTTATTACAGCCCTCAACATTCCACAGAAACTGTACTCCTTAAACTCACAAACGATTTACTTACAGCAAAAAAACAATGGACACTATTCTGTACTTCTACTTCTGGACCTCTCAGCTGCCTTTGATACGGCTGACCACCCCCTCTTCCTCAAAAAACTTTACTCCCCTGGTATCCATGACTGTGCTCTTCGTTGGCTTTCACTCTAGCAATCCCACCGCACCTTCAGTGGCACTTAAAAATCTACTTTCTTTTTTCCTCTTCCTTTTTCTGTTGGGGTCCCCCAATGTTCTGTTCTTGGACCTTTCCTATTCTCAATCTTCACCTCCTCCCTGTCAGCTGATAGCCTCCCATGGCTTTCAATATAATTTCTACGCTGATGACACTCAACCCCTCAGCTCACAACAACATGTGTCTCCTCGCATATCACTAACTTACTGACCGACATATCAGCCTGGATGTAACACCACTTCCTCAAACTCAATCTATCCAAAACCGAGCACATAATATTTCCTCCTCCATGTGCCCCTTCCCCTGACTTCTCTGTCAAGATCAATGGCACAACCATCAACCCATCCCTGCATGCCAGGGTACTAGGCGTAATCATGGACTCTGAACTCTCCTTTTGGCCCCACAACCAATCACTTTCCAAAGCTTGTCATCTCAACTTTGGCAACATGGTCAAAATATGCCTTTTCCTTACCAATGGCACAACAAAGCTCCTAATTCACTCCCAGATTATCTCTTGCCTCAACTACTGCAACACCCTCCTCATTGGCTCACATTTACATAGGCTTCCCCCCCCTCCAGTCCATCATGAATGCTGCTGCTAGTCTCAAAATACCAACCAAATCACACTCTTTGTTCCTCCCAAGACCTCCTCCTCTCTAGTTCCCGTGTCACCTCCTCCCATGCTCGCCTGCAGGACTCCCAAGGCTCTTGCATCCTACGGAATTCCCTACCCCAATCTGTCTGACTATCTCCTACTCTGTCCACTTTTAGGTGATTCCTGAAAAATGTTCTCTTTAGAGAAGTCTATTCTGCCTCCACCTAACAACTTTACATGTATTTTCTCCATCAGCTCATCCCTTCACAGTTATTACCTTTTGTATCACTTGACCCTCCCCTTTTAGATTGTAAGCTCTAACAAGCAGGGCCCTCTGATTCCTCCTGTATTCAATTGTATTGTAACTGTACTGTTTGTCCTCACATGCACTTAATAATAAGGTTTGTAAGCTACTGTATAACCACTTTAATTACTTTAAAGCTAGTTTGCTGTCTCTTGAGTGCTTTGTGGGTGGATGTCAGTCTGGAGGAGTGGGCATTCCTAGACAGATGACATTTGCATGTAGTTCACCCCACATGTGATGCTGAGTATCCATGATTTATAGTGATATTAAAGGCAATTTAAAAAAAGTAACATATCATAAGTACCTGCTTTGTGCAGTAGTTTTGCACAGAGCAGCCCCGATCCTCCTCTTCTTAGACCCCCCCCCCTGGCACTCCTGGCCCCTTCCTCCAGCTGAGTGCACCCAGAGCAAGCAGCTTGTTATGGGGGCACCCAACAGGCTCACTCCTGAACTGCTGCACTGTGTGTCCATTCACACACAGAGCCGTGGCTCGGTCCCACCCCCCTTTTCCTCATTGACTCACTGACTGTGATTGACAGCAGCCAATGGCTCCCATTGCTGTCACACCCAATGGGATGGGAGAGTCCCCAGAGAGCCGGGGCTCTAGTGCACATTGCTGGATTGCAAAGGCTCCCAAGTAAGTGTTGGGAAGGGTGATGCACACAGAAGGTGTTTTACTTTCATGCATAGAATGCATGAAGGTAAAAAACATTGATCCTTTACAACCACTTAAAAGAACTGAAAACCAATGAATGAAAGGTGCTGGCCAGGGGCAGTCAAGCTTGGAAGGAAAGAGAGATGAAGCTGGACATCCTCCAGCCAGAAAATTAGGCAAGCTCTATCTGACTTACTGCAGCTTCTAATGCACAAGCATTTTGCATCTCAGCAGCACCACAATCTACTTTCGACTTTTTTTTAATACTTTTGGCTGCGACACCTAAATTGAAGATGGAAGAACAGACCTAAAAGCTATAAGGAAGGATTATTCTTTAAAAAGAAAAAAATAATGCTAAAGCTAAATGGTTAGCACTTCTGCCTGGCAGTACTAGGGTCGCTGGTTTGAATCCCAACCATGGCACCACCTGCCTGGAGTTTGCATGTTCTCCCTGTGCCTGCATGGGTTTCCTCTGGGTACTCTGGTTTCCTCCCACAATCCAAAAGACATGCTGGTAGGTTAATTGGATCCTGTATAAATTGGCCCTAGTATATGAATGTAAGTTAGGGACCTTAGATTGTACACCCCTTGAGGGTTAGGGACTGATGTGAGTGTACAACATATATGTAAAGCGCTGCATAAATTGATGGCACTATATAAGTACCTAAAATAAATAAATAAAGCCCTCAACTTCATACAAATTGGCCAGTGGCACGACATTTTAAAAGTAAAGTTCATGAGAGTTTTAGGACAATGCAGTGCCACATCGCATTGTCTTAAAAATCTAATGGCAATACAAAGTGCATAAAAAAACGTAAAATCACAGCCTTACATTCCCGTAGAACAGTGGTCTCTAAACTGACACCAATGATGGGGCACTATTTCTCCCACTGATGCCAACAATGGGACACTATTCCTCCCACTGGCACCAATGAGGGCGAACTATTCCTTCCACTGACACCAAAAATGGGACATTATTCCTCCCACTGAAACCAATGATAGGGCACTATTCCTCCTACTGACACCAATGATGGGGCACTATTCCTCCCACTGACACCGATGAGGAGGCACTATTTTTCCCACTGATACAAACACTGAGACACTATTCCTCCCACTGACACCAACAATGGGAAACTATTCCTCCTATTGATACCAGTGAAGGGGCACTATATCTCCCATTAATACCAATGATGAGGCATTGTTTACTCCCACTGATGCCAGCACATTTTCTTCTCCCACTAGCCACAGTCCGGCCCCCCTAAAGTCTGAAGGACAGTAAACTGGCCCTTCATTTACAGTGTCACCACGGTGACACTGTACTGCTAGGGTGACAGTATGTAAAAAAACAAAAAACAAATAATAATATAAAAAATTTTTAAAAAATTTAAAAAAAGTTTTAAAAAATTATAATTTTTGGTTATAAACTAATTTGTGTTATTTTTTTTTTTACTAAAAAGATAACGGAATAAATTTTGCCCAAGATTTATGATGAAATATTATTTGCAAAATTTTATAAGAAAAACACTTTTATTCAAAATTTTTGGACTTTTTCATTTAAATAGCAAAAAAATAAAAATCCCAGGGGTGAATAAATACCACTAAAATAAAGCTTTATCTGTCTCAAAAAAATGCTAAAAAATTCATAGGTACAGTGTTGCATGACCGCGCAATTGTCATTCAAAGTGTGATAATGTTGAAAGCTGAAAGTTGGCCTGGGCAGGAAGGGGGTGAAAGTGTCCGGACAGGAAGTGGTTAAGGTGGTAATTAAACTCACTTAGTGACTTATCCCCATTCAATTAGCCCCAGAACCTGTGTAATTAATATGTTTGTGGCAACCCTACTGCCTGCAGATGGTGCAGACTGACCAATGCTTTGTCCTGAGAACCTGCTTGTTTCCTACTACCTTCACATGCAGACCCTCTGCGTCTCACTTTTAACTGGTAAGTGTTGCTGGGAAATCCTTTGTTTGTTTGCGATGTACATTGCCCTTCCATGTGCACCTTACTGTTAAGCCTGATTATAGGTTGGGACGGTTCCCATTTTTTGTGTAGTTGGCTAATTTGGGTGCAAGGACACACTGGATGCCTTTGCTGTCATTTTGGTATAGCTGGGCATCACGTGTATCCCTGTACCTTTAAGAAGGGATGGGCTCCTCCAGGCAAACCTGCCCTTAACCTATCCATTGATACATGTGCTCCTACTATGGAGGCTTTGGAAATTTTAGTTAGGTCCACAGTATACAGAGGACCCTTGATGCGGGATTGCGGCTTACGCATGTATTTGCAAATGTGTGCAAACAAAACCTTCTGTTTTGAACACATTCTGTTAGATAGAGCCAAACTGGTTGTTTTGCAGACTGGTTGGTAAGTGTTGCTGGGAAATCCTCTGTTTGTTTGCATTGTACTTTTGGACTCATCACTTTTTTTTTAAGGGGATTGCCTAAATTTAAAGCCATTGTAAAGTTTTTTTTACAATTCTTTTGCATTAAGGTAAAAAAACTTTTATGTGCAGTTCCCCCTGCAGCCCCCATAAATACTTACCTGAGCCCAATCTTGATCCAGCACTGTGCCTGAGAGCAGCGGTACTACTCTCTCTCACTCCTCACTCTTGATGCTGCCAATCAAATCCAGTGATGAGGGAGCCGGGGGTGGGACCAAGCCACACTGTATGTGGCACGTGTGCCACCATAGGAAGCATCTTCCTATGGTAGCACACAGAGAAGAGGAGGTGCCCATAGCACTGGTGGGCAACCCTAGAAGAAGAGGATCGAGGCTGCGCTATGCAGTATTGCACAAAGCAGGTAAGTATAACATGGTTGTTGTATAAAGAAAAACATAAAAAAAACTTTACAATCACTTTGGTAGCTATAGTAATAAGGGGGATAAATGTGTGGTTCTCTGATGCGCACTTTACATTAGTGTCAAGTATACAGTGACAAGCTGCAAACAAAAAGCATCTTTGCCTGTGTCAACAGCTACACTGTGCACTTCCGTGCCCTATCAACAGAAAATAAAATATACCCACCCAAAAAAAAACAGTGAATCACCAAACCCCAACACATTTTTAGATAAATGTGAAATAAATGAAAAAAAAAAGCACATCGCCACTGGACTCTAGAGCAGTGGAGACGTGTTCTCTGGAGTGACCAATCACACTTCTCTGTCTGGAAATCCGATGGATGTGTCTGCATTTGGCAGTTGCCAGGAGAACGATACTTGCCTGACTGCATTGTACCAAGTGTAAACTTTGGTGGAGGGGTATTATGGTGTTGGGTTGTTTTCAGGGGGTGGACTTAGCCCCTTAATTCCAGTAAAGAAAACTCTTAAGGTGCCAGCATACCAAGACATTTTGGACAATTTCATTCTCCCAACTTTGTGAGAATAGTTTGGGGATGGCCCCTTCCTGCTCCAACATGACTGCGCACCTGCGCACAAAGCAAGGTCCTAAAGACATGGATGAGAGAGTTTGGGGTGGAGGAACTTGACTGGCTTGTACAGAGTCCTGACCTCAACCCGATAGAACACCTTTGGAATGCATTAGAGCGGAGACTGTGAGCCAGGCCTTCTCATCCGACATCAGTGCCTGACCTCACTGCGTTTGTGATCCATTTGGGGTGTTAGGATTGCACTGACACTCGCTGCAGATCGCAAGGGCAGTGCAGGAATTAGTGTGACCCTAGGCTAAAGTTGCTGTAAACCCTAAACAAATAAACATTTAGTTTGCTAAATGTGCACCATAAACTGACATTTTATTTTATTTTTTTATAAATTACTTGATTTTTAATGTTTTTTTCACATCCTTCCATCCATTGTTGCATCTTTGTGCATTTTTTAGGGTAGGTAAAGCTGCAAATTTTAAAATATTAAAAAAGATTTTTGAAATTTCATTAACATATTCGCTGCAACAAGGCTTTTATGAGATTTTAGTGCCTGAGTTTACATATACTCTGAAATCTAAACAGATATGCCAAGAATTTGAGGGAAAAAAAGTCTATAAAAAGGTTCCTCGCAGTGAAGCCGTATTAGAATGATCATTAGATCCTATTATATAAACTGCTAATACAGTTGCAAAAAAAAGTTTGTGAACCCCTTGGGATTACATGGAGTTTTGCATGAATTGGGCATAAAATGTGCTCTGAACGTCATCTAAGTCACAACAATAGAAGAACACAGTCTGCTGAACATAATACTACACAAACATTAGATGTTGCCATGGTTTAATTGCACATAACATGTAAACATTCACAGTGCAGGGAGGAAAAAGTATGTGAACCTTTGGACTTAATAACTGGTTGACCCTCCTTTGTCAGCAATAACCTCAACCAAACGTTTCCTGTAGTTGCATCTAATGTTTGTATAGTATTATGTTCAGCAGACTGTGTTCTTCTATTGTTGTGACTTAGATGACGTTCAGAGCACATTTTATGTCCAATTCATGCAAAACTCCACGTAATCCCAAGGGGTTCACATACTTCTTCTTGCAACTGTATGATATTGAAATCTTGATTTTTTTTCCTGAAAAAGTCAAGCTAGACTTTGCCACCTCTTCTTGCCCAAGTAATGTTTGGTTTCCCATCACATGAAAAGGGGTGCCTGAAGTTAAGAAGTTGTTGAGCCATAAACAGGTGCCTGGAGGCAAGAAAATAATGGGTCATAAAGGGTGCATGGAGCCAAGAAATTGTTGAGCCATAAACAGGTGCCTGGTGTGAAGAAATTGTTGAACCATAAAAGGGTACATTAAGCAAGAAGTCGTTGAGCCATAAACAGGTACCTGGAGGCAAGAAGTTGCTGAGCCATAAAGGGGTGCCTGGGTGCAAGAAATTGTTGGGCCATAAAGGGGTGCATGGAGGCAAGACATTGTTGAGCCATAAACAGGTGCCTGGAGTCAAGAAGTTCTTGGGTTATAAAGGCATGCATGGAGGCAAGAAGTTCTTGGGCTATAAAGCCGTGCATGGAGGCAAGAAGTTGTTGGGCCATAAAGGCGTGCATGGAGGCAAGAAGTTGTTGGGCCATAAAGGAGTGCATGCAGGCAAGAAGTTGTTGGGCCATAAAAGGGTGCATGCAGGCAAGAAGTTGTTGGGCCATAAAGGGGTGCATGGAGGCAAGAAGTTGTTGGGCCATAAAAGCGTGCATGGAGGCAAGAAGTTGTTGGGCCATAAAGGGGTGCATGGAGGCAAGAAGTTGTTGGGCCATAAGGGGTGCATGGAGGCAAGAAGTTGTTGGGCCATAAGGGGTGCATGGAGGCAAGAAGTTGTTGGGCCATAAAGGCGTGCATGGAGGCAAGAAGTTGTTGGGCCATAAAGATGTGCATGGAGGCAAGAAGTTGTTGGGCCATAAAGGCAAGCATGGAGGCAAGAAGTTGTTGGGCCATGCTTGACTTTTAAAAGAAAATCTGAGATCTCCATATTATTTTAGTTATCCATACATTTGGATCTCTTGATTGTTTTGATATGAGATTTTCACTAAAGGTAACTGTGGTCATGCATTTCAGCATCATATGCTCTGTTTGAATTAGACAATAATCGTATATACTGTATATTGTAGCTCACTAATCTTTAAATGTGGTGGCTGCATTTGTTTTCTTTTTAGTTATTTTTCCTGTATTTTCACCTGGTTATCTAGCCAGTAATACATCTTAGGAGGAGAATGTAGCCACCCTTGGACAGCAGCCAAACTCCAGCTAACACTTTCAGCAGTTACAAAATCATTTTTTTTTTTTTAGGATAAAGGTTTTAAATGAATAAAAGCTGATCATTGTAAGCACCTCTGTCAGTGTTAACTGATTTGTTTCAAGCCTCTATTTGCCAAAAAGAAAACCTAATAAAAACTATGGTTTGGTAAGTTGCAATTCATTAAATGTTTGGTTTTGAGTTTAGATATGCTTTAATATACAGAATTTCCCTACAGCAAAGCACAGACTGGTAGAGAGAAGCAGCACAAAGGGCCTATTAGATGTGTTGCAGTGCCCATGTGCATATGGATCGTTGTGAAATTCCTTTCACACTGGGTGCTTCCTTAATGTGGTTTCATTGGCTAAAAAGTATCTAAACCCAAAAATAAAAATATAACATATGGCTGTTGTGGTGGCTGCCTTAGATTTCATTATTCAATCTAAGAAAATTTTAAGCAAGGGCAGAGACCTGTTGGTCTTGCCAGAAATACTGTGTCCTTGTCACTTCCTGTGAGATGAACCAGAAGCATAAAACAATGTTATCTTCCTTCTGTAATCTACTAATCTCCCAATACCCTATAGAAATGAACAAAGGCATGTTTGAAGTCCAGTCTGGGTGACAACAATGGCTTCCTCCATTGTTACCCTGGAGGAGTGAGTGTAGCCATCTAGGATCAGGTAGTATACTATTCACAGGATTACCAGGTGAAAATAAAGAAGAAAAAGCCCAAAAAGGTAATCTAGCCACTACACCTAAGGACTGGTAGGTGCAAACAAGGGGCATGCTGACTGGAGAAGAGAGCAGAGTGACAGGAAGGGATGAGCTCATCAGTGTGTGGCTTCTCCTTTCTCTGCCCAGTCTCTGGCTGTGGGCAAGGACAAGGCCTAGTTGTATTACTTAACTGCAGCAGAAAAAGTCTCCAGGCTGGCAATGCTGTCTGTCGGGGTAAATCTCAAGAATTCAAATTCTTTGGCCGGCAAAACAGCTTCTATAAACGTATTTTATCTGTGTACTCAACTGTTGCTTGGCGTTTAAGGTTTGAACAACAAGTCATTGTATTGGCCCCTTACTATCTGTATACCACAGCCTTATAGATCAGTGGCCTCTTTTTTTTTTTTGCTTTGGGGCACTATTCCTCCCACTGACAATACTGGGGCATAATTCCTCCTACTGACAACCAGTGATGGGGCACTATTCCTCCCACTGACAATACTGGGGCATAATTCCTCCTACTGACACCAGTGATGGGGCACTATTCCTCCCACTGACACCAGTGATGGGGCACTATTCCTCCCACTGACACCAATGATGGGGCACTATTCCTCCCACTGACACCAGTGATGGGGCACTATTCCTCCCACTGACACCAGTGATGGGGCACTATTCCTCCCACTGACACCAATGATGGGGCACTATTCATCCCACTGACACCAGTGATGGGGCACTATTCCTCCCACTAACACCAGTGATGGGGAACTATTCCTCCCACTGACACCAATGATGGGGCACTATTCCTCCCACTGACACCAGTGATGGGGCACTATTCCTCCCACTGACACCAGTGATGGGGCACTATTCCTTCCACTGACACCAATGACTGGCCACTATTCCTTCAACTGACACCAATTATGGGGCACTATTCCTCCCACTGACACCATTGATGGGGCACTATACCTTCAGCTGACATTAACGACTGGCCACTATTCCTTCAACTGTCACCAATTATGGGGCACTATTCCTTCCACTGACACCAATGATGGGGCTCTATTCTTCTTACTGGCACCAACGATTGGGCACTATTCCTTTCACTGACACTTATAATGTGGCGCTATTCCTGACACCAACGACTGGCCACTATTCCTTCCACTGCCACCAACAATGGGACAGTATTCCTTTCACTGACATCAAAATTTGGTCACTATTCCTCCCACTGATGGGAATAATGGGGCACTATTCCTCCCACTGACACCAATAATGGGACACTATTCCTTCCACTGACACCAATGATGGGGCACTATTCCTTCCACTGATACTAATGATGGGGCACTATTCCTCCCACTTACACCAATTATGGGGCACTAGTCCTCCCACTGACAATATCGGGGCATAATTCCTCCCACTGACACCAGTGATGGGGCACTATTCCTCTCACTGGCACCATTGATGGGGCACTATTCCTTCCACTGACACTAACAACTGGCCACCATTCCTTCAACTGACACCAATTATGGGGCACTATTCCTTCCACTGACACCAATGATGGGGCTCTATTCTTCTTACTGGCACCAATGATTGGGCACTATTCCTTTCACTGACACTTATAATGTGGCACTATTCCTGACACCAACGACTGGCCACTATTCCTTCCACTGCCACCAACAATGGGACAGTATTCCTTTCACTGACATCAAAATTTGGTCACTATTCCTCCCACTGATGGCAATAATAGGGCACTATTCCTCCCACTTACACCACTTATGGGGCACTATTCCTCCCACTGACAATATCGGGGCATAATTCCTCCCACTGACACCAGTGATGGGGCACTATTCCTCTCACTGGCACCATTGATGGGGCACTATTCCTTCCGCTGACACTAACAACTGGCCACCATTCCTTCAACTGACACCAATTATGGGGCACTATTCCTTCCAATGACACCAATGATGGGGAACTATTCCTCCCACTGACCCCAATGATGGGGCTCTATTCCATTCACTGCCACTAATAATGGGGTGCTATTCCGGACACCAACGACTGGCCACTATTCCTTCCACTGACAACAATAAAGAAACAGTATTCCTTTCACTGACATCAATAATTGGTCACTATTCCTCCCACTGATGGCAATAATGGGGCACTATTCCTCCCACTGACACCAATAATGGGACACTATTCCTTCCACTGATACTAATGATGGGACACTATTCATCCTACCAATACCAATAAAGGGACACTATTCCTTCCACTGACACCAATGATGGGGCACTATTCCTTCCACTGATACTAATGATGTGGCACTATTCCTCCCACTGATACCAATAATGGGACACTATTCCTTCCACTGACACCAATGATGGGGCACTATTCCTTCCACTGACACCAATGATGGGGCACTATTACTTCCACTGACACCAATCATGGGGCACTATTCCTCCCACTGACACCAATAATGGGACACTATTCCTACCACTAATACCAATGATAGGGCATTATTCCTCCCACTGACAATACTGGGGCATATTTCCTCCCACTGACACCAACGATTGGGCACTATTCCTTTCACTGACACTAATAATGGGGTGCTATTCCTGACACCAACAACTGGCCACTATTCCTTCCACTGACACCAACAAAGGGACAGTATTCCTTTCACTGACATCAATAATTGGTCACTATTCCTCCCACTGATGGCAATAATGGGGCACTATTCCTCCCACTGACACCAAAAATGGGACACTATTCCTTCCACTGATACTAATGATGGTGCACTATTCCTTCCACTGACACCAGTGATGGGGCACTATTCCTTCCACTGACACCAATGATGGGGCACTATTCCTTCCACTGACACCAATGATGGGGCACTATTCCTTCCACTGACACCAATGATGGGGCACTATTCCTTCCACTGACACCAATGATGGGGCACTATTCCTTCCACTGACACCAATGATGGGGCACTATTCCTTCCACTGACACCAATGATGGGGCACTATTCCTCCCACTGACAATACTGGGGCATAATTCCTCCCACTAACACCAGTGATGGGGCACTATTCCTTCCACTGACACCAATGATGGGGCACTATTCCTCTCGCTTACACCAATGATGGGGCACTATTCCTTCCACTGACACCAGTGATGAGGAATTATTCCTTCCACTGACACCAATGATGGGGCACTATTCCTCTCACTTACACCAATGATGGGGCACTATTCCTTCCACTGACACCAATGATGAGGCACTATTCCTCCCACCTATGCCAATGATGGGGTGCTATTGCCACCAGGTCATTTTCTACTCAGATTGGCAACAATCCGTCCCCCTCAGAGTCTGAAGGACAGTAAACTGGGAAGTTCAGGAAGTTTGGAGACTACTGTTATAGAGTATAAGAAGAAACCTGCTTTGCATTCACACTGGCCCTGATAGATAAGGCTGCCCAAAGTAAACTCAGCATAACCTGATGGCAATACAAAGCCAAAAAAATCACCAGACCTGCTTCCTCCAAGGTGATCTATACATTGACCCCTATGCAGACATAGTTCATATATGCTTGAAACAGACCTGGCAGACCTTTACGTTGCAAACTATAGGCACACCCAGAGCAATGACACCCAGAGCAATGACACCCAGAGCAATGGGCATAGCAGGAACAGAAAAAAAGCCACATGTGCAGAATTTATACCTACGCTTATTGTCACGTTGTGCTTATCAAGAGTGCTATTTAGAGTTCACGCATTGTCCACAAACACAAGATTAATTCCTGTACAGTGCGCAATATGCACATAAAGCAACTTGACCCTATCAATTTACATACATTATGGGTAACCGCTATCTCACCAGCACCAGCAAACAGCCTCTCTTATCTCCCAGAGTCCCTCATTTGTAATTTCTTGCTGAGTCCACCCACTGCCATTATTTCTGTAATTCTCTTCAATAATAGACCCTACCCTAATAAAAGCTGAATTGCAAAAGGGTTATGTGCCTGACCCAAAGGAGATTAGCTCTCTTCTCCCTTATTACTACATCTGTAACTCTATAATTGATTTTAGAGTTCATTTTTTCCATATTCCGGCACCAGGTCGTAAATAGGTTATTGTGGGGAAATGCTATAGATTACACCAAGCAGTTTTATATTTTCACATATACAACATCAAAACGTTGGCCATAGTAAGGGCAGGAGATTTAGAGTGATCAGTTTCATTTGTAAAGTTAATTAACAAAAAAATAACAAAGGGGGTTAATAAAAGGGGAAATATGTTTTGTAGTAATTACGTCTTGCTGGGCACATGCAAAGTGTATCAGTCACATGGCCATAGCCAACGACACTGCATGGACATAAGAGGGATACATATGGACCCCGTGTAAAATTCCTTCCACATTGGGCGCTTTCTTAGTGTGGGATTAATGCCTAAAGTGTATCTAAACCCAAAAAACAAAAATAATAACATATTACAGCTTACCAGTCCTTAGATGTGGTAACTGCATTCGCTTTCATTCTTCAAGCTAAGAACATTTTTAGCAAGTACAGAAGAACAGTCTAGCCTAGGTGACAACCATGGCTTCCTCCATTGGCACAGTGGAGGAGTGAATGTAGCTACTACATGACAGGTAGTGTGCTATTCACAGGTTCACTAGGGAAAAATCTGTCCGGCTGTCTCCTAATCTATCCACTTTTAGACGATCCCTGAAAACCTTTCTCTTTAAAGAAGTCTATCCTGCTTCTAACTAGTAAACTGCCATTCATTTCCTCCATCAGCTCATCCCCCACAGCTATTACCTTTTGTATCCCTCAACCCTTCCTCCATGATTGAAAGCTCTAACGAGCCGGGCCCTCTGTTTCCTCTTGTACCAAATTGTATTGGAACTGTAATGTCTGCCTTCATTTTGTAAAGTGCTGCGCAAACTGTTGGCGCTATATAAATCCTGTATAATAATAATAATAATTTTAAAAAAGCCTTAAAAAAAAGTAATGCAGCCACTACATCTAAGGACTGGTAATCCACAATATAATACTTGTTTGTGTTTGGATTAGATATGTTTTTAGGGGTTAAAGGAGGTGCATGACATCTCCTGGACTTATGTCTGTTATTTATATCTGACAGGTTTATTGCTCTACCGGAGCATACACGGACAACCAGAGCTGTGAGAGAGGAGAGAGGGGCACACAGTACAGCTCCGCCCACCCCTCCCTTCTGCTGCCCAATCAAGAAGCCTTTGTATTTTGTCAATGTGTTCACATAATACAAAGGCTTCTATGATCCAGCAGGAGGAGGATAGAGGCAGGCATAGCTGGTGCACTGACTCTTAGGCTCCATGTACATGGGACACTTCTGAACGATGGAAACTGACTGCTGGAAAACGTAGGTTAAAAAAAGTCTGTTTAGCTGCGTTTGCATACCGAGTTTATGAGCGTTTGCGTTTAGAAGCGTTTTTTAAAGATAACCTCAGGAGACCTTCCAAAATGCCCAGAATGTACTGAAAACAGTAAAAAATTAACTATTTCAGACATTTTAAGAGAAATAGAGAGAACAGAAGCAGAGAGAGCAGTATGTGTTAAGATTAGCTGTCTTTTTTTTTGTGGTGTTTGGATGTGTTCCAGCTCATTTCTGTGCAGAAATTATTGCAGCAGCGTCTAACATATTTTCTTTCATGCGAAACCTCAAAGTATGGTGTACCAGGTCCATTTGAGTACCGGGAAAACACTTTGCATGCATTTTTCATGATGAAAAAAGGCTCTGGACAGCATCTGGAAATGAAAGAGTTTAAAAAATGTTCCAAACGCTTATAAATGTGGTTAGCCGCGTTTAGCAGTGTTTACGAGCTTTTACAAGCATTTGGTATTTGAAATGCTGATAAAATCTACTCCTGAACGCAAGTTTGGTGCGTTCAAAAAAACGACTGTAAACTCAACTGCCTGTAAAAAACGATGTGTACATGGACACATAGGAAAACATTAGGGAGAGTTCAGGGGCTGCTGAAAAAAACACAGAAAAGCTCCTAAACGTGAGTTTATCAGCTGCAGTGTACATGGAGCCTAATGCTTAAGATGCTTAGACGTGAAGCATTTGCGTCAAGCTCCCGGAAGTACAGCGAGAGCCATCTTCTGCAAAGCAATAAAACTGTCAGATGTAAGTAATAGGGATAAACCCAGGAGGTGTCATACATCTCTTTGGACTTAAAGTGATACTAAAGGTACATATACCATATTTAAAAAAAAATGACAAACATGTAACATTTACCTGCTCTGTGCAGTGGTTTTGCAAGTAGCAGCCTGATCCTCCTCTTCTCGGGTCTCCCGCCAGCACTTCTGGCCCCTCCCCCACTGAGTGCCCGCCAGAACAAGATGCTCATACTTGCTCACTCCCAAGCAGCCTCTGTGTGTCTATCACACATAGGGATGTTGAAATCCTATCGCCCAACACCTGGGACATGCAGTTCCGGGCATCGGGCAAGAAGTTGATTTTATACTTTTAGCCATGCTGAGGGCAAGCAGTAGGGTTTAGAGCCAACGGTCGGCTCTCGTAAAAGTGATCCAAGAGGCTCCAGGGATGAGGGTAGGGGGGTCATCCCCTTCCACTGCCTTCTGTAGGCTGTCCAGACATCTTTGGAACCCCCCTCCCACTTGGCGGTCCAGTCCCACCCACCCCGCTGCTCATTAGCGGCCAGTCAAGTTATTTTTGTTGGTAATATTATCGGATTATTGTTATGTGCAGATTATTATATATTTTTCAATGTATTTATTTGAATTTTAGTTATTTTTGTTGTTATAGTTCAGTTATTGTTATCTGCAGCCTTGTACTGTCCGAGCACCATCCACTGGGAGGGGAGACAGATCCTGTCCAATCCGGGACATCCAAACAACCAGCCGGTGCTTCTGTTGGCTGATCATAGAGGCGGACAAAGACCAACACCACTCTGGCCGTCTCTATGATATAGGAAACAGGAAGTGATGGGCATACATCATTTTCCCAGATGAAAACGGCATCATTTTTAAAAATGGAAAGCATTTGATTGCACCAATCTCTTTCAGGGCAGAGAGATTTGAGGTCTTATTGATCCCAAATCTCTCCATAAAGAGTACCTATCACTGCCTATTGCTGTCACAAGGGATGTTTACATTCCTTGTGACACCAATAAAAGCAATTAAAAAAAATTAAAGTGACAGTGTCAAAATATATACATTATTAATTAAAAAAAAGCATGTTAAGGCACCCCTGTCCCCCGTGCTCATGCGCAAAAAGGAATGCATGTGTTAATCCTGCATGCATGCAAACAACGATTGTCACACACACGTGCGGTATCACCTTGCACGTCAGATCAAGGGCAGCAATTCTAGCACCAGACCTCCTCTGTAAATCTAAAGTGGTATTCTGTAAAAGTTTTTAAAGCATCACCTATTGATAGTAAAATTTACGCCGTTTGTTTCCATTGCATGGGAGTGTGCAATTTTAAAGCGTGACATGTTTGGTATCTATTTACTTGGCGTAACATCAACTTTTATATTTTACCAAAAAAATTGTGTTATGTATTGTGTTTTTTTTTTTTTCAGTAAAATTTCAAAAATTGTATTTAAAAAAAATTGTGTTTGAAAAACCACTGTGCAAATGCCGTGTGACATAAAAAAAATGTCAAAACCCACCAATTAGTTCTTTAGGGCCTCTGCTTTAAAAAAAAAATGTTTGGGAGTTCTAAGACATTTTCTAGCAAAAAATTAAAAAAACATTAAAAGTTTAAGTCACCATACAGCCCCTTTCATTTTTAAAAGCACCCCTGACTAAAAAAAAAAAAAAAAACATTTCCATTCTGGGAATTTTTTTTTTTTTTATCAGGACAAGTAGATTGTCATGAGGGACAAGTAGATTGGGGCCGGTTCACACTATAGAAATGCAGTCCAGATGCGTTACGGATGCGTTTTTGCATGCACGTTTTTGATGCGTTTTTGACGCGTTCCAGTGCGGTTTTTATGTATTCCAGTTCATTTTTTCTTAAGGTCTGGTTCACTGTATAGAAACATTGTCCAAATGCGTTTGTTTTTGCATGCAGGTTTTGATGCATTTTTGGCGCATTCCAGTGCGTTTTTGACGCGTTCCAGTGCATTTTTTAAGCATTCTAGTTAATTTTTTCTTTCTCTTTTTCTTCAATTTAAATAGGGGCATGTGCATTCCAGTGTGTTTTGGTGCATTTTGATGCATTTTATCACTTTCCAGTACATTTCTGTGCAGAAAAAATGCAGCCTGTTCTACTTTTTTTTCTGCATGCGGAACACACTGGAACTGCATGTACTGATGTGAACTATGACATTGACAACCATTTAACCTATTTTCTGTGCATTTTGTATGCAGAAAAAAAGTGTAAACCAGGCCTGAAGCATAACTGGAACTGGAATGCATAAAAACTGCACTGGAAAACATCAAAAACACATCTGGACTGCGTTTATATAGTGTGAACCGGCCCTAAGACCTTTGGACGCAGTTTTTTTTAAAAATTCCGACCCCTGCACACACACAGAGCTGCTTGGCCTTGCCCCCATTCCCTCTTCATTGGCTGTGATTGCCAGCTGCAGGAGCCATTGGTTGCATCTCAGCCAATGAGGAGGAAGAGACACGGGAGAGCTGGTGCTTTTGTGCACAGCGCTGGATCACAACGGGCTCAGGTGAGTATGGGGGGGAGCCTATACAACCACTTTAATTCGTAGTGTGCCTTCACTTTTTACGAAGGAACTAAATTCCTGGAATTCAGCTTGAAAAATCTTGTCCACCAATTTTTTTGTTTGTTTGTTTTTTTGGTTTGGGATTAAAGTGATTCTAAGGGTTCTATCACAATGAAAATGTAACCTTTAGTATTACTTTAACCACCTCAATACTGGGCACTTTCACCCCCTTCCTGTCCAGGCCAATTTTCCGCTTTCAGCGCTGTCACACTTTGAATGACAATTGCACAGTCATGCCACACTGTAGCCATATGAAATTTTTATCATTTTTTTCACACAAATAGAGCTTTTTTGGGGGGTAATTAATCACCACTGAGTTTTTATTTTTCGCTAAAAAAAATAAAAATGCTCTACTATTTTTGTATTTTTTATTACATTTTTTCTTTTTTTTACTATTTTATTTTTCAGCACACTTTGACCAAAGCACTACAATGTTACCATAGTAACATTGAACTACTCTGGGTAAGTGATCAGGATTTTTTTTTAACACATTATGATTGCTAATACCAATGTATTTCATTGATATTTGCAATCTTTGTTACTGAATGAAACTGATTCATTCAGTCTTGTGTTTTGATTAGCTGTGATTGGGCAAAGCTGATCACATGATACAGATGGGCTGTGATTGGCCCTGTCTGTATCATGTGACTGCCTTGACCAATCACAGCTAACAATATAATTGTATACAATGGATGGCATGACAGGAAGCCATCCATTGTATAGAATTGACATGCGATCTGTTGTAATTGGTCACAGTGGTCACATGACAGTGGCAACGGGCCGGTGTAGTGATATGTCATCGGCTGTGTCCCATGGACAGAGCCGGTGACAGATCGCGCCCCTGCATGGCCCCGCGGCCACTTGAGCGGCTCTTTTTGACAGGACGTCATATGACGCCCACTCGCCCAGTCACAATGGCGAGTGTCCCGCCCGGCCATCAATCTGCTATAGGCAGGGCGGGAAAGTGTTAAGGTCACATTTAAGGGTTATGTTTCCAGTGGGGCTGTGTTTAAGAATTAGAGTAAAGCGGAGTTCCACTCACCTGTCGAAAAATAAAAGTCAGCAGCTACAAAAACTGTAGCTGCTGACTTTTAAAAAACAGTCACTTACCTGTCCCTCGGTCCCGTGGTGTGTCCCCCGCAGCCCGTTTCACCGGCTGTGTTCCAGGAGGCCGGCATCTTCAGTGTGGGCACCTGGCTGTGACTGTTTGCGGCTTCACAGCCGGGTACCCACTGCGCATGCACGAGTAGTGCTGCGCTTCATGAATGGTCCTGTAGTCTTCTGGGACCTGTCAAGTGTCCCAAAAGACTACAAGGAGGGAGGGAGGACACCTTCTGCTTCCAATCACCTAGGCTATCGTACCGGAAGTGGGAGCAGGTATCTGTCAAATTCCGGTACCCGCTCCCCCCCGCCCCCCAAAGGTGCCAATCCTTAATGGGGAGCGTGGGAACAGTCCTTAAAGCGGAACTTCCCCTTTTGGGTGGAGCTCCGCTTTAAGTTTTAGTAAAAAGTTTCAGCCTGTGACTGGACAGTGAAAAGAGAAGTAGCACAGTAATGAGTGGATCTCTCTATCACTCTACGCTCTCCTTCGCTCGGCATGCTTCTTGTCAGTACGTGAACTAACTGCCTTTGTGTACCAAGCTGTACAGGGACTGCAAGATGCTGATACCAGGTTAAGTCAGGTAATTCCATTGCTTGCATTTAAAAAGTAAATTTAACAAGCTATTAATGGTCACAGAGCTGCATTACGTTGAGTCTGCCTCCAGTTCAGCTTTAAATAAGTCTGCCTATTAAATTGAGATAGACTTCTGGTGCTGTTTATAGAACCGGTTGGGTCAAGGTCCTTTTCAGGTCAGATCCCCAGAAGCTGACTTTACTATGAGCTCAAACAATCCAAAGGTTAAGCTTTACACCAAGAGGAAGTCAATACATGTAGCTGTTGCTTTGGTACGCAATCTCCACATGATCTTTCCCAATGTAGATTAATTAAGTGTTATCAATTAATGGTCTGTTTAAAGTAAAGATCTATCTGTTCTGTGCTTGAATTGGGTGTCAGTTTAAACAAGACCTCGGAGGAGGGAGGAGGTCACCTCTAGATTGTACAATTTAGATTTTACAGGGGACTGAAGACAATAACATCCTCACATCAGAAAAAGGACACAATTGGCAATGTGAATTTTTTTGATAAAAGTTTGCAGTAGCTTTTTACTCCATGAATATATTTTATTATAAAATTAATTGTTTTAAGTGTTTATCTCTGTTATTTTTTATTTCCCTCTACTTTCTGGAAGCAATGCTATAATTATAGTTCCTCCATCCTTGGCTGCGCTTCAAAAGGTCTTTGTTCATTAGCTTATCTGTTCCTAAATTCTACATGACATAGGATCCAAAACATCGAGGCCAGGTATCATAGGACAGCACTGAATGGGTTGGACTTTCTGAATACCTCAGTGCCAGCTTTATTTTTTATTTTTTTATCTAACTAACATCTCCGAACTAAAAAGGTAACAACAAGATGGTCTTAATTTAAAGGGTTTTTTTTATATGGCACAGACTTACTTACACCGATCCAAGCTTATCAAATGTAAAAGCTTCTATATTAAAACCTGACCCCAGCTATACCTTCAGTCTTACACAGTTGTACAGGCTACTCTGAAAATTGCTTGCTCTGATTTCACTGTACACTGTGAGCTTATCACAGTGTGCATTAGAAGCTGCAGCAAGTAATATAAATCCCAGCATCATTTAGCTCAGTGGTGTCCAAACTGCGGCCCAGGGACTGGATGCTGCCCTTTGTTTGCCTTTATCTGGCCCTTAAGGCACTTTTCCTCCTACTTATACAAGACACTATTCCTCCCACTGACACCAATAATGGGGCTTAATTCCTGCTACAGACATCAGCCATGGGGCCCCACGACACCATCAATGGGGCCCTATTTCTCCCACTGACCCCAACAACAGGGCACAATTCCTCCCACTGATACCGATGATGAGGCACTCAAACTGAAACTAACAATAGGGCACTATTCCTCCCACTGACACCAGCAATGGGGCACTACCCCCACCCCCCAATACCAAAGATGCATTGTTTACTCCCACTGACACCAGCACAATTTCCACTCCCAATGGTCACAGACCGGCCCCCCTAAAGTCTGAAGGACAGTAAACTGGCCCTTTGTTTAAAAAGGTTTGGAGACCCCGGATCTAGCTCTTTCCTCTCCAGCCTTACTGTTCTTGGTCCACCCTTACCTGGAATCTCAGCATCACACATGGGCATTACCACAGCTTCCTGTTTTCAGAAAGCTATGTACAGCACCCTTAATTTGATCAACATTAATGGTTCATATAGTGAACTCGGTGTAGAGCTATTCACCCTGAAGTCATCACAGAGGACAAGGGGGCACTCTTTATGTCTGGAGGAAAAGAGACTTAATCTCCAAATACTGAAAGGTTTCTTCACAGTGAGAGCTGTGAAAATGTGGAATAGACTCCCTCAAGAGTTGGTTCTGGCCAGCTCAGTGGATTGCTTTAAAAAAGGCCTGGATACTTTCTTGGATACACAGAATATAACTGGATACTAACATTTGTAGGTAAAATTGATGCAGGGAATATCCAATTGCCTCTCGGAGGATCAGGAAGGAATTGTGCAAATTGGATCATGCTTTGCTGGGTTTTTTGCCTTCCTCTGGATCAACTGTGGGTGTAGGATTATAACTTGTTTTTGTTGTTTTTATATGGTTGAACTGGATGGACGTTTGTCTTTTTTCATCCAGACTATGTAACTATGTGTAAATATGTAACCCTGCCAACCAGATATGATCTGCCCTAACTGCAGGTGAAGGGGGAATGCCCATCTCTTTCTATTATCAAATTATGAGGGAAGGGGGCTGGGGATTGATTTTTTTATAAGTAAGCATGTACTTTAATTTGGCAGGAGCAGGGACCCCAATGTTATTTTTACCACTACTACTGCCCGTGGGAAATCTGTCCTTCACATATTTCAGTCTTTATAATTTATTAAATGTGTTTCTTATTCTTCTCTCCCTTTTTGTTGTAATATCTTTTTTCTATTGTATGCACCAAGAAATAAAAAAGAAATGTAGTTAGCTGATTCGAGTTTCCTTACCTGGTGCATCTTAATAGCAGCACACAAAGAACCTCATTTTTGGTGTGATATCTACAAATAAAACAAATAAACTGCCACCAAATTGTATCCTTTCTTACCATAATTTTCCTTTCCTGGTGCCTATTCTTGGTAGCATATGGTATGCACAGGTATGCTGCTATGAAGGCACCATGAAAACGGATGACTGGTCTATGCCTACCATAATTTTCCTTTCCTGGTATCTATCCTTGGCAGCATATGGTATACACAGGTATCATGCCATGTGGGCTCCAGGAAAATGGAAAATTGCATCCATTCTTACAATAATTTTCCTTTCCTGGTGCCTATCCTTGGCTGCATATGGTATGCACAGGTATGCTGCCATCTAAGCACCAGGAAAACAGTTGGCTGTATCCATGCCTACCATAATTTTCCTTCCTTGGTACCTACCCTTGGCAGCATATGGTATGCACAAGTATGCTGCTATGTAGACACCAGGAAAATGGAAAATTGTATCCATGCTTACCATAATTTTCCTTTCCTGATTCCCATCCATGGCAGTGTATGGTATACATAGGTATGCTGCTATGTAGGCACCAGGAAAATAGAAAATTGTATCAATGCTTACCATAATTTTCCTTTCCTGGTACCTATCCTTGGCTGTATATCGTATACACAGATATGCTGCCATGTGGGCACCTGGAAAACGGAAAATTGTATCCATGTTTACCATAATTTTCTATTCCTGGTGCCCATCCATGGCAGGATAGGGTATACACAGATATGCTGCCATGTGGGCACCAGGAAAATTGTATCAATACTTACTGTAATTATCTTTTCCTACCCATGGCAGCAAACCTGTGCATACCGTAAGCAACCATGTAGGCACCAGGAAAATAAAATTGCATTCAGGTAAGTATCCAATTTTCAAACTTTTATTTTTGTTTGGAATTCTCCTTTAATAGAGAAGAAATTGTAAACTTTCTCTAGCAAAGCTGCCAAGTCAAATGTTGGGAATGTCGTATTTACACAAATTTGTCTGCTAAGGATGACTCGGAAAAAAATTTGTTTCTAAAAACAGGTCTACAAATCACATTCCTACGTTTTTACTTAAACAGCAATCTTGTGAAGCTCCATCCTGTCTTCATGATTAAGCAGCGTTGTTTATTTTATACGTTTGGGATTTTTTTTTCCTGCCATTGTCAGACGCAGCTCACCTCCTAAAATATGTTGACAAGTGATCTTTTGATATTATCCAAAGAGTTCTTTAAATAAATATATTTCTTGCCCGTTTCGCCTTGGCAATCTTTATGTATTTGCTTAGAGGTAGGAAGAAAGATGTTCATATCTCGCCGGCTACATTTGTTATGCCTGCCATAATATCAAATGCGGGTGGTGTTTGGTTGTTTCTCAGAATAATGGAATGTATAAATAGTAAACGGGACCACACACACCACTAAGAATGCTGCTGTTGTAAATACTGGCGGTATGATTAGAAGGTCTTCAAAGAAAGACTACTGCTTTGTTAGCAATTTAATGGCTGCAAGTCATTTGATGATCAATGGCCAGCCTGATATAAAATATGTGTATCTAAATCCAAGGGATTAAAATGCCATATATGTTGCAGTTTACCAGTCCTTAGATGTGAAGGCTTCATTAGTTTTCTCTTTAAGTCTTTTTTGCTTTATTTTCACCTAGTCATCCTGTCGTGAGTGACTACATTCACTTTTCCACATTAACTACTTAAGGAACTTTAACCACTTAAGGACTGGCCAGTGCAGGCAAAGCGACTGGTGCATCGCTGACTGCTGCCAGGCTTATGGTGCACACATGTGGGGTCCCCCCCCAGGTTTATGGTGCACACATGTGGCCCCCCCCCCCCACTGACACTCATTGTGATTGTACACAGTGGGAGTCTGTCAGCAAGTCCTGGCCAATGATTCATGGCAGGGACCTGCTGATCGGCTGTGTCCAATCACAGCCCAGAGCCCTGGGTTGACAATCAACACAGGGCTCTGTACAGAGAGAACAATCTTTCTGTTTCTTATCTTTACAAAGCAGGGATAAGAATCAAAGATATCTGATAGTAAAATCAGCACATTTTACACACATTACACATTGTTAGGCCCGCATTTAACCCCTTGATCACTCTAGATGTTAACCCCTTCCCAGCCAGTGTCAGTAGTACAGTGACAGCGTATAGTGTTATCACTGATCACTGTATTAGTGTCACCGTTGATGTCCGTGGCAGTTAGTCAGTTCTCCCCCAGCATCAGTTAGTGTCAGATTGCTGCCGCATCATCACAGTCCCAATATAAGTTGCAGATCACTGCCATCAGTAGTATAAAAAAAAAATTCCAATATATATAAGCTATAATTTGTAGAAGATATAACTTTCATGCACACCAATCAATATACACTTTTTTTTTTTTTACCCAAGACATGTAGCAGAATACATTTTTAACAGTAAATGGTGCAGAATACATTTTATGAAGAAATTTTTTTTTATTGAATATGTTTTATAGGAGAGAGAGAGATATATATAGAGAGAGAGAATATATGTGTGTGTGTATATATATATATATATATATATATATATACACATTTTTTTATTTCTTAATTTGCTGTCTTTCATTTATATTGCAAAAAAACAGTGGTGATCAAATAGCCCCAAAAGAAAGTTATATTTGTGTGAAAACAAAGATATACATTTTGGTTAGGTACAGCATTGCACAAAGTAGTGCAATGCTAAATAACAAAAAATGGCCTGGTCATGAAGGGGTAAAACCTTCCGGAGCTCAAGTGGTTATCTATGGAGGGAGCCAAGGTTGCTACCAAGAATGGATTTTAAACATGTCTGCCTTTGTTCTTCTCTGTTAGACGGAGGGTGATGGGATAAGTTATTTCAAAAAGAAAGATAAGATTCTATTCACTTTCAGTTAATTTTGCTGAAAGTGACAAGGACACTGCATTGCTGGCAAGTAGTTTCTGTACTTTTGTAGCGCTACGCTCTTGACGGCTGCTGAGTATTTTTGGGTTCCCTGTCTGTCCTGAGCCTGTTTTGGAAGTACAGCCCCTGCTGACACCACCATGAACCTCTGACCAGGAGGACTCCCTGGCTCTGAACCGTAAAGTAAACACACACAGTTTAAAGTGAGCAAATATATTGGTTATATTGAGGTCAGAATACAAAGAGTGAAAGCACAACAAAAATGACAGAAGATGTGCAAAAAAGAAAAGTTAAGCACTCTAAAATGTTCAGCAAAGTAATATAACACAGTATCACTTTAACCACTTGCCTACCGGGCACTTGTACCCCTTTCGTGCCCATGGCAATTTTCAGCTTTCATTGCTTTCGCACTTTGAATGACAATTGCGCAGTCGTGCAACATTGTACCCACATGAAATTTTTATAATTTTTTTCACACAAATAGAGCTTTCTTTTGGTATTTAATCACTACTGGGTGTTTTATTTTTTGCACTATAAACAAAAAAGGAGCAAAACATTTTAATAAAAAAGTTTTTCTTTGTGTCTATTATAACATTTTGCAAAAAGGTAATGTTTCTCCTTCACTGATGTGCGTTGATGAGGTTGCACTGATAGGCAGCACTGATGAGTACTGATAGGCAGCACTGATGGGCACTAAAGGACACTGATAAGGTGGCACGGATAGGCAGCACTGATGGGCACTGATAGGCTGCACTGATGAGGAGGCACTGGTGGGCATTGATGAGGAGGCACTGATGATGCTGCACTGATATGTAGCAATGACGGGCACTGATAGGTGGCACTGATGGGCACTACTGGGCAGCACTGATGGGTGGCACAGCTGGGCAGCACTGATGGGTGGCATTGTTGGCACTGATGACACAACTGATCACATGGTAAAAGGCCGCTGTGATTGGCCCTTTACCTCATCATGTGATCAGCTGTGTCCGTAGGACACAGTGATCATGGAGAGCGGTGGGTGCGTGCCGATGGGGGCGCACGGGAGGGTGCATTCTGGGAGGACATCATATGACGCCCTCCCAGAACTGGACAACCGCACTGTAGCTGTCATTTGGCTATAGCATGGTTGGCAAGTGGTTAAGCAATCCCAAATGTCCTGCAGGCTCAGAATGTAAACCTCAATTCCAGTTTCTGAGATATCTATCCCCACATGAGCTGGCGTGAACTATAAAGATGTCAGGCTAACTCACTTTTGGGTTCTCAGTCACTGGTAACTGGGTTTAACTCCAATGAATACTTTTGTTATGAACAATAGTGTCCCCCTTTTGTATCTCTATAAGTAAAGGTGTCCAATCTTCTGCCTTCTTGATGGGGCCCTAGTTGGTGTACATTAAAGTTCAAATCCTTCCTTGTGTAAGAGCAAGATTTCCTTAAGATGGTATAATCACAGAAAGATTCCATCTTTGAGTGATGTTGAAACTAGGTAAGATCTCTTTAACGCAGAGGATGAAGGCAAGGATTGGCTAAAATTGTACAAAGGGGCGGAAACAGACTTCAGCATAGGTTGAACCCCTAAAGATAGTGAATTAGTCTGGTGAAGTTGGAAGAAGCTTGAAAAGAGATACTAATGTAATCCTGTCTGCAGGGGGAATGTACAGTAGCCAGTGTCCTGCAGCTTCAGGATGCTAGTGAGACACTAAGTAGTAGGCCTTAATACAGAGTGGGTTGGGCAGTCTGGGCCTCAGTGTTATAGTCTGTGCTGTATGGTGTACTGAAGTGAACAATTGAAATTTAGCACAGTCACTTGCAACTTGTGATGATCTGGGAATGGAACCCTCTCACCCAGTCTGTAGCCTTTGCAGCATAAGAGGTAGTCTCTCAGTTGCAGGGGGCCCATGTCCTTTTGGTCCTCTGTTAAGAACAGCACTAAGAGACATGTGTGTGCAGGATTGGCTGTCTTGCCCGTCAGTGATACCAGCCGTCTGCAGTCTCTTTCCTCCTCCACTCAACGGCCCGATCCAGCCAGATCTCCGGAGTCCCGCATGGCCTTCTCAACGCACACACCTGTCCTTCGCCTCTCACCATCCACTTCCTGCAAAGTTCCCAGGTTTCTCATGTCACGACCCGCGGTCGCCGCCACCAACAGGGCGACAATCGCACAGCCGCGACTAACAGTAATACGTCACGCCCACGGCGTCAGACTCCAGACCTTCTCACCAAACTCGTGACCGAAGGGCCGGCCGATCCAAACCCGCGGTGTGACACGCGTAACAAGGCTCCACCCAGCTGCACCCTGCACAGCGATTGCCCAGCTAATGGTCTACAATCTGTGCCTGCAGCCTGAATGCGCTTGCTACTGGGTCGGGTTACTGCCACCACCACTTTTGTCAGAGACTGGGAAACTCCCGTTATCAAATATACACTATAATGATTGAAATATTGATCTATATAGCATGGCCCGCGGAACTGCTATACAGGGATATAACAAACAGTAGCGTCTCTTCAAAGGCAGGGATTCGTGAATTGCAAGTAAACACTTAGAAACAGTTTAACACTTTCAGAAAGAAATATTTATTACTAAAAGCGTCAGACAGATGCAAATAAATATTTACAAAGAGATGTCACAAAAAAATATATATATATGTATATAAAGACACAACAAAGAGATAATTAGGAAGAAGATTACAGGTTTAAGTTACTTGCCCATATGCTTGGGTTTGCAGTCCAAGTTGAGAGCGGGTGATTTCTTGATCTCCTTTTGTTACGATGTTACCTCGGAGATCTCTGTGTGTCTGTGTGAGAGTCTAACTCACTTGTCTCTCCTACAGGTCCCTCTCAAAAAGGGAGTGGTCATTGGGAAACTAAACTAACTACAACTCATCCCCCATGATATGAAGCATACAGTTCACCTGAGGAATGTGCAATTACCTTATCTTGAGTAAGATGGGGGAGGAAGTACACTTTACAGCCTTTATCGACTGCTGGACGCAGGATGTCTTAACCTGGTTGACCCCCACACCATCTGCCAGAATATACTTTGCCTCTCAGGAAGGGAGGAGGGTAGGAATGAGGCTGAGGAATGCCTCAAGTAAACAGACAGAACACGAAAAAGAGAGTTGAAAGAGAACTCCGCTCCAACAAGGATGAGCATGTTTGCCACATCTCAGTATATATGCTTCCACCCCTTTGACAGCTTTTCGGGGAAATGTAGTCTGTTCACTCCTTGTCTGAGTGCAGAAGTCCTGCTACCAGTATACAAGTTCAACACGGCTTTTCTTCTAGAGTCTGAATAACTGAACCGCAGGACACGGCCATCTTGTGTTTAATAACATCCTGCAACTAGTATTATTGCAGTGTGTTGCACTTGCTAAAAAGGTTCGTAGCACATAAAATGAAAACTAATGCCATCGTCTCTGGTAAGATTCAATACATTACCATTTTTTTCTTGGATTTACTTATACTTTTAGTGCCATTTATGTCATTTGTAAATCATTTAATTTATTTCTAAGAGCAACTAGTGAAAATATTTGAATTTGACTTAGATCAATCAATCAGAATAAGAAAGATGGAGCAGAACTAGAAGCCAATTAGATGTGCTACATGCTAATGTGCTGCCAAGAAACATGCTGATAGGAGGAAGAAGCAGCAGGGAGAGTAAGGAGATGATCTCATCAGTTTCCTACTGCTCATTCACTGTCCAATCAGCAAGCTGTGAGAGGACAGAGGACACCACTTCATTACTTCTATAGTCCATAACTGTAACAGAGAATGTGTCTGGCTGGCTGCGCTGTGTGGCAGAGCTGTATAAATCTCATAACTGGAAAGACAGAAATACAAATTTATTTATTTATTTCAGGTACTTATATAGCACTGACAATTTACACAATGCTTTACACATATATTGTGCATTCACATCAGTCCCTAACCCTCAAGGGGTGTACAATCTAAGGTCCCTAACCCACATTCATACATACACATACTAGGGACAATTTAGACAGGAGCCAATTAACCTACCAGCATGTCTTTGGAGTGTGGGAGGAAACAGGAGTACCCGGAGAAAACCCACGCAGTCACAGGGAGAACATGCAAACTCCAGGCAGGTGATGCTGGGGTTGGGATTCAAACCAATAACCCTAGTACTGCCAGGTGGAAGTGCTAACCATTTAGCTACTGTGCAAATCATTGAAGCTTTTCGCAATTCAGGAAGGATCTTTTGATAATCTGAAACTTTTATTTAAATAATCGCTGATTATCCTGCCATGAAGGTCCTTGTTCCTGTAAGAGGGTGACAATGTTCTGTTCTGCATTGTCACCTATGGACTTCCAAAGGACACAACAAGTGGTCCTTTTAACATGCATTACACGGTATGGTTCACTGCTGTCACCATCAGGAAATCTACCCTAAGAAATGCCAAGCAGCTATCATGGGAGCGAAAGTAGACAGGAAGGCAGCAATAGGGCAGCAGCACTGAGGTGCAGCAAAAGGTAAAAACTATATTATATAAAAAAAAAAGAAAACACAAGTATGATACACATTGCTTTAGGAAACTAAATTCCATTCAATTAGGACTCATTCACACTTATCAGTAATGTTGCATTGTGGTTGCCACAGCACACGGCAACGGCCATATTGGAGTTGCAGCCAGGGGCAGACTGACAACTCATGGGGCCCCTGGACAGTAGGGGAACATGGGGCCCCTGTGTCCTTGCGCAAACTCAAAAAAGCCTATGAAAAAAGTACCAAGGGCATCTCATGGGGCCCCCTACTGACCCCAGGCCCTTGGGCAGTGCCCGAGTTTCCAAATGGTCAGTCCACTGGTTGCAGCATTGCGACACCATTCATTTTCAGTGGTTGCCTCAAATCACTAAGGCACGACTGTGTGAGAAAAAATGGTTGATGTCTGATTTTTGGTCATGCTATGGAAGCCCATTCAATAATGCACTTCAGCGGTCCAGACCAGTGTGAGTGGGCTCTTAGGTTTTTACATCTATTTAAATCTGTATTAAACTCTAAACGCAAAAATTTAATATATTGCAGCTTACCAATCATTAGATGTGGTGGCTGCATTTATTTTCTTTTCTAGGCTCACAACTCATGGGTCCCCCGGGCAATAGGGGATCATGGGGATGCTGTGTCCTTGGCCAGACTCAAAAAAGCCTATGAAAAAGGTACCAGGGGCATTTCATGGGGCCCCGTACTGACCCCGGGCCCTCGGGCAGTGCCCGAGTGTCCAAATGCTCAGTCCGCCCCTGCTAATGCAGCCATCACATCTAAGAATTGGTAAGCTGCAACATATTAAACGTTTGCTTTTGGGTTTAAACCTGTTTTATAGATAACCAACATATACAATCTAATGTACATTTCCTGTTATTAAGACCATCAGATCGATATCTCATTTGATCACATGTATGATTTTAATTGTATCCTTTTTAAGGAGGAAGGACTTTACTGTACTGTATATGGATGGATTTTTTACACAGTCGCCATCTCATGTCTTACAGAAGCCTTAGGCAGTGAGAATGGAGAAGTTGAGGACAGGAAGTTCATTCTACATATTGGGTTAAGTGTCTCTAATTATGCAGCACTCGCAGACTCCATCCTTGATATTTATATCTGTGAATCAGTGAGGTGTAATTAGGACTAATTATGTGTACATAATGAGTAACTGCAATCCATAGGCATAAGTTACAGGCTCAGCGAGCAGAACTTGACGGCCACATTGTCATTACATGGAGGAATAAGGCTGTTCTACCTGTAACACATAACTGCAATTAACTTATTTCAAGCAATATTGGAGCAGATTAGTGGATTGCTCAGCACAGTCTAATTTGCTTTTTGCTGAAGACACAGACCAGCAGCTATGCAGCTATCATTTTAATCATGGAGTTCAGCTCTTGCAGCTGGCTTCACCCTTTACTAAATCCTCATGGGTGCTGGTACTCTTAGGTAGCCCTCTTTTTAGGGGAGCTATGAGAAACGACCCTCCCGAAACAAGATATTGCACTAAACCTGTAGGTAAATATAGAGAACCAGAACCTTCACTAAGTGGAAGAGTGGATTTGATAATAAAGTTGGCAGTGTCTCCACCCAGGATAGGGCCTTAGTGCAGAGGGGATTCCCTTCATAGAAAACTAACCAGTAATCTACTGCAACCAGCATATAACATTAACCATAAGTATTAAGATGTGCACCAGTATAGAAATAATACAAGCTTTGTATAAGAAGTATTAATAATAGTACATACATGTACAAACAGGTATTGTCAGCAAAGGGCCTAACAAGAGTCCTGGTGAACTATACAGTATATACTGTATAATTATTAATAAAGATACCTCCAGTTCATTTTCAGGAGCCCCTGAGGATGATCGTGATGCAGCATTCACCTTGGTGTAAGACAAGATCAGCATGATGGGGAGATCATCCAGCAATTGTCCAACCAGCCTAGAATGCAACTTCTCACCAGTAAAAATCATGGTGTGGTACTAGAACTCAGAGCCAGCCAATCTGCTCTGTGTCTTAGTCCCTAGTAGATTGTAATCTGTCATTCAACTGGACCTCTAACTACAAAAGTGGCCACTGAATGCCTAACCTGGCTCTAGCCTATGTTGGTTATTGAGTCCTGAGCTAAAAGTAGCTATAGAATCCCAAATCAGAAGGGACAGGGTTAACTAGACTTTCACGGGATACATATAAATCCTAATGTAATAAACAGATTCACCTGCAAACATACAACAAGATAAACAGGTTCACCTACTAACTAACTACAAAGTGACCACATTGGTGCTGGGTCACAGACTGAACTACCTGGTATAGTGCATGTGAGCTAGCAAGGGGACAAATATACATCTGTCACCAGTCTTCATCAGTATACAATTTCTCTGAGCATAGAAAAAGCCATAGAGCATGGATCCAGATAACGCCAGTCTCCTAATCTCAGATGGAACCTTTGAGGAGCAAGCTATGCAGAGAAGTGCATAGACATCACCATCACCTTAGATCACCTTCCTATCTTTGTTGTTTTTGCCAGCATCCACTCACCTGAAAGTGCCATCATAACCATTATGAATTTGAAGAAGCTCTGTGTCCCAGGCTTGATCAAAAATAGTTTTAAAAGATGTTCTACTCTTTTTTTTTTTTTTTTTTTAAATTTAGTTTATTTATTTTTTTTGTTTAATGTTATAATTTTTTTATTTTTTTCATTTTTATTTAACATGTTTTAAATTGTTTTGTTGTGAAAACAACTACAGTATGACTGGACTCCAACCTATCCTTCCAGCCCCAAGTCCAATCTTTAACAAACTCGTGCAGACTCCACCTCCGCAACATCGCCAAAATCCGCACGTTCCTAACCCCTGAAACCACTAAACAGCTCATCCACTCCCTCATCATATCACAACTTGACTACTGCAACTCCCTCCTCACTGGCCTGCTTCGCCGCTGGCTATCCCCGCTTCAGTCGATCCTGAATACGGCTGCCAGACTCATTCACCTTTCCAACAGCTCCATCTCCGCCACCCCCCTCTGCCAATCCCTCCACTGGCTTCCGATTGCGCAACGGATCAAATTCAAAATCCTAACACTGACGTACAAAGCCGTCCACCACACTGCCCCGAACTACATCACTGACCTAATATCAAAGTACCGCCCAGCACGCACACTCCGCTCCTCACAAGACCTCCTTCTCTCTAGTTCCCTGGTCTCCTCCTCCCATGCCCGCCTCCAGGACTTCTCCAGGGTGTCACCCATCCTCTGGAACTCCCTGCCCCAACCCATCAGATTATCACCTACTCTCCTCTCCTTTAGGCACACCCTGAAAACTCATCTCTTCAGGGAAGCCTACCCCACCCCCTGCTAACTTGACCGACCTCCTCCACTCTTCCTACCACTCCATCCCCCACAGCTATCTCCTCCTGTACCACTATCCCCTCCCTCCTAGATTATAAGCTCGAAAGAGCAGGGCCCTCGATCCCCTCATGTTTTGCATTGTATTGGTATTGTTCTGTCACATGTTCTGTCCCCCTTTGTAATGTACAGCGCTGAGCGAACCATTGGCGCTTTATGAATACTGTATAATAATAATAATAATAATTATGAGACTGATGAAAAGGTGATCTTGTCACAAGAACAGGTTCCATGTAAAGTCCATAGCACTCTTAAAACCACCAAAAAACACCATATTTTCATCTTTGCCTGCAATTGAGTAATTTAACTGAAATAATCTGATTTTCACTGAAAGTTTGGTGAAATTAAAACTGTTAATTTCTACTATCAATATAGAAGAGGCTATCAAGATGGCATTTACTAAGAATGGCAGGTTCTCTTGACTGACCATCCCCCACTCACTCATATGTATCTTTCTCCTGCTACCTCACTCTATGTAAGTTTGTACCTTACATAAAGTTATTGTCCTTTCCCCTAACATGGCAGCATCCAAGCCTTCTGACTGGCCATACATGGCCAAACATTGCATTCTGGGAAGAAGAGGAAATGGTCATATACCCCCTTTACCAAGAAGTTCTGGATATTTCTGAGGGCTTCGACAGATGAACAGAATGGCAGGTAAGTACAGGGAAGGTGGTGCATGTAAAGCCAAAACTTTTAAAAGTAGTTTTGGATAGAGTAGAGAATGGTTGGAACCCCTGTAGGCAGGACCTAAGTGGAAGAACTGGAAGAACCACAAGACAGAGTGGCTTGGCACTGTTTTTACGTTGAAGTCATCCACAAAACTTCATAGACAATCCACAAGGAACAATATTTCCATATAATATTGGCACCAGATAAGCTAAGTAGTACACAGTATCTGCAGAATACTGCTATAAGAGTTAGATGTTACTAAGAAGTGATACAGAATTCACTTACAAATTCACTGTGCCAGGGACAAATTCGCTGTGCACCATATGAGGGTGATGATAAGGTCAATTGAACCAGGTTTCACTAGGCCACTGTGGCCTAGCAAAAAAAGCAAAAGGCAGTTTATCTGGGGCTGGTACAACAGGAACACCTTGAAAATGAAGCCTACACATCCCTTCTCCTCTGGAAGCTCTCTCTACTTCTGCCTCTCTGCTTTCCCTACCCAGAGGAGTTCTCTCCCTACCTTACTAACTCACTATGACACACTGAATGACATTGTTCTCTTTATTTATAGGGTCCTTTGTTAAGATGGCAACAAAAATCTTGTGGGACTTCACTATCCAATAGAATCATTGTCCTCCCCAAGACATCTGCCTGGAGCCCAAAATAGGAGACATTTCCTCTCCATTGGACTTCGGCCAACCTAAAGAAACCTTCAGTTTGGTAGAAGTACGGCACCCTGCACTTGCCTACATTCCTGTTAGGTTTTTATTGCTGTCTGTGTCCCTGTAAGGTGGATCCACCCTCTCTATTTGTCCTGGTGACCAATGATACCGAGACAGGAAGTGATGGGAAAGGCAGCATTTCACAATTGTCACCAGAACAATGGTAGTCTTTCACTGGGGACAACTGTTCCAGTGACAACTGGAGGGAAGATGAATTAGCTTCAGTTTGTAGAGACTTCCTCTTACCGCTGCAGGACTGGCAGTGAAGGGAAATGTTGGACACAGACAAAAAAATATATTTAGCAGGGGTGTTAACCCATCCCTACTTTATCCCTAACTAAAATAAAGGTTCTGGCTATACATACACTTTAAAATGTACGTAAACCTTTAATCTATATTTCAGTATGTTTGGTATTGTGGTTCATTGTGTATGGTTTTAATAAGCAAATCGTTTTTTGTGCATCTTTTTAAACAATTTTACCTGGATATCCTGGCTGTAACAGTACTCCCCGTCGCAGGCTGACACTGCTTAGCCGCTGCCTCACAATTAGCTGCAGGGCTGTTAGCCTGCAATGCAAGCTTCGGGCTGTGTTTTACATGTATCATATAGGCAGTCCAATAAGCTGACAACACTACCGGTAGTTTCAGAGGAATAGTTTAGCGTTGTCAACCTGTAACAGGAAGTGTTGTCATTAGCAGAATTTCCAGGTAACAAACTTTGCAATTGATTTAGAGAAAAAAAAATCAATTTTACTTGTGCAAAATATTTTTTTAGTGCTAAATAGAGTGGAGAGGGATTAGAGCACCTGTCAGATATTTTACTGCTGTCTGTACCCCTGTTAGAGAGATTCACCCTCTCTATTTATCTTGGAGACTGTTAACACCAAGAGTGAAAGAAAATTCCAGAACAGGAATAAAGAGGAAAACGTATAAAGTTCTGGTGACAGCAAGGGATCCCTTTGCTTGGAAAGGATTTCCTCTTCTTTCCTGTTCTGGCTATGGAACAGGGCATGATGAGAATTCTCTCCAATGGGACACAGAAGGCAAGTAAAAACTGACTGGAGTTATAGCCCCCCTTACGCTATGCAAACTACTATTTTAAAGGAACTATATGCAGTGGGGCACTATGCCAAACATATTCAAAATGTTTACAGATTGCATATTGTAAGTTTAGGATGGCTCACTTTATTCCAGAGGTCTGCAAACTTTATAAACAAAGGGCCGTATTACTGTCCTTCAGACCCTAGGGGGCCAGACTGTGGCCAGTGAGAGTAGAAAATTCCCCAGAGTCAGTGGGAGTAGACAATGTCTAGCGGTCAGTAGGAAAAGGAATAGTGCCCCATCATTGGTATTAGTTGGAGGAATAGGGCCCCAGTATCAGTGGATGGAATAATGTCCCATAGTTATTGTCAGTGGATGGAATAATGTCCATCGTTGGTGTCAGTGAAAGAATAGTGCCCTATTGTTGGTGTCAGTGGAAGAAATGGTGCATCATTGTTGGTGTCTGTGGAAGGAATAGTGGCTGATATCAGTGGGAGTAACAGAGCCTTATATCAGTGGTAGGAGCAGTTCCCCAAGGGCAGGATAAAGGCAAACAAAGGGCCGCATCTGGCCCACGAGCCGCAGTTTGGAGACCACTGCTTTAGCCCATCATTGGCAGCAGTGATATGGCCAGTAAATCTGGTCATAAACTGGTCGAATTTTGTTTAGAAAATTTTAGTTTTTGGAATGCTCATTCAATTTTCTAATGGTTAGTGAAGTCAAGTCAGTTCGAGGTTGGTGTTTGATTGTAATGATGAAAAAATTAGGAGCAGGATGGAATTTTTTCTCAAGCAAAGGAATTTCTAACAGTACATACGATTTTCATTTCATTTGCACCAAAATGAATAGTTAACAGCAATTGGAATTTTGAAGTAATTCCAAATTACATTCATCAAGCCCCTGATGGCCATTCATAGGGACATTCATTCACATACCTACCAGTGTATGGCCAGCCTAAATCACACTATCAGCTGACATTTGCTTGGCAGTATGTGCTACTTCCAACAAAGTAAAACGGTGAAGAAGCCTGCCTAGCACCTGGTCGTTGCTGTTGCCAAAATGTTAATCTGTTAAGAATTTGCAATCTTTTATTAAATACTCAGGAAAATGCACAGACTATGCACACAAATTGTCAAGTACTATTAGGCCTAATTATAGAAATAAACGCCACATATAGCAATAAAAGTGACTGGAGATTAAAAGAGCATTTTTTTTACAAGGTAACAGTATAAATAGCTATTTTAATTATGTATTCTAAATACGACGGTTAATTTGATTCTATTCTGCTTTGTTGTTCAGGTTAGGTAGATGTGCCCAGCTTAATTGTGTTCCATTGATTTTTTTTTTTTTTTTTTTATCCCTGCGCAAAGTACTCTTTTGTTGCTATAATGAAACTTTTGTTTCATCACACTCTTGGCTATTGTCTCCAGTGTTCCCAGCATTTACCACTCAGAAACCGAACAAAACCTCTTTTTAGCTATGAAATGAGCTCAAAGCTTAGCTGAGTCCTTACCATTGACTTTCTACTAATCAATGTGTTAAATGATGTAATTATCATACAGCATTTCCTCCAATTTAAACCATTTGAAGCAATAATGGGTTTGTTTTAAATTAAAAGAGAATTTAAAAAAGTGAAAATCTTGACTCAGACAGCGCCCTCTAGACATATAATAAGACCAATCAGCTTCCTCTGTGGCCCTGTAGTTTTTGAGGAGAGGGCTGGTGGGGGGTGTTCTATCAGGCTATTTTTATTAGACAATCTGAGTTACTAAAAAAATACAAGCAAGTTATTAGGAACTTATCTGTGGTTTGCTCACTGTGTTGGCCTTTGGTTGTATTCACTGCTGTTACTAATATCCATGTGTAACGCTCACTATCAAAAGGGCCCGCTGTTTAAGTCCCAAGGTTCTTTCTCCAGTACGTACTCTAGCAGTCAGGAACAATGCCACAGTCATTCTTCTGACTCATTGATTAGTCTAGGGGTATTCTTTTTTGGAGTGTTATTGCAAATCTGAACTTGGATGGGTGCAAGATAGCCATGGGACACTCCATCAATGTTAAGATTATGGACACTTATCTTCCTCCTAAAGAATCTTAGCACAGTCCCTGCAGCAGAAAATGGTGGGCTTAGCTACACTGGGACATCAAGAACAATGTCCTCTTGAAGTAACACTGACTTTAATGACTCTAATTCCAGAGGGATAGCTGCAGCACACAGTCACTGGGATCTCTTATACTGGTCTGTACTCACTAATGTCCTTGTATAATTGGACGCTTCCTTCCAATATCTTCAGACCAAATCCCTAAAAAAGAAGTCAGTTCCAGCAAACTTTAGCAGAATTGGCCCCCCACCTAGCATAACTGAGACCTTGATGAGCAGTAGAAAACACAGGTAGACTCCCCAGAAGTGCAGCAGCCATTCAGTCTGGGATCTCCTCTTCCTGGACAAGAACCTCCCTGTTCTAGGCCTCAAACTATTTATGCTCCCTGCTAACCACCATCTGGGAACCTTTCCCCAGCGATTGGTTAGGACTGCATAATTATTCAGCTGCTGATTTGACTCTCCCAGCCCACTGCTTTCCAGAACCCACCAGAAATCAGGGGAAAGCAGTCATTCCAGCAACCAGTGAGACACAGAACAGCCCAAATTAATCACAAGCAGCTCAACAGAGTACAATAGAGAGAATAACTAAATTTACCTAATCTAGTACCTATCTAGGAGGGTGCTACACATGTTCCAGTGATCATTTAAAACCTAGCTAGGGTGTGATCCTGATATCTTGTATCCTTGTCTCATTCCTTGCTTTTATCATCCTGTCCATAAAATGTTTCATGTTCCAGTCCCTGTACTCTTGTCTCCCAGTTTTTTTTTACTCCTGATTCCTGCCTAGTTATATTCCCTGCCCTGTCCTACCTCCTATCCCTGACCTGCTGGACTCTCTGGACTTGACCATCTGTGTGAACTGACCTCATTAGAATGCCACCTGCTTCAGCCTTGGCCTTGTTAATGACTAGTTCTCTGCTCAGCCCTTTGGCTATTGACACTTGTTCTTGTCACTCCCTGACCAACTTGATTAGTCCACTTCTTAACGCACCTCTTTGGGCAATAGCCTCTTATTAAGATCTGATAAAGTCTGATTCTGGCTCTTAAGCCCCAGGGGCAGCCAAGTAGCAATGGCCTACACAGGAGCATCCACGAACTGTGGCTGTTAAAGGTAAACTTGCCAGACCTGTGATCATTAGACCTCAACAGAGACCTGACCCTTGCCAAACATTCTGGGTAATAATTACAGTTCTGCTGACTACAGCAAAAAATATAGTTACATAGTTAACATGGTTGAAAAAAGACATAAGTCCATCTAGCTAAACCAACACAGAAAAAAAAACACACACACACAAATAAAAAACCTTCATATATACTATCCAACAGTTGAACCAGAGGAAGGCAAAAAAAACCCAATAAGCATGATCCAATATGCTCCAGCGGGTGAAAAAAATTCCGTCCTGATCCCCCAGGAGACAATCAGATATTCCTTGGATTAACTTATTTACCTATAAATATTAGTATCCAGTTATATTATGTGCATTTAGGAAAGGATCCAGGCCATTCTTAAAACAATTTACTAAACTGGCCAGAACCAACTTTTGAGGGAGTCTATTCCACATTTTCATAGCTCTTACTGTAAAAAAACCTTTCTGTATTTAGAGATTAAATTTGTTTTCCTCCAGATGTAAAAAGTACCCCCTTGTCCTTTTATTTTTGCAATCTCTGTCACATTGATGAGTTTTCCTTACACTTCCTATTTTAGAAAATTGTCTTTGAAACAAGAGTCCTTATAGCAAGATTTCTCTATCACTGAAAGCTGAGAATTTTAGTATATCTAAAGCCAACATGTATTTTGGTGTATTTTTGGTTAACCCTCTTTTCCTTTAGTTGCAAAGAGTACCCTTAGCTCTTGCACAAATTACTGAAAGACATATGCTTGCAGCAGAGCTAAACATATAACTCCTAAATTTTAATGTCATAAAGCAGATAAGTGAAACTGTTGTATTGGGATGTAGTCAGTTCACTTACTTTTTCCTTGTGACCCTCAGCTAATCTAAGGATTTAGATCAAATTAGGGATGGGCTGAGTGATTTCAGTGAATGATTTCGTACAGAATAAAGTTTTGCCATCTGAAATATTTTCAGCAAATGGTTAACTCTCCGACAATTTAACTCATTCAATTGCTTGGTAAAAACTTGCTTAAAGCCTAAGCTTGCCTAAAAAAAAGACAACAAAAATAAAAAATCAGTGTAAGGTACAATACTTTTCTTCAGTGAGATGTGTCCCTTGTGGTGCTGTGTCCTTCTTTTGGGATTTATAGAAGAGATTGTGACAGCCAGTCATCAAGAGTGCCCAAACTATGCCTGTCCTTTTCTGCCCAGATGCTCCATTCATAGAAGCCATACTACAACTTCTATGAATAAAATACAACCTATGAATGGACCTACTGATCAGACACTCTTCCTCTACTCATAGATCCTGTTTCCATCATAAAATCTGTAGTAATGGCTTTAAAAATATATATATACTTTTATTTTCTTTGCAGGGTATTTTGATTTTTTGGGGGGTGTATTTAAAGTAGCTTAGATTATTTTATTTAGTGTTCATTGTGTTTTGTGTTTTTATGTGTGTGTTTGAAATGTATTTGTGTACTGACATTTTTACATCTCTGGAGGACTGGGTGCCAAAATGAGTACTGATCAACCATCGGTAGGAATGGACCATGCTGTGCACATGTGCAAAACAAGCTGGATACATAAAAGGATGTGCATTGCCAGGCAGGGCAGCACAATGCAAAGTCTGGAGTGTAGCTTAAGGTTTTTTACTACTTTGGCTTTCCTGAAGAGGATAGAGTATGTGTTTAAAGGCAACGTCACTGAAAGTTGAGTTGCCTTTTACAGTGTATATGAACTCAAAAATTGGAGATTAGCTATTTTATAGGGAACAGTGTTAGCTGTGCCTTAGCAGAACCGTGAAAAATGTAGATTTTTGTCTTAAATTCCTTCTGAAAAATATCAACACTCCTAATTTTGGCATTTGAAGGAACCTAGGCACTCCTATAACTACAGTCATATAGATATACAGTATACCTGCAAAGTAAGATCTAAGGCACTGCTGCTGCTAACTCCTAGTCTTTGGAAACTGGGATGAGATTTGGTAATGTCACTACACTGCTCTTTACTCTTCTCCTTGCTAGAGGGTTTGACAAAAAGCAAAGCCCTATCTATACTAAGATGGTCGCTTCCACACTAAGACATAATGAGCAACAAAGCATGGTAAGTCAGTAAAAGGGAAAGATCATTCACGGGGACCACAAGCAATACTGGTGACTAATTCTTTGCCCTCTGACTGCCTTATTTGGGTACATCTTCCAGAGTTCAGTTTCTCTTTACCAGCGATAAGCCAAACATATATGATTCTGGTTTGAGGCAGGTTAAAGTTTGGGTGCAGAATTCAAACCCTATTGAAGTCATTTTAAGCAAAATGTTACAAATCGGTAATAGGCATTTTGTAGACTTTTAGGCAATGGACTGTCAAACAAATGGCAAAAATAAATAAATAAATTCATGAATTACGTTGTTGGGGAGCATCAGTGTTAATAATGCTTAACACGTCTGGGGAGGAATGGGGGGGGGCCTTATCCTGTCTGGGAAGTGACATTTACAAAGAAAATAAAATACTGTTAAGCTTTTAGGTCTGATAGCAAACAAATGGCAGGGAATTCCCTTCATCCATACCAGACCCTTTTCCTAGAAGGAGTGTTATAGATGTTAATAGGGGACCCCCAATCAATAAATAACACCTGGGATTCCAAGGGTCTGATAAAAATGTCAAAGGAACCCTACACAAAAAAACAAAAAACAAAATTGTGGGGTCCCCTCAAAAATCCATATCCAATATTTATTCAAGCATGTGACCTGACTGAACCATACCAGGCTGCATGTCCTCAACATGGGGGGATACCTTGCCAGGGGGAAGAGGACAAGGGCCCTTCTCTACAACACCGGCCTGCTGGTTGTGGGGGTCTGTGGACTAGAGGCTTATCATAACCTGGAAGGCGATATAACAATTAAGGGAACCCAGATACTGCACTCTTCCCCCCCATTTAAATAAGTAAGGGATACATAGTACAACATTTTTTGAAAAGTCTTTTATTAAATATTAACCCCACAAAAGTCCCATGATGTTCATCCATTGTCAATCACATTATCCAGCAATGCTAATCCACATCAATCAAGATGAACGATGCCCAACACCATCCAAAACAAAAAAAATCCCACCAACCAACGCTTCATTGACTAGCACCAAATGAAATGTAAAAGTTAACAAAGGGGCAAGGTCTCCTGGGTGACCTCATTGACCAAATATATGGCCATTTTGGTCAGTGATGTCAACACTATCCTCACCAAAAGCCAGTAAATGATTGGTGCTGGGTGACCTCATTGGTTTCTAAGGACACGGTGGTGACAGTGCCCGTGCTTTACTTAGCAACCATTGCAAGATAGGAAACTGTAACAGATGGTAATGGTAAAAATATCACTACTATATATGATGTTCTCCTGCTAAATGGGCTAAATATCCAGTTGTCAGACGAAGACAAACACCTGAACAGCCAAAGTTTGGTCTGAACTTATGTTTGGAGCAAACCATTGAGCTCATTCCTACCCTTTACGATCAGAATGAAAGCCTCATTTTGCTATAGCTCAAACAAAAGAAGAAGCTCTTGCTCTGAATTCCACTTTCAATACATCTATTAGTATTTTACATCTAGGTTTTGAAGCTTAAAGTTGGCTGCTGGGGAATAAAGTGACACTACATATCAGCTCATAGTTAACCCCCCTGGCGGTATTCCCGGTGTAGATCGGGGTAAAGTTTCAGCACGAGAAGCAGTAACCCCGAGCTACACTCAGGAATACCTTGCAGCGTTGCTCCGGGATCTCTTCTTCTCTTACCTTGTCCTGCGCTCCCGCGATGTCCCCCCTGCAGTGTCCCCAGCAATGTCCTCCGGCCGATGCCGGCATCCGTCTTCTGGGTTCCGTTCCCTGCGACATCAGGACGTACGGGGACAGAACTGGCGGGAAATTTAAAAATGTCAAAAAGTGACATTCACTAAATACACTAAAATCACATAGTATAACATTACGGTATCAAACCATTTCACATACATTTTGTCCCGAGTGCTTTGTCCTGTGCCCTGCCTGCATTTTGACTGTCCTTCCTGCCTGGAAACTGAGAATGTCCATGGCGTCCAGAAAGCATCCCTTTTGGTCAAAAGCGGTTTTAGACCAGCTAGAGAACAGCGATAGTAAATTAGAACCACTTGCAGAATTGAGTGATAATGATTCGTGGGGAAATTCGTCATCAGACACTGAAAACGATTTTGCGACTTTGCTCAGTGATGTGCGAACTTGGCGCTATATTTCAAATTTCAGTGTTTTTGGTTTGATTATATTATTGAATTAAATGTATTATTATTATTTTTTATGATTATTTATTAAATTATAATTTATGATTTCGTGTTTCAAAGTTTAACATATGTTTACTAGACTCTTGTTCGGACAGATTTCAGTGAGTTATTCCTAAAAATTACAGGCCTACAATAAAAAAACTACATATTTCCATGCAAAAATATTTACCGCTTTGAGCACAGAAATACTGACATAATCAGACTGCTAGGGAGGCTACTGGATACATGGTGCAATGCAGAGTTATCACAGATATAGGTGTGCAGCAGGTGTACTGAAATCTATGGAACAATTATTTAAATAGATCAGTAATATAGTTACATAGTTTGGCTGAAAAAAGACAAAAGTCCATCCAGTTCAACCATTAAAAAAAAACGTTATAATCCTATACTCACAGTTGATCCAGCGGAAAGCAAAAAAAAAAAACCCAGCAAAGCATGATCCAATTTGCTCCTGCAGGGGAAACAAATTCCTCCCTGATCCCCCGAGAGGCAATCGGATATTCCTTGGATCATCTTTACCTATAAATGTTATATACAGTTATATTCTGTGTATCTAAGAAACAATCCAGGACTTTTTTGAAGCAATCCACTGAGCTGGCCAGAACCAAATCTTGAGGGAGTCTATTCCACATTTTCACAGCTCTTACTGTGAAGAAACCTTTCAGTGTTTTGAGATTACATTTCTTTTCCTCCAGACATAAAGAGTGCCCCCTTGTCCTCTGTGATGACCTCAGGGTGAATAACTCTACACCAAGTTCACTATGTAATTGTATATGTGTTATGTTTGGTGATCATAAGCCATTTCATTGAATAAACATACTTATGACTCAGGATCTGTCACATTTTGCCATTCCAGCTCCTATGTGAGCATGCTATTTTGGGAAATTTAATAAATATAGCTAGCATTTAATGACCACTCAGTACACTGGGATTGTAAATGAATGCTTAGGATAAAAATTAGGCTTTAGTGGTAAATTTGATAGTATAAAATAGAAGTCAAAAGAAAATATTTAACCACATTGCCTCCTAATGCATTAACCTCCCTGGCGGTATGATTATTTCCGATTTTTGGTGCTGAAAGCGGTACCATTTTTTGCATGGAAATATGTAGTTTTTTATTGTAGGCAGTAATTTTTAGGAATAACTCACTGAAATCTGTCCGAACAAGAGTCTAGTAAACATTCCGGATATGATAAAACTTGAAACACGAAATCATAAATTATAATTTAATTAATAATCATAAAAAATAATAATAAATTTAATTCAATAATATAATCAAACCAAAAACACTGAAATTTGATATACAGAGGCAAGTCGCAAAATCGTTTTCAGTGTCTGATGACAAATTTCCCCACAAATCATTATCACTCAATTCTGCAAGTGGTTCTAATTTACTATCGCTGTTCTCTAGCACGTCTAAAACCGCTTTTGACATAAAGGGACGCTTTTTGGACGCCATGGACTTTTCTAAGTTTCCAGGCAGAAAGAACAGTCAAAATGTAGGCAGGGCACAGGACAAAGCAGTAGGGACAAAATATATGTGAAATGCATTGAAACAGCAATGTTTCACTATATAATAATCATTTTTTAAAAAATGACATTTATTAAAAATTTAAAATTTGCCGCCGTCCCGACGTCACAGGGACCGGAACACAGAAGCCGGATGCCGGCATCGGCCGGAGGAGATGGCCGGGGACGCTGCAGGGGACACATCGCGGGAGCGAAGGACAAGGTAAGTGCTGCAGGGACTCCCTGAGCAACGCCGCATGGTAAGCCCGAGTGTAGCTCGGCGTTACCGCTCTTGGTACTGAAATTTTACCCCGAGCTACATTCAGGAATACCGCCAAGGAGGTTAATGAATTAAAGTAAATGTAAGACTAATCACTAAATAGAATGCAAACTTTAATATGTTAATGTAATATCAAAAGTCATTTGCAATTTTTTAAATCCGCTTCTTTCATAATACTTAGTATCCTACAATGCAGAAATGCTATCTATGCTAAATTGAAGAGACCCTTTCGCCATCTTTAAAAAAGAAGGGAAAAGAACTGAAAAATCAAGTATTTTAAAAGGTTACGTGCAGTTTTTTTCCTTTCCATAAATGATCACTTGCAATGTGCCTTTGAACATTCTCAAAAATTTGATTATTCATTAAGGTTAATTCACAGTGGCTAAATGGTTAGCACTTCCACCTAGCAGTACTAGGGTCACTGGTTCAAATCCCAGCCATGGCACCACCTGCCTAGAGTTTGCATGTTCTCCCTGCGCCTGTGTGGGTTTTCTCGGGGTACTCTGGTTTCCTCCCACTTAAAAGACATGCTGGTAGGTGAATTGGATCCTGTCTAAATTGGCCCTAGTATGTGTATGTATGAATGTAAGTTAGGGACCTTAGATTGTACACCCCTTGAGAGTTAGGGACTGATGTGAATGTACAATATATATGTAAAGTGCTATGTAAATTGATGGCGATATATAAGTACCTGTAATAAATAAATAATAATAATTCACTAGCACAGCCCCCTTTTCTGTGCTGGCCTAGCTCCTCCCCTTCTCCCTGCACATCCCTACATAACCTTTAATGTAGCTTCTAGGGGTATTGAAGATTATTAATAGATAGTCTCACTTGAATGATAGCTCTGATTCTTCTGGGGCTGCTGACATCACATTCAAGATGGTGGCACACAGCAGCAGTCTCAGGGCTTTCAGATGTCTATACAAGGGAGACTTTTAAGGTAAATAACATGAATAAAAATATTCTAAATACACATATAAACTTATGGGAAGATTTTTCTTGAAATTGAATGGTCTGGTGACAGGATCTCATTCAAGCTTCATCATCCACATTTTCTTTGAAGGTTTTGCATAATAAGGCCCAACTTTCTGTAAAAGGCTCAAACACTGGGAAAGATAGGCTTGTGCCTCCATGTCAGTGCTAGCAAAACATAAGCGGTTTGATCAGGCCACATTAACCCTGCAATGCTTGAAAAGCTTCACTGCATCTGGTGTCATGCCAACATATCTTGTTATTATGAAAGCTATTGGTTATTTTTTAATACTGCCCACAAATTAAAAAAAAAACAAAAAGCAGTATTTTATAACAATAATGATTTTTACTAAATCCACATTGAACTTTATATGACGCCATATAGGCAATAAGGCTACATAGTGATTAGGAGTGAAGCAGACATTTATTGCATAGTGCAGAGAATAATATCTGGAATTTAAGAGATGTGGATAAGATCAGTAAAGTTGGTAACCTCATATTCTTTCCCTGATCCCATCACGAGATCACACACATATCTCTCTCCAATTTTCAGAGGCTTTAGAAACTCATATTAGGAAAGATAGCAGAAGCAGCGGGAGACGCACACTGGGGTGTGAGGCTCCAGAGCAGACTCTGCCTTGGGACCTGGGGGGGAACCACTAAATCAGTGCATGCTTGTCAACAGCTCCATGCTGTAGGAATTACTCAAGCGAAGATAACAAATGGCCGTCATTGTGCAGCCAAAAACCTGTGATTATAATTATCACATCCCCAGTGACCTTGCATAAACTTTAATCCCTCTCCAATGGAGCATTTAAATAGCCTGCATCTACCGGCAGGGACCGTGGAAATATAGGAGGTTGAGAAAAAAATGCTTAGTCCCCGCTGGCGTTTTATGTGGTTATCAAAGCCTGCTACAAGTAAACAAGCGTTACTGTTAACCGTAATGTGGGAGAGGTACAGGTCCAGTAATTTGAGGAAAGACATCTATAGGTCCTATGCAAATTACTGTAACAGCACAAAAACACTCTAATCTGACAATGACTGTATTTGCCATATTGGTCTGTGCATTGCGAAAAGGCATTTTTACTTTGTCTGGCTATCTTTGGAATCTTGTAAATAAACCTAAAGTTGATGGTGGAGGAATGCAAGGGCTGCTTAGAAGATCCATAAGACTAAATAATATGTAGCTAAAAGCCCAATTCCAGAAATTTACAATAAAAATCCACCCTTGCAGTGGGACAAAGGTTAATTGACCATTATGTCTAGTGGATTGCAGAAGAGGCTGTTTCTCTTACCTGATACCTCACTCCAGTCGGCTTTAGCAATCCCCTCCTCCACCAGAAGCTGCAGTTTATCATCAAATGTAATACAGGGGCATTAACCCAGTATTGTACGTTTAGGCTGGAGTGCAACCGGTTTGGCTGTAGAGGTTCATATAAGAGTCTGTAGCTGCAACAGGCCTACGTCAAAAGTGCTGACTATGCTGGCCCCCATGCTGCATTCCTAGAAGTGCTCTATGAATAAAGGATGAGCTCATGAATCAAAGATTTGCTTCCTCCATTCATAGAGCTCTTTTTATTGTGTGAACAGTAGTACAGTTTCTATGCATGGAGCGCGCAGGTGGAAAGGGTGGGCATTATCGGCACTTGACAAGCGCCTGTCACAGCTTCAGATGCTCATAATAGCCTCGCAGCACTGAATGATATCAACTGTGTAGGTATCTGGTGGGTAGAGGACTTCAATCCAACATAACAGCCACTGGCACACAGGACACACTTCATTGGTAAGTACCGTCCCTGGGGCTGCATTAAAAAAAACGAAACTTTGGCTTTAAAGTGGAACTTTACACCATAACTAAAGACCTGCTGATTGCTCCCTCCCCCCAACCTGTAACTGAATTACAGTTTTTTTTAAGGGAAGGGTGAGCATGGACTGATTTTTATTGGTGAACACTCTCACTTCCGCTATCCTCACCTAGGCGAGGATGATGTCCTGCCCACTCTTCCCCCCCTTCACAGCTTCCTGGGACATGTCACATGCCCCAGGAGGCTCCAGGACTATAAACAAAGCATGAGCTGTGGGGAGCCAGCTGTGGCTTCCTGAGGAACCATATCAAAGCTGGTCTACACCAGATACTCGTCTGCAAGAAGACAGGACTGGACCCTAGACACTGGTAATTGTCTGCTTTTTAAAAGTCATCAGCTACAGTGTTTGTAGCTGCTGACTTTCAAAAAAGCTCATTTATAAATACTGGATATCCCTATGGACATTAGTGTGTAGCTCTCAAAAAAGTTTACATACACAGACACATCTTAAAAACACATTATTTTATTCTTCCAAACAGACTAAAATTTAAAATCATATATAGAAATTCATACATTGTACACGTCCTTGATGGACACCCCCCAGTGGCTCATCTATCCATAACTTAGAAAAACAGACACCCAAAAGACTCAATATTTTATAACCACCTATCACAACAACTGTTAAGTGTACTTGATGCATATGCGCAGGGGCGGACTGACCATTTGGAAACTCGGGCACTGCCCGAGGGCCCGGGGTTAGTGGGGGGCCCCATGAGATGCCCCTGGTACATTTTTCATAGGCTTTTTTGAGTTTGGGCAAGGACACAGGGGCCCCATGATCCCCTATTGCCCCATGAGTTGTCAGTCCGCCCCTGACTCTGCGTATATAATATAATGTTAATTATGGATGACTATGGATGATTCCGTAAGACATTTTGCTTGTTGCCCTTGTGAGTGGGTCACCAGGAATGTTAAATGTAAATCCAGGGCACCAACAGTGCAGACATTACAGGCTTAACCCGCATTAAGAGCCTCAAAAATATTGGTTTATTTCATCAATGTATACTCTCAGTGTAAAAAAATTCCAAAGGGAAGATCCCAGTTGAGAAGTATAGCTCATATGAGGTTCCTACTCTCAATGACAAAATGCAATGCGTCACAAAAATGACTAGTCTGATCAAAAAAGAAAAAACAAACTGAAGTTCCTTTTTAGGAAGAAAGCTGTGTAAAATAGCAAGTTCAGGATAAATGAAATGCAGAGTTAGGGCCTTTCACACCAATGTGTTAAAGGTGTGGTGCATTTACAAAAAAAATCCTGCTTGCGTCATTATTGATCTAGTTTCATCAAAATATGCATTACATGTGGTATGTTTTTTTCACCCTTGATTCACACGTTTATCCAAGATTCACATGTTGCCCCAACAGAATATTATGGGAAAATGTGTACTTGTGGAGCGCAACCATCAATGCCCTGGGACCAGGCGAGGACTGTGGCCATGTGGTAAATCTAATATGAAGGCAATTCCCCAACTCACTCCCAGTAACAGAATGGGGTCCCACCAAGCACATAGCATGGACCTCGTGCATGCTCAATTGTTAACTCATGACTTCCCATACCTTGTGACCAGGTCATGGATCTCCATAATGCAGGTCTGCTCCCAGTTGCTATGGAAGATGGACAGTTCTGGAGGAAGCCAAATAGCAATCCCCTAATCTTACCAGGTACCACGCCTGTGACTGGTTTCTTCTTGCCTTGACCTCGTGCTTGGTTACTCTTAGCAATGGCATTGCTCTTCCATGACTTGCTGAGTTAACCCCCTTCTCGCTGTAGTGTAACTCCATGCAATGTAATTGCATACCCTGTGTGTGCTCTACAGACCCTAGTTCTTCTAGATACATCAAAACCAACATGCACCCCTTTGAATAACTTCAGATCAGGCTCAAAACAGTTAATATACTTTTCTTGAATAAAACTCGTCAGTCCAATGTGTACATTCTCCATTCCTCTAAGCCTATCACAAGGGAGGTTGCACAGGCATACATTGAATAGGTAAAAGTCCATATACTGTAACTGAGTGCAGCAGTCCTCCTCCAATTCAAATTCAGGCAGGAAAAGCTCAAGCCACAAACTTCAGCCTTCCCCCTTTTCATAGCACAGGTGGGCTGGCTGAGACCCAAAAGCCCAGGAACACAGAATAAACAGATTAACCCCTACCTCCCCCAGCCTGGGCCAGTTGCTAACTTGCTAAGCAGTTTCCAACCTGCTTATACGTGTAAGTCTTGCGTAAAGGTTGTTTGAATCTTATGTGAAAAAGTTGATAGATTCTATAGAGTTCAACAAACAAAATGCGCATAAAAAATACCTAAACAACATGTAAAGCACACTGTACATGCACCACACATAAACAACAAAAGTGTGAACCAATCTGAATTCAGGATGTCAAAAGTAAGTTGTTTTTTATAGCTCTTTAGTAGAGAGGAAGTTCGAGTTTGCATCTACCATAGGTTTAAGGAGAATCCTTTGAGTTTGAGCTTCAAGGTCCCGGTATCACCTGGGATAATTTTTTTCTAAAGCTTAATGAAGTGTATGGCCTTTGAACTATAGCCGGCTGGCTTAGAAGGGCCAGCAAAAAACGTTTTGATAAGCCAGACCCCTCAGGGTCAGTGACCTGCATAGTTGGAAGCTGCTCTAGAGAAAGCATAAGGAAAGCTGGCAAACTACATGGGGAGAGCTTGGGGTCAGTTAGGAACTTGTACTTTAATTCTAAATGCTAGCACCTTGACAAAAATGGACATGCAAAGGGGTTGATTGTCCAAAGTATTCCACAACAGAAACTCTGTACTGTTAAATACGTCTTAAAGATCTCTTAAATTCAATATTAAATTACAAGTACACAATAAGACTGTTATAGTGCCAAGATCCCCAAGAGCCACCAACTCCAATTACAAAAACAATCCGGCCAAAAATACGAAACTTGTCAATGTCACATGCTCCCCCGGTATGTCATTGAAAATGCCTCTAAACTTTGTAAATTAATCAGCTGGCAACGCCAATCTTCTACTCCAAGCAACTGTGAACCTGCCTCTTCCCTGTTGAAAGGATTACATTGAAATCATATAATTGCAGGCTGCCATTCAGTCACCCTTGACAATAGATGGCTCGAAAATTGGAATGTTTTTTTTTTTTCTTCTTTCTCTAGAACTCCGTTGCTTCTGAGACATGAAGAATAGAGAATGAGATGAGGCCTTTTAAATGACCTAAAATCTACATCTTTCAAACAAATGAGCAAAAAAAGAGTGCCATTGAAGCCCAAATCATTTTGTGTTAATCCTTGAGAACTCAAAGCATGAAGATAAAGGAAGAAGAAATGCAGGTTTCACTTTCCTCATTAAGGCACATTGACTTTCACCTAATCGCATGCAATTAAAATTTCTCCATGAGATTTCCTTATTGAAATAAGAAAGATAGCACGCTGCTGAACGCGGTGATAGATTTGACACAAGCGCGCTTCCTGGACAAACTGATTTATCATGTCTCATTCCGGCACAACTCTCTTGCCTACTCATTTCTCATCGTATTACGGTGAAGTTGTAATTAAAGAAGATCCTCCCCCGGCACAGCGCACGCCGTCCCGGACACGCTAAATTATAAATGTGCTGTCCTTTCATCCTGCTTAATTTAAAGGGGCCAAAGCTAAAAGCAGCCGCAGTTCGCCTAATGATATTCACACCCCTCTGGTCAATGATCCAGAACAAAAATACATTTAAGGAAGGGTGTGAAGGAAATGAGGAAAACATCACTTTGTTGGGAAATATGCATTGTGGTATTAAAGGACGAGATGCGGTGTTATAACATTTTCAGACGCAAGTATCTTAGTTTAGTCAACAAAGATCCAAAATTAAGGGCATTCAATAGGCAAATACTATTTTCCAGCACCAAAGTTGGTGCCACAGCTTCCTGCAATGTATGCTTTCTATTTATTTGGCTCAATGCATTACATGCGAGCAGTGTGAGGCCAGTTCTGGCAGTTGCCAGCATATGATTGCTCACGTTCAGGGGTTCTGGGGACCAGGGGTGGACTGACCATTCGAGCACTCGGGCACTGCCCGAGGGCCCGGGGTCAGTAGGGAGCCCCATGAGATGCCCCTGGTACCTTTCATTGGCTTTTTCATAGGCTTTTTTGGGTGTGGGTGAGGACACAGGGGCCCCATGATCCCCTATTGCCCGAGGGCCCCATCAGTTGTCATTCCGCCCCTGCTGGCGACTAAATACAGGCAAGTGCAGGCATTTCTCAAATGTATTAATGAAATTACAATTCTCTCATTTACTCAACATTCTCAGATGCAGGGTCATGCTCCTTTAACCACTTCAAGTCTGGACACTTTCAGCCCCTTACTGTCCAGGCCAATTTTCAGCTTTCAGCGCTATCAAACTTTGAATGACAATGGCGCGGTCATGCAACACTATACCCATATGAATGTTTTAGCATTTTTTTGAGACAGATAAAACTTTATTTTGGTGGTATTTATTCACCACTGGGATTTTATTTTTTTTGCTATGTAAATGAAAAAGTCCAAACATTTTGAAAAAAAGTGTTTTTCTTATAACATTTTTCAAATAAATAATCTTTCTTCATAAATCTTGGCCAAAATTTATTCAGTTATCTTTTTGTAAACAAAATGACCCAAATTAGTTTATAACCAAAATAAAAATAATTTTTCAAAATGTTTTTTTACATTTTTACTTTATTTTTTTATATTATTATTTATGTTTTTTTTTTTTACTTACTGTCACCCTAGCAATACAGTGTCACCCTGATTGCTTTTACACCCATAAAGGCTGTAAAAGCGATAATTTCTCCATCTCTCTGGCTGCATTCTTGCAGCCATTGAGAAATACTGTGAGAGCTGTGATTGGTCACACCTTGTTACATGGTACAAGGCTGTTGTGAATAGCCTTGTACCATGTGATCTCTGTGATCATTCACATATTTCACAAGTAGTAAGCAATGATGTCAGAAGTGACATCTTGCTTACTACTATTCATAGGATCACTGATTGGCCAATTAGGTATCACATGAATCAGGACCTCACACAGTGGTCCCATAGAGCGATCGGTGTTCCGCTGTGTCCTCCCAGGGAGCATGCACAAGCTAAAATGGTGGATGCCATTTATGAACGGCAACCCGCCCCTGCGCTGCTCCCGCCTGGCCGTTTATATACATGGGCTGGAGGGGGAGTGGTTAAATCCATTTCCCACACCTCATTTGGTTCCTGGACACACCCAGGGAGCATACTTTTCTCAGCTTCTCTCCCTCAGCAGCTCAGAGAGGCCACACCTGATGATGCCGAGGTAGCAGGGAAAGTGATCTACAGCTAGGTGAAAGGTTCTCTATAGTCAGAACCAGCCCGCAGGCGGCTCTCTGGAAGACCCAACTACTGTGGGGAGCCCCTGCACAATTGCTACCAGAGTATGCCAGTCACAGTGGGGTGAATCTTTTATCCTTGGCCTTGGATCCCTCCAGCTTTTCACCTGTGTTACCAGAGCTAACCTGGACTTTACTGAGGGGAACGATGTTTATGAAGATATTCACAGGCAGCTGTGTTCTGAACTGTTTTACTGAAGTAGAGATTCTCAGCGTGTTAAAGAGATATAATGCAACTAGATGACTGAGCCACAGAGCCATCACTATGAAGAGTCCAAGTTTGTGCAGCTTTCATAATCTGTTTCAAATTATTCTGCAGTATATGCATGCTCTTTACCATCCTGAAACCCTTTTGTATTATTGCTTCTAACTTTGCACCTGTAAACTGCTAGTTACATTCACTCCTTGTCTGATTATTTGATGATAACCTATTTTGTTAAAACACTAAAGTGATATTAAAGTAATAGGACCTATGGAGTCTTACTGGAGTCTCCACTATGTGTGTGCTCCTATTGAGAAAGACAATATTAATTGAGTAGCCATTCTCAGTGCCACACACTCAGGCAGAGCTGGAGGGACACAGAGCAAAGGCCAAGGCTCTCCTCCTCCACAACAGCGATTGACAGCGGCTTTCAAGTCCGAGCAATTTTAGCTCTGTATCCCCCTTGAAAGTGGCTGCACGTACTGTAACGTTGTAGTTCTAAATTGGAGACCGCGCATAGTGGAGACTCCGGCAGGACTCCATAGGTCCCAGCAGGCATAAGGGGCACCCACATTCCCAGAGTTGGGTAGTGCGGTTGGGGGGGCAGTATGAGAAGGAAGCTCAGCAAGAGCATGTAAGTTTTGCTATTAACAGCTCATTTAGCAGACAAAAAAAATTACATCAATATCACTTTAAATTGTGGCTTTTAAAGCTGTATTAAACCCAAAATGAAACATTTAATATCTTGCAGCTTACCAATCATTAGATGTGGTGGCTGCATTAGTTTTCTTTTTTTAGGCGTTTCCCCTTCTGTTTTCACCTGATGATCTGGCCAGTAACACACCTTCTGTATTAGAGTGCCTACACTGTGGATAAAGAAGCACAGGGGGCACGTTTGGACAGTCTGGGGGAAGGGCAGTGTTAGATGAAATAGAAGATTAAAATACACTAACAAATTGAGGCTAAACTCCAGTTAACACCGCAGTTATGCACACAGTTACAGCAACAGTTTTTTCTTTTGGAATAAAGGTTTGACATGAATAAATAAAGCTGATCATTGTAAGTACCCCTGTCAGTGGTAAATGGGTTGTTTCAACACTCTAATGCTACATTTGCAGGGTAGCTTGTTCTGTTGAAAAATAGCAGACTTCCTGGCTGGATCACCAGATGAAAATAATGGAAAGAACGCCTAAAAAGGAAAATAAATACAGCCACTGTATCTGAGAATCGGTAATCTGCAATATAACAAATGCTTGCTTTTGGGTTTAATATCACTTTAAAGGATATGTAAACCCAACATTTCCTGTTTCTCATATGTGCCTGCTGTACCATGTACTTGTATGAAAAATTATCCTGTTCTCTTTGTATTGCTTCCTTTGTGTGAAATCCCTAGTGTTCCTGCCAGTTCCTCTGCTTTCCTATTAAAAGCTGACCACACTAAGCATGAGAGCACAGCATGGTCAGTTCTGTAGCTGTGCTGGGAGCTAGAGAACTGTCTGACACACCCACCTCCTGCACAGCCATTTACTGGGATGACCAGTGCACTGCTGTTTCTCCTCTGCCAGCTCTTATGCAGCTGAGAATAGAAGAATTGTGATTAGTAATAAAAAAGGGAAAAAAGGTGATTACATTTTTTTTTATCTATGCACAAATGTTTTGCTTTTAATTTCTATTTTAAACTGAATGGGTTGTTTTACAAGGTGAGTGTTTACATATATGTCATATGTCAGCCTAGCGATCCTGTCACTGGTTGATACTTACAAGCAGTGATGGGCTGAACACCTCCCTGTTCGGTTCGCGATTGAACATCCAAACCTAAGGAAAGTTCAATCTTCAAACAGAGGGGACAATTCACTAAGCGGCATCTTACCGTGTCTGAGTATGAGGTAAGATACTGCACAGCTACTAAAATACCGCATGAGTTATATTATTAAGTCGTGTTATTTTAGTAGTGAAAACATTCTTTCATGTTTCAGCTGTAAGCGGGTTTCCCCACTGTGATATGAATGTAAAAAAAATTACCGGCAATTCAAATTAAAAAAACAAAAACCGTGTGGGGTCCCACCCCCCTTCATATCAAGTCCTTCGGGTCTGGTATAGATTTTAAGGGGAACCCCACACACATGGTGTATGTAGAGCTTGATTGTCGTTCCCAGGGATGTCTGGAGTTTTGAAGATGAGTGTCTTTCTCTCTTTCGCCGGGGGGGAGGTAGTGGAAGGTTCTTCCGAGTGGGTAGGGCAGGGGTGTTATCAATAATGGAGCCCTGAGGAAGTCACATGACATTGTGACGCAACGCGTCGGCCTGACGTGGTGACGCACTTCCAGCATGGTGGCCATCTTGGTGCACCCTTGATTTCTATATACCCATGCAGAGTACACCCAAAGCATGGGGTTTTGAAGTTTCTAAAAACCGAGGACAGATGTGAGTCAATCTTTATGTATATTTTTTGGATCATCATGAAATAAACCTACTACACTATGGGAGATTGTTTTTATGTTTTTACTGGCACATACCCATATTCCATAAGAGTAGCCACTGCTTGAATGCTGAGATCTGTGTGTGGGGAGAGCGGACCAGTGGAGACCAGTGTGTGCTGGAAGGATCTGAGGGTTTGATCCCACTGTACGCTTTGACCCTCATGGGTCGAAGTCTGGAGGTGAGAGGCTGATCTAGCCGTTGGTTGGATTTTCTGCACCCGGAGTCACTTCACTTTATGGCACATGTGTTGGAGTTGCAGTAGTGGTGTCACCCACTTATTGGACTTTTTTAGCACAGATCACACATTGATAGTTTGATTCAATCAGTGTTGTATTTGCACTGTACTTGCACGTGTTATCACATATGTTTCATCTATTTATTTTTATTTATTTATATTTATATTATACTTATGTGAGGTTCATATAATTGTGTATTATTCATTTTGATTTTTTTTTTGGCATATTATCCTGTATTTGATTTGGTATGACCTAGGTATTAGTATATGGTCTTTTTTCATTTTAATACACTGGTTCCATTATATAGTTATATGTATAGAGGTATTGTAGTATCACTATGATCACTTGATTATTTTTCACAGTAGATTTATTATATTGGTTCATGTGTCAGATTGCATGATTTTATATTTTTTTATATAGAGGTCATTCTAGTGTGGCACTTTACATTAATTATTCATTTTTATGTGTTTTTGGGGGATTTATGAGTAGCGCCACGTTCTTTTAGATATTGGGGCAGGGTTGTTGTTGGTCAATGTCAGGCTCTCTCTCCGTGGAAGAGGGAAGGGGGGGTGGTGTTGGTCGGTGTCCATGAGGGCAGATGATTTTTGTGTTGCCTAGGGCAGCACAGAACCTAAATACACCACTGTATACATTGTATATGAACTGACTGATGCTCTCTGTCGCTCCCTCTGCTGGGTGAAAAGACTGACTGTTGCAGAAAGCTAAAAAAGTACAAGTGTTGCTTGTTTGTTTTGAAGAACCTATTAGGGGACACCCTATTAGTCAGGAACTGACCTTAGTTCAGGTAGTGGTTCAGAATAGTAGATGTTTGATTAGTTTAATGCTATGGACTGGCTGTTCAAAGCCCTCCTGCATTTAACTGTTTATTTACTGCCTTGCTGAAAAAAGTACAGATCAAGCCTGCTTGGACTGTTCTTAGTTGTCCCTGACTGGTGCACAGTTTACAGCTGCTTGGACTGTTCTTGGTTGTCCCTGTCTGGTGCACAGTTTACAGCTGCTTGGACTGTTCTTGGTCGTCCCTGTCTGGTGCACAGTTTACAGCTGCTTGGACTGTTCTTGGTCGTCCCTGTCTGGTGCACAGTTTACAGCTGCTTGGACTGTTCCTGGTTGTCCCTGTCTGGTGCACAGTTTACAGCTGCTTGGACTGTTCCTGGTTGTCCCTGACTGGTGCACAGTTTACAGCTGCTTGGACTGTTCTTGGTTGTCCCTGTCTGGTGCACAGTTTACAGCTGCTTGGACTGTTCTTGGTCGTCCCTGTCTGGTGCACAGTTTACAGCTGCTTGGACTGTTCCTGGTTGTCCGTGTCTGATGCACAGTTTACAGCTGCTTGGACTGTTCTTGGTCGTCCCTGTCTGGTGCACAGTTTACAGCTGCTTGGACTGTTCCTGGTTGTCCCTGTCTGGTGCACAGTTTACAGCTGCTTGGACCGTTCTTAGTGGTCCCTGTCTGGTGCACAGTTTACAGCTGCTTGGACTGTTCTTAGTGGTCCCTGTCTGGTGCACAGTTTACAGCTGCTTGGACTGTTCTTAGTGGTCCCTGTCTGGTGCACAGTTTACAGCTGCTTGGACTGTTCCTGGTTGTCCCTGTCTGGTGCACAGTTTACAGCTGCTTGGACTGTTCCTGGTTGTCCCTGTCTGGTGCACAGTTTACAGCTGCTTGGACTGTTCCTGGTTGTCCCTGTCTGGTGCACAGTTTACAGCTGCTTGGACCGTTCTTAGTGGTCCCTGTCTGGTGCACAGTTTACAGCTGCTTGGACTGTTCCTGGTTGTCCCTGTCTGGTGCACAGTTTACAGCTGCTTGGACTGTTCTTAGTGGTCCCTGTCTGGTGCACAGTTTACAGCTGCTTGGACTGTTCCTGGTTGTCCCTGTCTGATGCACAGTTTACAGCTGCTTGGACTGTTCTTGGTCGTCCCTGTCTGGTGCACAGTTTACAGCTGCTTGGACTGTTCCTGGTTGTCCCTGTCTGGTGCACAGTTTACAGCTGCTTGGACCGTTCTTAGTGGTCCCTGTCTGGTGCACAGTTTACAGCTGCTTGGACTGTTCTTAGTGGTCCCTGTCTGGTGCACAGTTTACAGCTGCTTGGACTGTTCCTGGTTGTCCCTGTCTGGTGCACAGTTTACAGCTGCTTGGACTGTTCTTAGTGGTCCCTGTCTGGTGCACAGTTTACAGCTGCTTGGACTGTTCTTAGTGGTCCCTGTCTGGTGCACATTTTACAGCTGCTTGGACTGTTCTTAGTGGTCCTTGTCTGGTGCACATTTTACAGCTGCTTGGACTGTTCTTAGTGGTCCTTGTCTGGTGCACAGTTTACAGCTGCTTGGACTGTTCCTGGTTGTCCCTGTCTGGGGCACAGTTTACAGCTGCTTGGACTGTTCTTAGTGGTCCCTGTCTGGTGCACAGTTTACAGCTGCTTGGACTGTTCTTAGTGGTCCCTGTCTGGTGCACAGTTTACAGCTGCTTGGACTGTTCTTAGTGGTCCCTGTCTGGTGCACAGTTTACAGCTGCTTGGACTGTTCCTGGTTGTCCCTGTCTGGGGCACAGTTTACAGCTGCTTGGACTGTTCTTAGTGGTCCCTGTCTGGTGCACAGTTTACAGCTGCTTGGACTGTTCTTAGTGGTCCCTGTCTGGTGCACAGTTTACAGCTGCTTGGACTGTTCTTAGTGGTCCCTGTCTGGTGCACAGTTTACAGCTGTCACTATCAGCTGAGTCAGTCCCCTACAATGGTTATTTTGAGAACATTGTTCTTGCCTTGTACTTGCTCAGCATTAATCTGGAAGTATTGGCATCATTCTCTACATATTGTCATCCTTCTCTCTTCTGATAAATCTGCAGAGCTGCATTACTAGATGAGCTCATTTCACAGACATAGTACTTTGGCCACACATGGTTAGGTAAGTCATGGGTGCTCAGACATCCAGTAGAGGTCACATAAGCATTAAACCAGCACACAGCTTTTACCTGCAGAATCACAGCACATAAATACAGATCAATGTTCTTTCTAACTTTTTTTGTCATCTATTATGGTCATTCTCAGCAAACACACTATAGAAATAATATAGAAAACCTATCACATGTTTAAAAATGTTCATTTATGGCCACCTTCGTATTATAATTAGTGCAGAATTCTGATTTCTGATACTTTTGAAATCTTACCAGCTTTTAGTGTTTATTAGAAAAAAACATATTGTGCTTTGCAGTGCTCTGTGTCAGTTCAACCTACAGTATGTATTTTGAATGAGTCCCAATGCAGGAGAAATCCCTTCTGCTCTGTTTTTTTTTGTCCAGTCCCAAATCCAATCGCTGTTAAAAGCTTGCAGAGTTCACCACCATACCATCTTTAGAATTCACCCCTTTTTAACTAATTAAACCACCAAGCTACTCTTTTACTCCCTTGTATCTCTTGACTATTGCAAATCCCTTCTGTAATGGTTGTGCAGAGGGGGTATGCACAGGAGCGTACTGACCATTTGAAAACTCGGGCACTGCCCGAGTGCCTGGGGTCAGTAGGGGGCCCCATGAGATGCCCCTGGTACCTTTTTCATAGGCTTTTTTGAGTTTGGGCAAGGACACAGGGGCCCCATGATCCCCTATTGCCCGGGGCCCCATGAGTTGTAAGTCAGCCCCTGGGTATGCATACCCCCTATGACTATGTGCTAGAGCACGAAATGCATCAGGGAGGAGCTACAGCGTTGTGACGTCACACCGCCGCTGGCAGCAATCTTTGGAAACACATGGTCAGTCTGTTTTATTTTACTTGTACACCCTGCTTTGGAAGCAATAGATTATCCTGTTAAAACAGTATCACGTTATGTGGCATCCTTTTCTTGGGCTCTCTGTGAGTCTAACCGTTCACAGAGCTTATTGAGGAGATAACCTGAGGTGCTGATACCAAGCAGAGGATCCAAAGGGGAACTGTAACCAGGCTGTACATACCAGTGGATGATCTTGCTGACCTGATGAGACAGTTGTGTTCTCAAATGCGTGACTATTTTGCGCATCTGGTGAGTGCGCAATTTATCTACTACCAGATTTACCATCTTTAATTGAGGGATAGGATGTTGGAACACCCTTGCTGAGATCTTTTGGAAGATCCCCACGTTCAATATTTGGACTTGCACATATACAGCACTTTAGCCACCTGGAGTGGTTATCTTTAGATTCATTTATATTGGACTCTTGTATATGATTTTATCACAAAACACTTGTGTCACTTTATATTTCATGATTTTTTGGTCACTAATTGGCACTAATTGCACTTTATTATTGATATATTGATAATCAATGATTCACTATTTATCATTTGCATATGCACTTTCATTTTGATTTTAGTGCTGCACCCATATTTTTATCATTATCTCTAATGCCTAACACAAACTTAAAGAATCCCTTTCTCTTGAAGTGTGCTATTACAGGATAAATCTCTGAATATACCGGTCCGTGGTGACAGTGTGTGTAATGACGTTTATTTTAAAATCATAATTATTACTGCTAATCTTGTAAAAATGTCCTACTTTTTGGTAAAGTAGGTAATGGCAATTTAAACTGTAATTGTTCAGTTAAATAAACCCAGCGACAGTCACTCTCAGCCTGTTGGGGCTGAGCGTGTCATTGTTGCATGTCGGTGACAGCATGGTGTTGGGTTGACCAGTCATTTGTCATGAGTATGTGGAAAGGGCAATGGTCTGACACCACAGTTGTCACACCCCATCTTCAATCTATCATGAATGCTGCCAGGTTCATCTACCATACCAACTGTTCAGGGTCTACCACTCCTCTCTGTCAATCCCTTCACTGGCTTCCAATTGTCCAGTGAATTAAATTCAAAATACTAACAATGTACAAAGCCATCCACAATTCTGCCCCAAGCTACATCACCAATCTTTTCTACAAATATCACCCAAGCTATCCTCTCCGCTCCTCCCAAGACTTTCTGCTGTATAGTTCTCTTGTCTCCTCCTCCCATGCTCATCTCCAGAACTTCTCCAGAGCCTCTCCCTTCCTTTGGAGCTCTCTGCCTCAATATGCCCGGCTATCTCCTACTCTGGCCACCTTTAGGTGATCCCTGAAAAATTATCTCTTCAGGGAAGCTTATCACGCCTCCAAAAAACAAGTGAACTTTTAACTCTTCCATCAGTTCATCCCCCACAGTTATTCCTTTTTTGTAGCATTTGTCCCACCCTATTAGATTGTAAGCTTTAATGAGCAGGGACCTCTTAACCCACTTATATTGTATTTTATTTTATTGTATTGTAACTGTACTGTCTACTCTTAGATTGTAAAGCGCTGCATAAACTGCTGGAGCTATATAAATCCTGAATAATAATAATAATAATCTTAGCAAACCACAATACATGTCATCTTTTTGTGGTGCACTGTAGTTCACTATAGTATAGGTGCATTGGGGTGGTGCTATACACAACATACTGTAGTGTGCTGCTGTAAAACACATGTTAGTGCATGCATTACCACAGTACAATATGTGTGCTACTCCCTCCTCACCTCCTTCCATGCTCGCCTCTAGAACTTTTCCCAAGCCTCTCCCATCCTATGGAATTCCCTACCCTAATCTGTCCTACTGCCTCCTATTCTGTTTGCTTTTAGACATTTTCTGAAAACCCTTATCTTTAGAGAAACCTATTCTGCCCCCCATCTAACAACTGTACTTTAATTTTCTCCATCAACTCACCCCCCACAGTTATTACCTTTTTCATCACTTAACCCTCCCATTTTCTGGAAACCCAACTTTCGTCTTTACATTATTTGTCTCTCAATAATGGTCATATAGACAGAACACAAATTATTATGCAACCTTTATTTGCAATCCTGGCGCCCAAGGTGCTCCTCTAGGTTCTTGTATATTATGTGTTTGGTTTTAACAAAAGCCTTTTTAAAGTAAACCTGTACTATGGACAAAGTAGCCCATAGTAAGAGTGAAACACATTAACTACTGACATTAGAGAATCCAAATGACACAACATAGGAATGACACCATAAAACTGCTGCTCCATCCTTTTTTCTGCACCTTTCTTCACCCTTTCTTCACCCAAATTCATCATGGGAGACCCCTAGAAATTCAGACTTTCTAAATATTAACATGTACATAGTGCACGGAACACCTCTGTCTCCCCACATGACAGTCTGTAGGCCTTGTGAATGGTGGCTCATTCATTAAGAGTTGCACTGTAGTTGATAAGGAACAGCACTGATTTTGGAAGAAGATCTAGATTTTGGAGTATCCAAGAAATAAGAGCTCAGGGACTGACTTCACCTACTTACATTGTATTAACTGGGTAGACTGACAATTTTAAACAATGTCTATAGTTTGGGATGGCATGGGGAAAGGTAATAAGCCCTGTACGGTGTTGCTGCTATCTGGAGATCTATAAAAGAGATTTCACCTCTACCTGACAATTCAGCTAATGCTCATTCAATTCACCATTCAAAGCCATGGATAGATGTCACACAAAAACAGGCAGTAATACCACCCACACATGACATAAAGACATCATCTTAGGCTATCCAGCAGTAACAGTAACAAATGCACTGCCAGCCCCAATTCATGATTGCGGCCTGGACAGGAATGGGAACATATAAAGACCACCACAAACATACCTCTGCTATTAAATAAATGGATAAACATGAGTTATATACTGTACAACTGAGTTAAAACAATATAATTAAGACATTTGCATAGGCTTAGCATGAGATAGTGTTTTGGAAGCCCAAATGTATACACACGGGGCCATAATGTTCAGACTCAAAACTACTTAACAACATTTCAATGACAGATTTGACTGGGAAGAAAGCCCGTTCAAAAAAGGGCAGAGTAGAAATGGATACATATGAACTTCTATATAAGTTTGGTAACAAGTGAGCTTTACTAACACTTTAAAAGGATTCATTTTAAGACTCTATTGAAGTGGCCGATACTTTTAAGTCATAGTCAATGAATAGAACATAACATAACTTAGGTAAAAATTTCTGCCAACAAAATTCCCTCTCCAGAAACATATACTGCAATTCTCAGAAGGCAAAAATATATATATATACTGTTCTGCCATCCATCATCTACCTTAGGCACATACAGATTAATGATATAAATGTGCATATTTTAGCGGTGCATCTTTTAGAGGTGCAGTAGGAACAATATGACTGTATCTAACCCTAGTGCAAATCCAGTATGTACTGCAGAAGGTAGAAAATAAGACCAGGCAGACTGTATCTCATGTTCCTCCTATCCAAACTAACTGCCCTGAGCTAAGGACTCTTATCTTCCTTCAGTACCAGGCCACCACAGTAGACAATAATTTTGTGCCCCACGTCCTCACCCCAGAAGGTCATGAGGAACTTTCTGTTCCAGTTAGTCAGACTAATCTACACCATCATTCTGAGGCAACTCTTTAACAAACAACCCCACTCTCCACCTCTGGCAAGCTTTTGATTCAGGAAAATGTTCCTAATAATAGGAATGTCCAGACCAGAAAATAAAAAACAAAATAGTGTTCTTTACTGTGAGAAATTCTGATGTAACTTTAATACAGTGGTCATATTCCTTATCAAGGTCAACACCACTGCAGCATATTTTTTTATCACAGTTGGAACATGAAATTGGTGCCAATTTGAATAGTCAACAGGAGAAGAGTCTTAGTACCCACGCTTGTCATACTAAGGAATCCAAATTCTCTAGCATGGAAAATAAGTGTCCCCTTCTGAATACCTTCTCACAGGAAGAAAACCATCACCTTCCCCCCAAAGATAAAATCGCTTGCCATGGGCAGTTTACATGGTTGCACAGATGTCCTTCAACCAACCAAAGAATTTCCCTTCCACCTAACATGAGGTCTTCTCCACTCGTCAAGCCACCAAATCCCTCCCACTAGGATCTTAAAGTGGAACTTTACTGCATCTGAGCACCACAAACCAAAAACATTGTTTAAGTAATTTTATTCCCCAAAGCAAACTCACCCATCCATCTATGTCGCCATGCTTAATTTTGCTAAGAAATCACTTTGAAAAACACCCCTAGTATTTCTGTCCGTGGCCTTCTTGATTAAGGGCAGATGATTCAGATAGCATTTACTTCCTGAAATTCATCTGCCCTTAACTCAGTCATGCAAGCAAGTAGATGTGCTTAGCTAAGAAAATCCCTCCTCCCCTCTTAAAGACTCCTGGGATGTATAACATCATTTGCATAGGCCTGGAACCAAGGAAGTAACTGAAGAAATATATAAAAAAAGGTTAAAAAAAAGTAAATAGGGTATACTTTCCTACTTATTTACTAATGCTAGCAGCATAAAGACTAAAAATAGTCAATGTTGACTGAGAGATTGAAGTTCCACTTTAAATACTACCTGGGAAAAAAGAACGATGGGCATTGCAGGCTCCCCAGTATCGTCCTGAGGGATCCTTCCATAACATGGATTTACACCCCATTACCAACACACAGGTTCATATAAGTGTTAATAGATACATATACTTTCTCTATGCAGCAGCTCTGCAAATAAAAATAATAATTATTTTTATAAAATTATTTTTATAGGCTGTTTATCGACTTGGAATTAGAAAAAATACGTATAACTCAAATATTTCCTTTTCAAAATTTATATAACAAAACCTTGCTTACATCATCTTCTGAAAAAACACAAACCACTAACAGAAAAATAGGAGTCCAGATAAACAACAAATTATATATACAGTATCCATATAACAAGAGAGTAGAAAACATTTTGCTGAAGTCACTTGCAAGTAGACATTGATATAGCTTTTCGGATATACTGTGTACAGTGCAGCTAATATTCCTTATCTTTGAAAATTACATATAGATTCAGACACAAGAGGGACACAATGGATGACCCAACAGCCAGCTGCATTAATGATTTCTAACTGCTAAGTTTCATGGTGTGTACAGCAGAGGAGGTAATAAACACCCAGTGTGTTCCTATGATAAACACACTTGCCAAACTTACCCTTGATGTTATGACCTCCATGCACTGTTTAATACAAGAGCAGTGAAATATCTGCCTGGTATATATGACCATGTCCTGCACATTACAGTAGTTCCGTTTAAGCTCTGTTTGTTATATAAAGTGAACCTGTCAACCATTTTAAGCTTCTAAGGGCAAAGTCTTGTCTAAGAGCAGGCATCATAATGAGACAGTATTATGACAACTCATGGGGGGGCCCATAATAAACGTTGGATCGCTTTTACATTTTTCAGCCAGAGCTCTTCTTGTGAGGATTATCACACAGTTATAGCATTACAAATACATCAGGACTTTTCTTTGCTACGTGTCAGGAATGGATTCACCACTGGTGGTGGGACTCACCTGCCATGTGGGCTGCAGTACCAGGGCTGGCCAGCGGGTGCTCTCAGCAACCAGAAGCTCACTCCTGCAGTCAGCCATCAGCTGAAGCTGATTGCAGGAGGTGTATTTAAGCAGGACCAGGCCTGTGATCAGGGCCTTGGTGTAATGTTTCCCATGAGCCCCTGTACCTTGTATCCTGTGTTCCTGTTCCTCTGCCTATCTGATTTGTTGCTGACTCTGCATTGTTCCTGACCCTGCTGACCGTCTCCTGTTTAACCCCTGGCTTGCCTGACCATCCTTCTGCCTGATCCTCTGTACCGTGCTGCCCGTGAGTTACTGAACCCGGCTTGTGACCCTGACCAATCTCTGCCTGATCCTCTGTACCATGCGGCCCGTGAGTTACTGAACCCGGCTTGTGACCCTGACTATTCTCTGCCTGCTCCTTCGGTACCTCGCTGCCCACACGTTGCTGACCTGGCCTGCCTGACTACGCCTTACGCTACCCAGACGATCCATCCATCCTGCACAGATCCAGCTATCCCTGCTCACACCTTCTGCCTCTTCACATCAGGCTTCCTACCTGCATATACCTCTGGCGGATCCCTCTACCACAAGCAGGTGTACTCAGGGGCTGCGACCTGGTTCCTGTCTGCTCCAAGTCCATCCCCACCATCAGGGGCCCTGGTGAATAAGCAGACTGGGACTTAGACTCCGTGCCCTGGGGAATCCTGTCCTGAGGACTGCTAGGGGTATCACCAGACGGTCGTTAACAGAACCATATGGCCGGCCTGACCCTTCCACCTCTCCAGCCCTGACTGCGCCTGTGTTCCTGCACATACGAAGATTAGTGGAAGGTTGGTTTATTTACTGAATGTTGTATATTTGGGTAGCTAATAATAAATTTTATTATTATATCATTCCTGAAGCCTGTTACTTCTCTGTGTCAGTCCACACATTTCTGGTCATACCCGGATCGCTGACACTACGGCTTAAAGCTTAAAGTGAAACTAAACTCAAAAACTGAATATTTTGTTGTAGCTTACCAAACATTGGATGTGGTGGGTGTATTAGTTTTCTTTTTTTCAGGCTTTTACTCCTTTATTTTCACCTGGTGATCGGCCAGCACAACACACTTCCTTTCTTAGAGTAGCAACATTCACTTCTCCACTGTATCTGTAGAGGAGCAACAGAGCCACTCTTGGACAGCAACATTGTCAACCAGTGGGGAGGATGGTGCTGGATGGACCAGTAGATTTAGGTGGATTTTATATTAGTGACTAACAATGGATAGCCCAACTCCAGCTGACATGTTTTAATAAGTTACAGCAATAGTTAATTGTTTAGGAGAAAGCTTTTACATAACTGTTACAGGAGGGCTAGAAAAAAACCCCAAAGTCTGCTGTGTTAATGCAACTTACATGGTTACATAGTTGGTAAGATTGAATCAAGACACCAGTTCATCCAGTTCAACCTGTGTGGGGGTGTGTATTCATATCAAAGATCATATCACATATCCCTGTATGCTGTGTTCGCTAAGATGTCCATCCAAGGTTTTTTTTTAAAACTATCAATACTTCCCGCTGACACCACCAATTGTGAAAGTGAATTACACATCCTTAGCACCCTGACAGTGAACAACCCCTATGCAGTTTAGACTGCTTCTCTTCCAATTTCAATGAGTGGCCCCATATCTTCCTGTACTCTTTGAGACTGAATAGTTTATTCCCTATGCTAGAATCACCCAGGGGCGGACTGACCATTTGGAAACTCGGGCACTGCCCAAGGGCCCGGGGTCAGTAGGGGGCCCCATGAGATGCCCCTGGTACCTTTTTCATAGGCTTTTTTGAGTTTGGACACAGGGGCCCCATGATCCTCTATTGCCCGGGGGCCCCATGAGTTGTCAGTCCGCCCCTGGAATCACCATTAAGATAATTGTATAGCTACCTGTATAATAATATTAACAATAATATCTCCTCTCAAGTGTCTCTTCTCCAGGGAAAAAAAGTTTGTAGTTGTAGTTGTAGTTTTTCCTCGTAACTGAGGTCCTCCAGTCCCCTTATAAACTTTGTTACCCTTTTCAAGACTCTCTCCAGTTCCAGTACCTTCTTGAGGACTAGTGACCAGAACTGGACAGCATAGTCCAGATGTGGGCAAACCCGAGTTTTATAAATACTGTATCTAACAGACTATATCATATATATATATCATTTTTTATTTTGGCCATAGTTAAACTTTAAGGCTGAACTCCAGGCAAATATAAATGACACAAAATCATGCAGCTCTGTAACCATTAACACATTATTAAGTGTGTTTTTTTTTAATACATTGAAAGGCTGACCATAAATGCCTCCTTTTTTTTTCTGATCAGCCGATCAGCCTTTTGGAGCATGGGGGGAATATCCCCCATTGTTCCACTGTATTCTGGTAGTGGGACACCTCTGTTGTTAGAATACACTGATCAGCAGCTGCAACCACTTTATCGGCTACAGCTGCTCATCACCAAAAGTTTTCCAATCGTCCCATTCTACAGAAGTCAATCATTAGATCAGGACAGCCATAAATGGATCGAAATTTGGTCAGTCCCCACTGAACCAACTGAATTTAGATCCATCTAAGAGTAGCTTACATATTTGAATTCAAATTGGTATCAGCCTTATGAAGTTCCTGTCCATAGCTCAGAGTAGGGGAGGAAAAAACACAAAGAGCCATTCAGATGTGCTACAGTTCAAGGACCATGTGATCAGGGTGCAGTGTGGTGTGACAGGGACACACTGAGGGGGAGTAGGGTAAACTGTATATTATAAATGTTCCATCAAGGTACATCTAAACCTGGTGGATGAGCACAGCCATCCGGAGCCACTCACAAAACTCACAGTAGCGATCCTCTAATTAAGAGTGATGCTGACAGCATCTGCATTGATGATTTGAAGTGCACCTGGCCAGTCCAACCCAAATGGGAAGCTACACTTTCCCTTCTCCTCCGGAACCTTTCCCTGCTGCTAGTGCTTTCCATAACAGGCGGGGGACCTGTCCCTACTCTAGCCACTCGCAAAATGCAAGCCAAAGCTTAAATAAGCTCTGCCCTCACTCAAGATGGCTGCAGTGGTCACTACGGTGCCAGCGTCCAATCAGACAGTTGCTCCCAAAGGAATTCATAGGAAAACTATGTTCTTTAGGACTTCCTTCCCATTCTGTATTGCCGCTTTTGTCAATCGTAACCAGGGGCGGACTGACAACTCATGGGGCTCCCGGGCAATAGGGGATCATGGGGCTGCTGTGTCCTTGCCCAAACTGAAAAAAGCCTATGAAAAAGGTACCAGGGGCATCTCATGGGGCCCCCTACTGACCCCGGGCCCTCGGGCAGTGCCCGAGTTTCCAAATGGTCAGTCCGCCCCTGATCGTAACCTACAATGGAGAGTACAGACTGCACCTGCCTACAACCATGCTAATAGTAGGAGAGAGCAGAGTGACAGAAGGATGAGCTTTCGCAGTCCAGTCACAGGGAATGATTGTGGAGGAGACTTGTAAGAGAAAGTAAAACTGCAGCAGAGAACAATCTGATCTCCTACTCTAACAGACTAGACTGAAATGTGGGGCAGAGCAGTGTAAATTCAAAGGTTGTCAGGATAGAGTTAGAAATCCTTTGGCAGGTAAAAGAACACCCAAGCTTTTGCTTCTCCTGTGTATTTAACTGTCTGGAGTTCAGCTTTAAAGGAGAACATCACTTTTCCAAAAAAAAAACCACCCTTCCCTAACCCCATAATCTAAGCTAGAACTAAACACAACTATCTGGGTGGCAGCCGGAGTCTTCATTGTTGGCAGATTTCCATTCACTTTAGTATCAGGACAGGAAGAGATGGGAAATCCCTACAATGGGAACATAGATTAAATACAGTTTAGTAGATTGAAAGGTTAGGAATCCTGACATAGTTTTGGAGATTCTGTATATAGCTCTACAGAAGATACAGTGCACAGTCCACATGTGCTTTTCTGCTTCATTGCAACAAGGAAACAGGAAACTTTATTCAGAGAAAAAACAGTATACCATAGATGCAGCTACAACCCTATAAATACTGCCATCTACTGGTTGAAGAATACTGATATAGTTGTTGCACAAAATACATGAACACTGTATTCCAACACATAGTATGTAATTAAATACTATGTATTGTATCCAGGTGACAACGGCACTTCCATGTCTTGTCTGTTAAAGCTACAGGAAGTGAAGGAAAATTCCCCCAGTGGAGTCAGATAGAAATAAAAACCTTCTCAAATCTTTAACTCTCCCCAACTCTGTCCAACAAAACATATAGCTGGAGTTGAAATTTAATACATAGCAAAGCATTTGGAGATGAACAATTTGCTTACAAAGTATAGCAATTGAATAGTATTGTTTATTCCTGATCTTTTTAATGTTTAATGTCTGTGCTGGATTTGAGCTTTGTACAAAAGGTTTATGTGTCACACGGTCATGGTGTGTCGTGCAGGTATGAGTCAAGATCTCAGCTCCAAATCGTGTGGCTTTAAAAGGGACAGCTTTACAGTATTAGCATTAAAGCCTATGTTTATTAAGCATTTATTTTAAGAAAAATGAGCACAGGGGACAGTACTTACAAGCAATGCAAAGTGCCCCTTATGCTGCTGGCTGCTGTTTTAGTTGAAATCTTCAGTCTTCTTATCTCCCCATCCCTGCAGCCATAATTTTCCATTGCCACATATTAATAGAGCCAAAGGACCTGTCACAGGCTTTTGTTGAAAGTGCCAACTATGCCCACCCTTTCTGCACCCCTCCTCCATTCATAGAAGCTGTATCTTAGCTTCCAGCAATGAAAAACGATGTATGAATAGAGGAGGCAGAACATTCATTCATCCACCTGTCCTCCATTCATAAAAGCTATAGTGCAGTTTGTATGAATACAGAAAGGGGGCTGACAGGGCAAGGTGCTATTGACATTAAATTTTCACCACATGTCGGTAACAACCTGTCAGGGATCCCGGCCCCGTCTGCCGCAATCGCGGCTCTGTCCCCCACGCATGCGCATTGGCGGCAGATCACGCCGGGACACAGGAACTAGGTCCCGGCGAGCCGCGGCTGACAGGACGCCGCGCATGCGCAGTAGAAACCGCGGGCGCGCCTCAGGCGTCCAATGACAGCCGGGGGCGCGTCCTAGCCAGCCAATGACAGTGCAGGGCGCACTATTTAAAGATGCCCTGCACTGTCACAAATTGCCGCAAGGTCTATATGTGATCCTGAATACCTGCTCCTGCTGTGACCCTGTTTTTTGACCCTGACTACGCTGCCTGCCCCTGTGATTGACCCGGCTTTGTTCTGACTATTCTACCCGCTCCTGTGATTGACCCGGCTTTGTTCTGACTATTCTGCCTGCTCCTGCGTTTTGACTCGGCTTATCCCGACTGTTCCTACGGATTGATTTACCTGGCTGACCCTGCGTGTGACCCGACTACTCCTAGCCCGCCGATTCGGTACCCCGCTTACCCCACGGGGCCACTATCCGTACCACCCTGCTGGGGCCGCCATCCTCTTCACAGCTGGCTCTCCTGGTACCTACATACATCCCCGGAGGCCTCCTCGGCCGCTGGTGGCCCGCTCAGAGGTCGTGACCTGGTCCGGGACTGTTTCAAGTCCATCCCCACCATCAGGGGCCCTGGTGAAAGCACAGCCCGGGCTTAGACCCCACGCTCTGGGTAGGTCTACCAGCTGGCAGACGGAGGGCTCCGCCTGGCGGATCCTAACACAACCCATGCGGTCAATGACACCGGGAAAAAGTATTGAACACACTAACTGAAATGTATTTAATACTTCACACACAATCCTTTGTTGGTAATGACAACTTCAAGATGCCTCTTGTATAGAGAAACTAGTCGCATGCATTGCTTAGGTGGGATTTTAGCCCATTCTTCCACACAGTCTTCAAATCTTGAAGGTTCCATGAGCCTCTTCTATGAACTCTGATCTTTAGTTCTTTCCATAGATTTTCTATTGGAATCAAGTCAGGTGATTGGCTGGGCCATTCTAGCAGCTTTAATTTCTTTCTTTGAAACCAATTGAGAGTTTCCTTAGCTTGTTTTTGGGATCATTGTCTTGATGAAATGTCCACCCTCGTTTCATCTTCATTATCCTGGTAGATGGTAGCAGATTTTTATCAAGAATGTCTTGGTACATTTTTCCATTCATTCTTCCTTCAATGACATGAAGTTTTTCAGTACTGTATGCTGAAAAACAGCCCCAAACCATGATGTTCCCACCTCCAAACTTCACTGTTGCTATGGTGTCTTTGGGGATATGTGTAGTGCTATTTGACCTCCAAACATGGTGTGTATTATGGCATTCAAAGAGTTCAATTTTAGTCTCATCTGACCAGATTATATTCTCCCAGTATTTCACAGGCTTGTTAAAATGTTGTGCAACAAACTTTAAATGAGCTTTAACATGCTTTTTGTTCAGCAATGGAGTCTTGCGTGGTGAGAGTGCATACAGGCCATAGCCGTTGAGTGCATTACTTATTGTTTTCTTTGAAACAATTGTACCAGCTAATTCTAGGTCTTTCTGAAGCTCTTCACAAGTGGTCATTGGCTCTTGCATAACTCTTCTGATAGTTCTTTTCATTAATCTGTCAGAAATCTTGCGAGGAGCACCTGGCATGGCCAGTTTATGGTTAAATGATGTTCTTTCCACTTCTAGATTATGGCCCCAACAGTGCTCACTAGAACAGTAAGAATTTTAGAAATCCTTCTGTAACCAATGCCATCAGAATGTTTTGCAACAATAAAGTTGCAAAGGTCTTGAGAGAGCTCTTTGCATTTTGTGCGACACCTTGGTAATGAGACACCTTTTTATAGGCAATTAGTTGAGACTGAACCAGCTGATACTAATTTGCACTGACAAGGGGCAGGATTGATTTCTAATTACTGGTAGATTTCAGCTCGTGTCTTGGCTTTCCATGTCTTTTTGCACCTTCCTTTCTTCATGTGTTCAATACCTTTTCCCTGTGTCATTCCATTTTATTACACATAACTTATTTGTTTTGGTTTCTTTGTATGTATGGATTGCATGGGTTGTTACCGACATGTGGTGAAAATTTCATAGCAATAGCAGCTATATTTACTGAAAAAAATGGTGAAGTGTTCAATACTTATTTTACCCGCTCTATGCATTTGCCTCTGTGCACAAACACAGAGAGACAGGATAATTTTATTTTTGTATTATTATTATTGTTATTATTATTATTAATATTATTATTATTATTTAATTAATTAATTAAATGGGGTTTTTTTTGGGGGGGGGGGTTTACACTGTTCCTTTTTTCTCACTTGTGATAGCAATAAAGCATGAAAGGTCCTCTTTATGGAGACATTTGGGGTCTATAAGACCCCAGCCCTCTTCTCTACCCTTGAAAGCATTAAATAATAAAAAGAAACATTGATCTCATGCTTTCCAGAAAAGAAAAATGGCTATGTTTACATCTGCCCTAACCAGAAGTGATGAAATGCTTGTCACTTCAGGTCTCTTAGACCATAGAGATGTTCAGAGACCATCTGGTCATTGGTCAGCTCTATGATCAGCCAGCAGAACCGCATTCCAATACAAGTCAATGTAAATGCACAACTCCCTTGATGCAAGTCAAATGCATCCTCCAATGTATTCTTAATGATCTCAGAAGCCTATCAAACTGATACCCTCTACACAAAACCAAAGCCGATCAAAAATGGCTCTTTGATTATGAGACTAATTATGAGATTATATGTCACTGGGCTCACATAGCTTGTTTGCTATGCATGCTGTATATGTATAAACTTGATCAATTTTTGGATCTACAGTGTGAAAAGAATACAAGACTATACCTTGGATATAAGTTTTTTCCAGTAAGACACATTTTTTGGATGAATATTAATAGTGCAATACTAGTTTATGTCTTATTGTTGACATAATTGGCTATATACAGGGGCGGGCTGACAACCCATGGGGGCCCCCGGGCAATAGGGGATCATGGGGTCCCTGTGTCCTTGCCCAAACTCCAAAAAGCCTATGAAAAAGGTACCAGGGGCATCTCAAGGGGCCCCCTACTGACCCCGGGCCATCGGGCAGTGCCCGAGTTTCCAAATGGTCAGTCCGCCCCGGCTATATATCAGAACATCTGACTTTCTATGTAACAAAACTGAAATAGAACACTTTGCGTTGCTTTAGTTAAGGCTAAAATCAACTTTTAAATACATAGTTTAAACCCATACAAAGGAACGATCGCAATTGGGTGAGATTTGTAATTCAGATGTCTGCTATATCAGCGACCAAATTTTGCTCCACTAAAGATAAGCAATACAATTTGGTCACTAACCTGCCCCCTGTCTCCCTATTGGGCAATAAAGTAGCATGAAGTCCCTATTGTGCTCTTGCTACTCTCTCTTCCTGTTGGCAAGATCCCATTGTTAGAGTGACAACAATTTGCAATATGCTCCTAGTGATGCCCTTCCCTCCCCACTTTAAATCTTGCAGTGCAAGGCACTGTTGAACGCTGAAATAACATATTTTTTTTTTCTTAGCTGTTTTATTTTAACAAAAAATCTAATACTTTTTTTTAGAATGAACACACAACTTGCATAAATGATGATAAATCGTATGTTTTTCTGTTTTCTTTCTGAAACGTGACTAGTGAAACAGCCCCCGTCCCCTGAGGATATTTCAAAGCTTTGACACACATGGTTCATTTACAGGTCAGACAACACAAACTCGCCCAACCAAAACCAGAATGAAATATAGCAGCTAGATGACCATTAAGTAACTGTACAAGTACATTAAACACATAACACATGATCATTTCTCTGGAGAGGATCTACATGGAACATTGCAGAGTTGCAGCAAGGTGCCTGATGAAAAAAAAGCAGAAAACGGTTTCTTTGTTGTAAGACAATGAGCCAAATTGTTACTAATTTGTCCATTTTTCTAATTCTCCAAACACAATGTACAGGCAACTGAGGAGCAATTAGCATAACAAGAGACATTCTGGCTTACCACCAGAGGGGCTGCTGGACTTGTGGCTTGTCTTTATGGACCGATGCTCTCAGAAAATTTTTTGGAAATTATGTAGTATACACTAAAAAAAAACTTAATTCAAGTTCCAGCCAAAACTTTTTGCTTTAGTTTTGGATGGTGTAGGGAAGATTTAAAACCCCTTTCAAGATTTTAGACTGTATTCACACCATAGTGCTTCTGAACGCACATAACAATTGTGCAACTTTGCTTGTGTTTACTAAAAATGTATGTTATGTTTGAGGTGCCATTCATTGTTAATGGTACCCCAAAAGCAGCATGCAGGCAGGCAAAATGTGCAGTTAAAAACACACAATGCTCAAAGCTCAAAAACATACTTTGCTGCATTTGTTGAGTATACCACAGCCCATTGAATTAAACTGGCAGCCTTATGCATGTAGCATAACAATGAGCAAAAAAACTTGCAAAAACATGCATATGTGCAATGCCTTGCCACATGTCATAGTATGAATGGGGCCTTACTGCTATACACTCATTGGCCACTTTCTGTTCAATTGCTTGGTAACACAAATTGCTAGATGTGGTGAAGACAACTTTCTGAAGTTCAAACAGATCAGAATGGGAAAAAGGGGATTTAATTGACTTTGAATGCGGCGTGGTTGTTGTCGCCAAATGGACTGGTCTGAGTATTTCAAACACTGCTGATCTACTGGGATTTTCAGGCACAGCCATCTCTAGGGTTTACAGAGAATGGTCCGAAAAAGAAAAAATATCCAGTGAGCGGCAGTTGTGTGGACAAAAATGCTTTGTTGATGTCAGAGGTCAGAGGGAAATGAACAGATTGGTTCGAGATGATAAAAAGGCAGCTGTAACTCAATAACCACTCGTTACAACCAAGGTATGCAGAACACCATCTCTGAATGCACAACATGTCGAACCTTGAAGTAGATGGGCTACAGCAGCAGAAGACCACACTGGGTGCCATTCCTGTCAGCTAAGAACAGGACATGGAGGCTACAATTCACACGGGCTCACCAAAATTGGACAATAGAAGATTGGAAAAATGTTGCCTGGCCTGATGAGTCTTAATTTCAGCTACAACATTCAGATGGTAGGGTCAGAAATTGGCGTAAACAACATGAAAGCATGGATCAGTCCTGCCCTGTATTAATGGTTCAGGCTGGTGGTGGTGGTGGTGTAATGGGGTGGGGGATGTTTTCTTGGCACTAACAAGGTGTACCTAATAAAGTGGCTGGTGAGTGTATGTGGCTCCGTTAGAGAGATTTCTTCTCATTCACTGTCACCAGGCAGGACGTCATGAACAATCTGCAACAACAACATAGAAAGAAGGTAAGTGAGGAGCACCGTAAAAAATCTTTATATTTTGTTCTGCAAACTGAAACATATGTTCCAAAAAAGACCCTGATTTCAGTCCCTATGGCTTACCAATATAACAATATCAAAGAACCTTGAGGAAAAGGGAGCCCTAATCTTCTGAAACATGTTCACAATTGTTTTAAAAACTTTTACATATTAATAAACACAATATTATCTTTTAACAGGTTGACATTCTTTTCAGCATTTCTCACCTACCTCAATAACTCTTCCATGTCTGAAGGGACCCACCTGAGGACTCCTGCAGTAGTGTAACTACCATACCAGCAAGGTCAAGCCCTACTTCACCTGCCCATTACAAAGATTTGTTTTTTTTTGCTGTCTTTGTCGCAAACGTTTCCCCATTGTCACTGTGACAATAAGTGAGTGAAACGTCAGAAAGGATCTAACTCTTGCCTTTCCTATCTAAAACGAAAAACATCTTTACTAAAAATACACTTTAACATTTGTTTCTTTAAATAAATATTTTCTTTAAATAAATGTTTCACACTTAAGTTCAGGGTTGGGACTATCCCTTTTTATCTGTTTATAAAATGATATAGAGCTTGGGATCAAAAGTGCAATTGTGCTTGAACCAACCTACAAGATGCCTCTAACTTACAAACTGACCTTGATACACAGTTGGGTTGAGAAATGAGTTTTACATGCCAACTGAGGACACACAAAAAAAGAAAAAAAAATGCCTTCCCTCCACCTGAGTAGCTCATTTTTAAACATATAGTTTTTGACACCCATTATTACTTATCTCAATCCACAGTTCCATGATCTTCATTCCCACCAGTTTTGGTTGAGACAACTGGTCTGTTGAAGCACTCTGCATGCCAGCCTTAAACTGGTCTTGTTGCTACCCCTTTCATTGATGATATCAAGACTGAAATGAAAGCAGGGTGAGGAATGGCCACTTCTAGAGGTACCCTCTTAAATTCCAGCTCTGAAGATTGGAGAACTGGGACAACAGCTGTCATGGGATTGAAAACCCAACTCCAGGCATAATAACCTTACCAGGTTCACAGCAATAAACATTCATTTGCCTAAGCAGCCGCTTAAAAGGAAATATTGTGTTTATTGGTATGTTAAAGTTTAGAGGCTTTTTATCATGTGTTGGGGTCTACATACATAAAACAATCTAGGAGGAGCAAAATCAATTATGGAGAAGGATCTGGCAGTACATTCTAAGAAAAGCAGGTATTTTTTTAAATTTTATCTTGAATTTGACTTTGTAAAATGTTTCCAGACTTTTACCATTTGTTTTGTTAGCTTTTCATAAAGTATTTCGTTCAATTGTGCCTTTTTTTCAAAAAATCTTGGTTAATAACAATCTGGCTAACCACTGGGAAAAGAAAACATTTTTACACTGGTTTTCATGCGTTCTAGCTCCACAAATTAGTTACTTTTACCATTCTACAAAGAGAGAAGGAATGGGAGGAATAAGATATAAATTCAGTATATTACAGCCCAGCGTGTAGGGAAGAGAAAACTCCCTGAAGGAGCAATTTGCAGTTTGTTGCCAGGAACTTGAGGTCTGTTTGGATAAATTGGTGATTATTTACTAGGCAATGTGTGAATGAAGAGAGACAAGTGCCAGCTTTTATTAGGGTGAGGCTGAGACTTGGAAAGCATGTGTCCTGGGGGTTTATAGCTACTGTTTGTGAATTGCTGACATGTCTTAGAGCTTCTATTTCCTAAAAAGAGGAAAACAGTATCTCAAAAGAAATAATGCAGAAGTTTGAATATATCCAAAGCTTCTATGCATGTCCTACCACTCCATCCCCCACAGCCACTTCCTCCTGTACCACTACCCCCTCCCTCCTAGATTGTAAGCTCGAAAGAGTAGGGCCCTCTAACCCCTCGTGTGCTGTTTGTTGTTGCTGTACTGTTTCATGTATTGCCCCCCCCCCCCCTATTGTACAGCGCTGAGCAAACCCTTTGGCGCTATATAAACTCGATGTAGTAATAATAATAATAATAATAATATTGCAACAAAAGCCCCTCCGGCTTTCAAGCACTTAATGAAGATCCTTGGTCAAGACAGCCCTACCCTTGAACAGGGCAACCTACGATAACATGGGATGTCCTAAGAAATTCAGTAAGGTGAGGTCCCAATGGCTGGCATCTTCTGATACAGTGTTGTTTCTCAACTAAACTGTTATAGGGTAGATGTGTGCACTGGGGGATATTTACTTACACACAGAAGCACCCAAAATCTGGTGCAGCTGTACATGGTACCCAATCAGCTTCTAGCTTCAGCTTGTTCAATTAAGCTTTGACAATAAAACCTGAAAGCTGATTTCTATGCAGAGCTGCAACAGATTTTGCACTCTCCAGTTTTAGTAAATGAACCTCACTGTGTCATTAGGTTGATCTGCTAGGTTGGTGGATCTGAGAGCAAGGGGTTAGCATTGCTGGCCAGGTTTTCCCATCATTTTCCTGAGATCCACCTTTCCCTGCAGGTCATACCATATAAATAGGTGCTCTTCTATAGGGGCAGATCTACAACAAGACTGTGCTTTATAACAAGGGAGCATTAAACCTTTGACGCCGACATAATACAAATATGTGGCCTCACAGACCTGGGCTTTTTTCCATGGGGTTGCATATTTGCGTACCTGTCTTTGTGTTGGGAGCGCACCACATGGCGCGCTCCCAGCACAAGGACCGTGCTGTCACTGAGAGCACTGGGTCCCATCCTAACGATCGGGACCTGGGACTCCTGATTCCGGGTCACATGATCGCTGTGATAGCCTCTGATTGTCTATCACAGTGATCAGTCACTGTGAAGCCCGGCCCCCTTGTTTTTTTTTTTTCTCTCTTGTATCTCTCTAACTCCTGGCATAGAGAGAAAAAAAATATTTGTAAAAAAAAAAGATAAATAAATATTAAAAAATATATTAAAAAATAAAGAAACATTACCTAGATCAAGGTTTGTATTTGGTCAAGGTCAGGGTCAAAGGTCAAAATGTCAGGATTTAAAAAAAAAATTGATATCAGTGCCAGTTAGTGTCAATGTCAGTGTTAGTGTTTTTTAGGTAAAAAAAAAGACAAAAACAAAATGTGCACTATTGATTCTGGGCTGTACTACGGGTACAAACAACAAATAACATACACATATATGGTATCACTGCGATTTTCAAGAGCTGGAGAATTTATTTTGGGTTGTTCTTTGGTGGTAGGTTATGGTAGTAACAAGAAACACACAGCTAAATAAAAAAAAATATTTTTTTTTACTGTTTTGGGCCAGTTTTCCTTTGATAATAAAAAAAAATCAGGAGATATCCATTACCATTTACCACCAAATGAAAGCCCAATTTGTCCCGAAAAAAAAAAAATGGTATAATCCACCTTGATGTACAAAGTAGTTGTGATATGTATGGTTTTACTAACACAACGTTGCAAAATTATGCTTGGGCATTTAGATTTGTTTTACCCTTAGGCATGAAGGGGTTAAAAAGGGGGCACTGAAATAAGTTATTCTCCACATTTATAAGGCTAAGTATAAGGCTAAAGAGAGTGAAGATTGGTTCCCCTGTCAGGTTTTTATTGCTTTCTGTGCCCGCGCTGAAGAGAGTCCCCCTCTCTATTTGTCCTGGGGATAGTAAAAGTGAAAGAAAAATCTAAAATTTTGAGTGGTCACCAGAATAGGAGTAGTGTGGAAACCTTCCAATGGGGATTTGCTTTCTTCTGATGACCACCAGGGATTTCCCTGGTAGAAAATACTCCCCAATGGGACACAGATGGCAAAAAAAAACCTGACGGGTTAAAACGTTCCTTTATTCTATCCAATTTTTTTTTTAAGTTTTGTCTTCAGTTCTACTTTAAAGTAAATTGAAAAACAGAAGCAAGATCAACAGGTGAAAAACTGACTTGAAATATATATATGTAATTTTTTATTTTGTTTTTAGTACCATTTTAAACTCTACATTTTCAGCATTTTAAAACACATCATCATCATTAATCATTTTTTAAACAATATTTAACAAGACTGAGGGGTGTTGAAGCTTTATAGAGACGGAGCTTTAAATTGGGGCACCAAAACAAGTAATTTTCTATGTTTAAAGAGTATCTCCACATTTGTTCGGAAAAAAAAACAATCCCCTGTGGATGCTCAATGTACATTGCTTAGGAGGAGCCTTAACATCGTGATGTCATGCTGCCGGAGCCACACAAAGGTCCATTTTGGAGAGTGGCTGATCAGCCACATGTGTTTTACATATAAAGTTTAAATTTTTTTGCATTTGGATACAATTTTTTTAGATATTTATGCTGGATGATCACCTTTTACCAATAAATTGAACTTTTTAAATACTACACCATGAGGCAATTTTTATCATTTGGCTCTGATCTGAGCTAAGATCACAGAGACCCCCAGAGAAAGCATGGCTGCAGAGGAGGCTGGTGTCCAGAGGAGGGATCCTTGTTCTAGGCTGGCTGACAGATCCACCTAAAGGGGCTCCCTACAGAGTTATATCTGCTTAATGCACATATCTTATGTGCATCTGGTGAGTGCGCATTTTATACATTGCTGCATGGATTGATTCACATGGATTCCTAACAGAAGTCACTTATGAATTAATATAAGTGAAGCACGAATTTGCTGACCTGATCACGTCAAGCTTGCACTATTTTGAACACTTCTCTATATTTTAAGACTATTTTATTATCACATTTGTTTTTTGCGCTTGATGATGCACTATATTCACCTGGATTCATAATTTTATTATTGTATTTCGCATTATATATAATGTGTCATTAATTATTTTAAGCACTGCACTATTTTCTTGATATATATATATTTGTTTATTTATTTTTTTCACACGAAAGTGGAGTTACCCTTTAATGAGATGATTTACATGATCTAATTCTCCTCTACAGCTCAATCATCTTGTTTGAGATTGGAGGAAATTGTGACATTTATTTTGATGTATTGTTCATCCCAGGCTTCAGTTAATATCATTACTTAAAATCGTTCTCCATTATTACTATAATTGACGCACCCAAATCCTTAACTTCTGTTTAAACTTAAGAGAAAAATCACTACAAAATTGCTGATTTAAACAAGTTAAATGTTTAAATAGCAAAAGTGTGTTTGCTTAATGAGGTATGTAATTCATAGACAAATCCTGATTTAGCTTTGTGGCTTCATCAATACTGTTGATCACCTATTGATAAGTCCGTCTTTGCTTTTACACCTCTGTTGGTCTGAAATACAACTGTATTGAGGGTTTTTTTCACTCCTGAATATATTCTCAGTGAGATTTCAAGCAGTAACAAATGACTGTCTCTGTTGAAAGAAAAATCAGGTTAAAACATTTTAATAAATTACTAATTGATGCCTTGTTAAATATACCGTAGTAAAGGTTTTTTGCAAACTTTATTGCAGACCTTTAAGCTGGCCATGGATGCCACGGATTCTCCCATCCACAAAAGTGAGGTGGATGGAGGAATCCTCCCAGCTGTATCATTGTATTCTGACAGCAGGGACTCCTCAACTGTCAGAATACACTGATCAGACGCTGCAGCCAGTGATCAACAAACGTTTTCCAACAGTCCTGTTTGACAGAAGTCGATCATTAGAGTGACTTCTGTTGAATGGGCATGGCCATAGATATATCAAAATGTGGCCAGTCCCTCATAAACCAGATGAATCTTGATCCATCAATGGACAGCATCTTGAGACACCTCAGTCTAAAATGTAGAAATGTAAATGTTGATTATCAAAGAGAAACATGAGCCTGGGACAATGCACACAACTGCCTAGATCAAGTTAACTTTACGTCAGTGGTCCCCCTTCATATCAGAGGTTCTCCCACAGAGGCCCCCCTTCATATCAGATGTTCACTCATCACATCAGAGATTCTCCCATAACATCAGATGCCCCCCTTCACATCAGAGGTTATCCCGTCACATCAGACGTTCTCCCATCACATCAGAGACCCCTTCACATCAGAGGTCCCCCCATCATATCAGAGGATCTCCCATCTCATCAGAGACCCCTTCACATCAGAGGTCCCCCCATCATATCAGAGGATCTCCCATCACATCAGAGACCCACTTCACATCAGAGGTTCCCCCATCACATCAGAGGTTCTCTCATCACATCAAATGCCCCCCTTCACATAAGATGTTCACCCATCACATCAGAAGTTCTCCCATCACATTAGAGGTTCCCCCATCACATCAGAGGTTCTCTCATCACATCAGATGCCCCCCTTCACATCAGAGGTCCCCCTATCACATCAGAGGTTCTCCCATCACATCAGAGTTTCTCTCAACACATCAGAGACCCCTTCACATCAGAGGTCCCCCCATCATATCAGAGGATCTCCCATCACATCAGAGACCCACTTCACATCAGAGGTTCCCCCATCACATCAGAGGTTCTCTCATCACATCAAATGCCCCCCTTCACATAAGATGTTCACCCATCACATCAGAAGTTCTCCCATCACATTAGAGGTTCCCCCATCACATCAGAGGTGCTCTCATCACATCAGATGCCCCCCTTCACATCAGAGGTCCCCCTATCACATCAGAGGTTCTCCCATCACATCAGAGTTTCTCTCAATACATCAGAGGTCCCCTCAAAATATCAAAGGTTCTCCCATCATAGCAGAGGTACCCCTTCACATTATATTAGATCACCCCCAATTAAATCAGGCTCTCCATCACAGCCCCCCCCAATTAAACATTCCTTTCTTGACATCAGAGCCCTAGCTTTTGGCTCCAGCAGCAATGCAGAGGATGGGAGGTGAAGGAGGTATGCAGGAGACAGACTTCCATCTTCTCCTGAATGCTGGGGGGACAATGCATGCCTCTTGCCCTGGATCAAAGTCACGCATTGTCATGGTGCCAAAATAGCCGGTTTCCATCACCATAGCAGCAGATGATGCCATGCATCCTGGTCCTAGATCGTCATTGGTTGTTATATTGCTGGCAGCGCCCCTACTGCACCATGGCAACTCATTATGCTGATTCAGGGCAAACTGGGTGCCATGCTCAGGGGTACCCTGGTTGAGAAACACTGCCCTAGACCATTAATTTCAACAAAAATCTCCCTCTCCCTTTGCTGGCCTGCCAGAAGACATGTGCATACAGGAAATTTTTATTTTGTTTCAGACGCATTCATTCATTTAGGAATTTAGTTTAGTCATATTCACTAGGTTGATTCATTTTCAGAATTCGTATTGTGTCTTCAGCATTCATTTCATATATTCATTGGTCCAGGTGGATTTGAAAAATGTTGCAGTTTTTCCAGAAGATTGCTATATATTCAGTATATTATCAAATTGGATGGATTCAATATCTCCGGATGCTAGTCCAAACCACCAGGAGAAATGGCATGAGCTGATTGGAAAATATCGACTGACATTATGTGCATTGGAATTAATGAATAGAACGAAATTCGGATTAATTCATTATCTGAATTACTGAACAAATTCAGAAATTTAATTAATTTCCCCATGGGCCCGGACTGCTATTGCATCATGTGACATCATCCGAATGAGACTAATGCATTAGTTATTTCGTTAAAACTTTTTTCTGGCTTTGTTGACATTCGTTACTATGTACATTTGGAGATTCATATAGATCCAAATCTCCAAAAATGACATTTTGGTCCAAAAAACTAATCAAACCAAAACGTGTATGTCTACCTGCCAGACAGCATGCTTGAATAAGGATCTGGTGTCAGGTTTGGGGGGGGGACCCTATGCTTTTTTTTATTTTTGAGTGGGGTTCCCCCTTAGAATCCATTCCAAATCTATATTGTCAGTTCATATGAGGCATGTTATTTAAAGAAATTTAGCATTTTTAATGATTCACTTTAAAATGATATTAAAATAAAAAACATACTTACCTGCTATGTGCAGTGGTTTTGCATAGAGCAACCCAATCCTCCTCTTCTTGGGTCCTCTGCCAGTGCTCCTGGCCTCTCTCTCTTGCCAAGTGCCCCCAGAGCACACACAGAGCCATGACTCGGCCCCTCTCTCTCCTCATTGGCTCACTGGCTGTGATTGACTGCAGAGGGAGCCAATGGCCCAGCTAATGAGGAGGGACAGTCCCCAGAGAGCCAAGGCTTTTGTGCACATCACTGGATTGCAATGGGGCTCAGGTAAGTATTAGGGGAAGCCGGGGGGCTGCTGCACACCGAAAGTTTTTTACCTTTGTGTATAGAACCACTTTAAGCATTATTAAAATCGCTGCTCACTTCCAAACTGAATTTTTAGAATTTACTTTTGCTTTGGTACATGTTCCCAAGGGCAGTCCACAGCCCATGTTATTTGTTTGATAACCCCTTGCCTTTTAGCCTACAAAATGGCCATTACTGATTTCAACGATTTGGCTCTCATTGGCTTCAGTGGGGTTGAGATTCATCATTCGAACTTCAGGAAAGTTTCACAAACCCGCCACAAACAAAACTCAGGTACATTTGGGTCATCACTATTAGGGAGTGCTGAGGTATTATGTAGTACTGCCAAATTATAAGTAGAACCTACATATATAATGAGCATGCATATATATGTACAGTATGTACGTATATATTTAACTTTTTTTAATGCATTAACATACATTTTTAAGATGAATTACATCATGAAGATATGCTTTATCTGTTTATCTAACATGCTATTATAGGACTCTACATCACTAAAAAAAAAAAAAATCCAAACCAAGACCTATGGGTCTACTTATGAAGGATTCAAAGGCTACTTCACTTCCCAAAATTCCAGCCACATAGCAAAAATTATATTGCCTGAGTTTCAACAGCATCTTTTCTTTAGAAAAACATCTTTACTCTTTAACATTCACCCTATGTAAGGGAAGGGTGCATGTTACCTTCCCTGCACATTCACTTGACTTTCCCTCAACCTATGCTTTCATGACATTTGCCTTTTTGAGCTTCAAAGTCATTGAATTTTCACATCTGTCTATGTTTTCAATATAGATTCTCCACTTCCATAGTTAACTACAAATTGTATTTTGAATACAAACAAAAAAAAAAGCATTTCCCCCACTTCATAAAAATACAGCACCCAGCACACCAGACCTGCAAGCTGGTATCCTCATAACAAGGGAGTGGACCAGCCAGGCCGTACTCCACTCTTCTTGTCAGATGCTGTCTTCAGCTTGGACCTACGCACTGCTGACTCTCTACTCCAACTCTTGTAAGTGTCTCGATCTCGTGAGTTAAATCGGGGCTGTTTTTCCGAATTTTCCAATATATTGTTTTTTTCAATCCAGGACTCTGTGTGCTTTCTGCTGCCACACCATGCTGAACCTGTCCTACATTTCTCTGTCATAGTGGGAGGAGAGACTAGAGAGTGCCACCTGCCTGTACCAGTTCCCCACCCAACTGATCGCAGAGCTGGACATCAACTCCCTGGAGGAAGACACCCCAAGATGCCCTCTAGAATCCATGTAAGTGTCTAGAAAAGAAGGATGTGCATGGCTGTCGCCACCCCAGACAAACTATTGAGAGACCAGTTTGTGGTGGGAATGAAGGCCAGCCCTGTGCAGAGAGCCCTACAGGAGTGAATAAAAACACAACCCACCCTCTCCTTCAATGACACTGTAATGGAGGCATGGTGCAGGAACAGGAAGATGCAGAGGCAATGGTATTAGTAACCAAGAGGTATGAATCACCTTTGATGGAGGAAGCCCTGGCCCCATCCCCCTTTTTCTGCAATGCAGAAGACATGAGAGAGCTCACCCGGAACATAGCATCCATGAAACAGTAGATGTCTGCAGCTCCAGAAGATGTCTAAAAAGGTGAGAATCCACTAAGGAGGGACCTGGATGAAGACTGGAGGTGTGGCTGCTTCGGATGTAGCCAGGAACTGCAGCAGGCCTAAATCCAAAAGCTACCTCAGGCAGCCATTAAACTACGGGCTCACGGTGCTCAGGGACAATCCCTGGGACCAGCAACCCAAGGTCCCATCAGACCAGAAACTACGGTTGCACTCAATCTAGTAGTAAATGCCTTGGTCAACAGATAAGAAGTCCCCTGCTTTATTGACGTGGGTTCTGAAGTGACTGTCAGGGAGTATGATTTCTATGCTCAGAGATTTGGGAATAGAGACCAACTGGACCCCTCCTGGCTGTCCCATAAAGTTGCCAATGACCTGACCATCGTGGTGAATGAGGGAACAGATAGAAGACCAGGTGATAGAGTGAGTGGGGGTTGTGGTGACTCGCTGTCCAGTGAGCTCAGCAGTACCCATTCTCCTGGGCATGAACGTATTGAAGGACTTGCTATACTTGCTGACCAAATTTGAGCATTCAGGCAGGCGCAGGGCTGTGGCCTGAGAGCTGTCTGGCTCAATGGGATGAGAGCCTTTGAGGCCCACCAGCAGGCAGTTAGAAAACAACCTGAATGGGTAGGAGTGTCCCCCAAACAGAAGTTGCTCCTGGCACCCCTTCAAGAGGTAGTCTGGTCCCTGCCCATCAGGGCTCACAAAAAGCTGCAAGGAGCCATGGTAATAGTTAAGCCATGCAAGGATATGGGAGTACCAGGGGAGTGTCTGACAGCCTTCACCTTGTCCAAAGTCCATAGGGGAAAGGTGTTAGTCCAGTTTATCAACCTGTGAACCTCCTCGATTCCACTTCCTAACCATACCACCCTCGCAGATCTCTACGTGGTGCCTGATCACTGCATCCCCAGTCCAGCCAGGAATAGAAGCTGCTTGTGCTCCATTACAGTCTGCTATGTCCTCCTTAGATGAGGAGCAATACAGGCTGTTAATAGAACAGCTGGACATTCCATTTTAGGACTATCCCTTGCTCTATCAGCGGCTTATCCACCAGTTATTCGAAAAGCAACTAGCCCTGTGGATTATGGCTGCACCAAGGCCATTGACCATCCCATTTATACAGGGGGCACTCCACCCATCTATGCCCTCCACCCACCACATCCCCCAGCTCTTTGCTAAGAACTTCTGCACCAACCTGGATGCCTACCCATTACCCAGGGTGGAGGAATCCCTTATGGCCTTGGGCCAAGCCAAGTTCTGCTTGACACTGTACTTGTCAAACGGTTATTGGTAAGTGATGGTACAGGAACAAGACCATGAAAAAACTGCCTTCATCACACTCCTGAGCCTATTTGGATTTAAACGCATGCCCTTCAGGCTCAGTAATGCCCCCAGTAGGTTCCAGCAGCTAATGGAGCGTTGCCTGGGGGATTTCTGCTTTGAGATTGTGTTAGTCTATCCAGATGACATTTTCATCTTCTCCAAGTCGTTCGAGGATCATATACAACATCTGGACCGGGTGTTGGTAAAGAACCCAAAATACAAAAGAGATAGCAAGCTGGAGCTCAAGTGGAAGAGCACCCCCTATCGGGTGGAGAAACAACCTTTCCCCCTGACACTGGTGTACGACGTGGTCTCAGAAGGCCCCACACATGTCAAAAGGTGGACATACGTGCTGAGTGGGGATTGCTCTGCCAAGCTTGCTGACCATTTGGAAACTTGGGCACTGCCCAAGAGCCGGGGGTCAGTAGGGGGCCCCATGAGATGCCCCCGGTACCTTTTTCATAGGCTTTTTTGAGTTTGGGCAAGGACACAGGGGCCCCATGATCCCCTATTGCCCGGGGGCCCCATGAGTTGTCAGTCCGCCCCTGTCTGTGAGCTTTCTGCAACCACACCACTCTGAAGCTACCCAACATACTAGCTCACATGCCTTGCATGCCAGACAGACAATGCTGAAACTGTGTAAAGCCATCAGCACCATGGAGAGCTACTACCATCAGATTTCCCTTCTAATTGGTTTAGACTTGGTTTAGATCAGATTCGATCAAACTGAGTCAGTCGGCCAGGATGAAAGATATTGATTGGATTGAATCAATTGGCAGTACTGAACTGATGTGGTCATATATTTCGATTAATTGAATTATTAAGCTGCATGGTAGAAACAGAAATACAATAAATAACATATGATTCTATCTTCTAACTTTCAATCAGATTCCACTTCCCCATGTGTGGCATATTGATTGATTATGTTGTTGACAATCAATCAATTTTAACTTCGGAAAAGAAATCAATTGAAGTGAGGACCACTATAAGACTTAAGAAATCTATGTAATACGAGGACAAACATAAACAATTGCATTTTTATCAAATCAGGCATTGCCTTGCACTACATAGTTGAAGGTAAGTCTTGAGGAAATTGTACAATGAGATTGTTTAGTGTATGGTCATCTTTACATGTATTCATGACAGTTCATGGCTGTTCACCAACGCCTGCAATCTTTAATTAATAATTAAAATAATTTACCAGCATTCATTATTAGACCCCCTAGTATGCTTTTTCCTCAGATAGAGTAGTGTGTAAATTTAAATTTGTTATGTGGTCTATTCAGGTGCATACAGTTCAAAGTAGAATTCATTTGAATGCTTAAATCTGAACTTCAAACACAAAACCTCTAATTTATTTAAATTACATTTCTCAATAGTCACAAAGGATATCAATCCAATTTATGTGCAACAAATACCTTTGTAAACCCAGATATTACTTTGTAAAAGTAGCAGTGACATCGTCGCTGTACTGTACATAGTCTGTGCAGAAAGCATAGCTGTGGATGTGACCCAGCAGCTCCATCCACTCACAGAAAACTACAGGAGGGGGCAGAGACAAGACCAGTCACCCTGCACAAGGAGAGAGAGCAGCAGTGCCCGGTCTTTATTGCAGGAAGCTCCTGCTCAGAGGTAAAGTTTCACACTGGATTACTACACAGAACACCAATATTCAGATATGAATGCACACGACTTTTGTATTTAGATAATATTTGTATTTCCCAGAGTTGAGCTTTAAAAATAAACTTTTACAGCCCTGCTCTACCAGAAAATTATGTAAGAAAGACAAAATTGAAGACCTTTTCCCAGGAACTCAAACTCTTGCGCACTTCTCCTATATTTGCCCGGGCAGTACATATTTAGCTTCCAGTATATCACCCAACAAACACGTCCAGAATTATTTTTCATCATGTTCAATTATCCAGTAAATAGTAATTACGCATTATTGTTGCACTTTGTAATTACAGGCATGTCTATGTCATTCTACAGCTAATTTACATACCTAATCTGTTTCCAGTAGCTTGCTAATTGATGTAAATAAATGCCATTACAGGAAACTAATATGTAGATTCCCATGTAGCAGTTAATTGCTAGATAATTAATAGTTTACAAAAGGCAGTATGCATCAAAGCTAACAAAACCCCACATAAGTTTTCTCAGGTTGATAGAGATGTTACCTTTAATTATGAACATGTTTGATATCATTTTCCGGTGGAACAGTGAAGCATATACAGTATTGTTACATCATAAATGTGAGCAATATATGGACAGCACATTGATTCTCATTTCTTAAATCCACATCTGCGAGTCATCTGATGCCATCCACCCCCATAAAACCCCAGGGACACAATACAATAAACTGCTATCTGTCTTTGAAAGCTTACACCACTGTTTCTGGCTCAGGACATCACAAAAATATTTTGCCCCATGATGATACATCACAAGCAAATTGTAAATGTGTACATTTTCAGCATCGATATGTAGTCAGCACTGATGCTTACAGCACATAAGATGGCAATATTAAAATCCAAAAATCTAATTCTAAGTCATTTACCCTAGCTTTACACTTCCACCCAGATGGAATTATAGGCAAAATAAAAAAATCTAATTTTTTACTTCCCCGTTGTAACATTGATTTGTTACTTTTGCATTGACCTGGTAAGTTTGTTATTTTGCACCTTTTAACAGATCAAGCTGTCCTGCAAAAGTGTCAGTTAGATGGTTGAGACAAATCATTTACCACAGAGAGTGGTGCTTACAGTGGTCAGCTTTTGTTCACATAGTTAAAAACTTTATCCCAAAAGTGTTAGCTGGATTTAGGCTTGGAAGTCAGCGGGAGCCTGACAATGTTGCTTTGCAAGGGTGGCTACGCTGCTTCTTCATAGATACAATAAAGGAGTAAGTGTAGTCACCCCAAGCCAGGACGTGAGTCTCTATCTACCTTGTTCTTTACAGGTCTGTAACTCAGGCAGCACTGACAGCTTACATGTTTGAGAACAGGCTTCCTTAGGAGCTTTGCTGAGAGGTTGCTTTCTTGGGAAGGGTATTGAGGAGTTCCTTCCTAATGAGTTCCTTCTTTGGAGGGTTAATTGATGAATCCCTTCTTTGAAGGGTTCATTGGGATTAGAGATTGGCTAGATGTTCGAGTCAAACAGACGTTTGACTGAAATATCGGCCATTTATGTGTTCAGCCAACACACGAACGGTAAGGGTGCTCTGCGGGCTATTCGCCCTCCACACCCCACAATGCGCTGCACTCTGACTGTGCATTGTGATTGGCGAAAGCAATGCACTGGACCACAGGCCAGGTGCAGTGCTTTGGCCAATCACAGTGCATGATGACGTCACAAGGGGGCAGGCGTGACCCCGTATTGTATCATCACAGTATTTAAGAACTGTGATCCCGGCGCAGCTGTCAGACAGCGGGAGCAAGCATCGAGCCTTTTTTTTTTTCTTTTTTTGGGTTGGTGGTGGCAGCAGGCATCATGATTGACATTGGATTTACTTCAGAGGGGACATTTTTTTATTTTTGTTTTTAATAAAGTACTTGTCACAGACTGTCTCCTGTTATTTTTCCACTACACTTTTTTTTGTTAATGGGTAGTGGTACCATGTATTCCATACTCATTCACATGAGGGGGCAGGATGTGGGGGCCCCCTTGTTAAAGGGGGCTTCCAGATCCTGATAAGCCCCACCACCCACAGCCTCCCTACTCCAAAGCACCCCCTTCATGTTGACTGCGTGTGGCCTGGTATGGTTCATGGCTCTCGCTCGTCCTCCTCATTTCCTGACCTGCCGAACCGCATACTCAGATAAGGATCTGGTATGGATTTTGGGGGGGAACACCACACCATTTGAAAAACATTGATGTGGGGGTTCCCCTCAAAATCCATACCAGACCCAAAGGGTTTTTCTTATTATTATGTTAATTCCTGGGCAATGCTGGCGATTCTTTTTGATTTCAGCAGGGAACCCCACTGACAGCTGAAATATGAAAGAATGTTTTCACTACTAAAATACTGCATGACTTAATAATAGAACTCATGCAGTATTTTAGAAGCTGTGTGGTATCTTACTACAGGGAATTGTCCCTGTTCGAAGGTTCATGAAGGAGTTCCTTACTTGGAGAGTTTATTGAGGAGTTCCTTTCTTAGAGGGTTTAGTGAGAAGTTCCTTCATTAGAGGGTTTATTGAGGAGTTCCTTCCACAGGGGGTTTATTGAGACGTTTCTTCTTTGAAGAGGTTATTGTAGCGTTCCTTCCTTGGAGGGTTTATTAAAGAATTCCTTCCTTGGAGAGTTTATCAAGAAGTTCCTTATTTGAGGGTTTTTTGAGGAGTTCCTTTCTCAGAGGGTTTACTAAGGAGTTCCTTCCTTAGAGGGTTTATTGAGAAGTTCCTTCATTTGAAGAGTTTTTTGAGGCGTTCCTTGCTTGGAGGGTTTATTGAGGAGTTCCATACTTGGAGTGTTTATTGAGAAGTTCCTTCTTTGAGGGTTTATTGTGGAGTCCCTTTCTTTATGGGTTAATTGAGGAGTTCCTTCTTTTAAGGTTTAGTTAGATGCGCCTTTCTTGGAGGGTTTATTGAGGGACCCTCCATTATTTTATATGAGCTTGTAAAAACAGGATAATGCACCTAAGTAGAACATGAATACTCAATTGCTCATGAAATATACTGAATTGCAACCTGTACACATTCTATGTTTTTTTTGTAGTTCACATGAGATTTTACAGTAACTTCTCAAGTGACTTCTACATTTTACTAGCTTGCTATGCCATATTTACACTATGCTCTTGGACATTCAGATTCAAATACATAGTAGATGATACTGTTATACTATTGATTTCCTGGAACTTCTTACTTCCTTTGGTCATTATGGGTTCCAACTCTTCCTGTTCGATTTTTTTATATTATGAAGAATGCAACAAGAGGCATAAAGGTGGATAGGAATACCAAAAATGTAAAGGCAGACAGGTGAATTTAAGAATTATGGCAGGAAGATCTGGCTGCTAAAGTTTCCATGACATGCCAGGGCCTGGCTCAGCATGGCAGGCTCAACAAATAACAAAAATATTGTTTTTGGCTGGACTTTTCTGCACACTTTCAAATGGCTCAATAAACAGTCTAAGGGTTTAGCTTTTGGTGTTTTATTGGGAAACAATGAACTTGGATAGGGAGGGGAGCATGGGATACCCTAAACGGTAGAAGCTGTAGAACTTTTTACAGGAAAACTGAGGACTTGCTAAGTCTCGGGCTGCTCTGCAATAGGATGCAAGCTGTATTTCATAGCTCTGGGAGTGGGAAATCAGTCAAAGTAGATAGAATAGTGACATAGTGCCTGGCTGTCTTGCATTGCACCTGGCTAATCTAGTCCCTAGTTGAAAAGTGGTGTGCTCCTGGCAGTCTTGCAGCACACTGGGCTGCACCTGGTTCAGACTCGTGAGGCATTGCACTTCACTGTATCTTTTCCTTTAGGTGATGGCTAGTTTAGTACTCAGTCCCAGTTTGGATCTTCCTGACTCCAGATCTACTGTTGTCTCCTCCACTGCTGGCTGAGACTGACTCTCTGGCCGGATGTGACATCATACAGGAAACGGAGGTAGCGGTCCTTGTACGTTTCACCAGAGCGGCATCTTCAGAAAGTGCTGAGCCGCCATTTCTGGGAGTTTATTAGGGCAGGTTAACTCTGATTGGATAGCCACAACAAAATGGCTCCTCTCACTCTCCTACGCAAGGACTGCTACTTCCAGTTCCTGTATGACATCACATCCAGCCTAGGAAACCATGTCCAAGCCCAGGAGGCTTGGAACGCACACCAGCCTACGGAGGTGGGTCAGTGAGAATCATCTTAACACAGACTGTATACACTGGTGCTGGTACATTAGGCACTGTGATATGTGAGTGTTACCCATTCACATTTTATTTTGACCATTCAATTTTAATAAATAAAATTCATTTTTAATAAACTAAGATGCTTTTTAAATGGATGTTTCTGGCTTTATCGCTGAGTATGTCTAATTGAGCCAAATGAATAAAAGAGTATCTGGGGACCACTTTTAGGAGTAATGAACCCTCAGAAAACAGTGCTGTTTGACCTGTAAAAAGGGGTCAAAATCCTGTGGCGAGTGTGCACTTTTTGTGAGCACAAGTGGTGAAGAAATTGGGAATTTGTTTGGATCAGGCATTCATTTGAAGGATCCATATGTTGAAGTATGTTGTGGGGAACTGTACATTACTGGACTTTTTATAGTTTGTTTTAAGTTGATTTTCTAACACTTGACTGATGTTTTTATGTTTTTGGTATCATAATGTATCGAGCAAGCGCCATATCTTTATGTATAATACGTTTAGTTTATAGTGCACTTTGCATTTAAAGGGGCAGCTACACATTTAAATAGTGTCACAATAAGTTTATGTGACACAAATCCTGCACAATTTTATTTGTCACAGCTTATTGATGAATAGGGAGGCACCACTATATTGGTTGGATTTCCCATAAATATTTAGGCTACTAGCTTTGCTCGCCTTCACACTGGAACACTCCAGAAGTCAAGAGGAAGTAACATGTCAGCAACCCATGAAGCACTACACAGCCTCCTAACACATTTAACCTATGCTCCTCTGCCTACAGAGGAGCCAAAATAAATTTACCTAACACCTAGCAACCTAGGAGGGTTCTACAAAAGGAAATCCCAAATACTATCAGTTTGAGCAGAACTAAGGCCATAGAGTTAGATTGACATGCAAAGCATTTTCCCACGCTCCTAGCAAATTTTCACTTTGCATACACACTGCACAACACATACACTATAGAATGTACAATCCAACTTATAACTTATTCTATGCCTGCCAAGAATAGTGTTGAAGACAAAACAACTTTTTTGTGCATTAGCAGCAATGTCCTCATCAGTGGCTGTAAAATGGCTGAAGAGGAACCACCAGAAGAAGCAGAAGTTGAGACTAATGTTGGATGAAGCAGTGACCGGAAGCTCGACCTTTCACCACTGGAGGAGGGCAATATGTTAGGTAAGTGTGCATAGTTGCACATTATAGCGTGAGCTTGCCCCCACACAGTGGAATTCAGTTCCACTTCAATGGGATCATATACTTTCCTGGCAATATAAAAAGCAGATGACTATAAGTCAGATGAATGAGATGCTTTTTAATTACATCATACATTATCATACTGACAGACAACAAAGCATTTGAAGTCTTGTATTACATCATGGAAGCTATACATTTCCTCTTGGTTTGGACCTGCTCCACTATGGCATTCACCACAAGGACAAAATCCGAACCCTTCAACGTGGGAACTCGTGGAACTTAGAAGCATAGGTCTCAGCAAGAAAAATATATGTACAGTTCTGTTAGTTGTATGCCTATATGTCTTTCATATATACAAGTCTTTTATAAGTAACAATATGGAGGTTAGAATTAAGAGCTCAATTTCAGTTTTTGCTGATGATACCAAATTATGCAGAAAAATAAATTTGGCGCAGGATGTAGACCTTAATAAAATAGGTGGTTGAGCAACTACATAGCAGATGAGGTTCAGTTTTAGGAAATGTATAGTTTTGTACTTGGGTTCCAAAAATACACTTGGTGAAGCTCCCCAAGGAGAATCAGTGATGAAAAAGGATTGGGGGTGCTTGTAGATCACAGACTAAATGTCATGTACCTGGTCGAAGGCCAAGCTGACGAGAGGGATTTCCCTTACATCTCCTGTTCTGTTTCTCCTGAAGGTGGTAACAAGATATTACAGGGTGCGGAGTGGCACAGGTGCCTTGTAGAACATCCTTGCCTGAAGAACCTTGCAGCAGTTGCCAAGCAGACTGATGAGTTGGCCGATGTGAAGACACAGCAGCAGGTGCAGAACCGTGGGCAGCCAGAAGGCCAGAAAGCATGCAGAAGTAGGAACTTGTGTGGTCAGGAAAGAGTCAGTATCAGCCAGGCAGCAGGGTGGCAGAATCAAGAACCAAAAGAGAGTAGAGCAAGCCTGGGGTTGGTTTCGGGCGAGCAGGGAAGATACCAAAACAGCAGGCAGAAGGGAGGGTCAGGTCACAAGCCATAATCTTGAACAGACAGGGCTAAGACAAGCCGCAGAGTACAGGATCAGGTCACAAGTAAGTGAGAGCCAAGCATTCGCACTCGCACAAGCTAATGCGCAAGCCTATGTTCGCGGACACGTGCGTGAGTTAGGGCACTCGAGTTGTTACTCAAGAATTATTCTGAGCATGCACACATCTTCACACACATCTTCACGCACGACAATGCATAAGATTTCCTTGACACTAAAGCTGGCCATTGAGAGCCATTGATAGACATCCCTAGACTAAAGACCAATCTTTAGTGTAGGGACGTCACCGGCACATGGATGCCATTGATAGACATCCCTACACTAAATACTGATCTTCAAAGTAGGGACATCACTGGCGCATTCACTTTTTATCCCCCAGGCATGGCATGCTCAGTATGCCATCAGTCAATACTTCCTACTGCCGTGCCTCCGTCATTGGCACTCACAGCATTGCTCAGAGTTATCGCGAGATTTCTGACCCGTGATTTTGTTTCTGAAACACCCCATGTGGCTTGAAACGTCACAAGGGGTGTAAATATCGGCCCTCATAAGCATGCCATTTGTATGAATGGCTATGTTCCCATAGCAACAATGAATGAAACCAAGGCTTGGATAATTGCTAATGCGCAAGAGCAACTTTAGTGGCAAGGATAGAGAAGAAAGGGTGGAAGTTTACTACAATATGGAAGCTGAAGGGAAGAGATAAGATGGAGCAGGCTTCGGCAGCAAAAGAGATAATAAAAAGTAAAAAAACAAACAAACATGCAATGAGATATGGGGACAATTGTTAGGCAGTGTGTGTATACTACAATGTACTCAGTGGCGGTCTAGTTTACTACTGCTTTAACAAAACATTTATATGAACTAAAGAGTGGGGCTTTAAATATACCTCCCCAGTGTTATACACAAAACATAATGACAAAATATCCCAGAAAAACACAGTTTTTATTATATAAACAATATAAAATCCAATATTAAAAATATAATCCAATAGATGTGTGATATAATAATACAATCTAGACACGTAAGCTTCTTTCTACTCGTTTCATGGATCTTCTGCTTCCTCAGGACATTCAATGAAGCTATTTGCGAGTCAGAAGCAGGGGCGGACTGACAACTCATGGGGCCCCCAGGCAATAGGGGATCATGGGGCCCCTGTGTCCTCGCCCACACCAAAAATCCTACGAAAAAGTCAATGAAAGGTACCAGGGGCATCTCATGGGGCCCCCTACTGACCCCGGGCCCTCGGGCAGTGCCCGAGTGCTTGAATGGTCAGTCCGCCCCTGGTCAGAAGTATAAAAGAATCATACTCCATCTGAAAATGAATTGACAAACATTAACATTGTAAATTCATCTGGACTTAATACCATTAGGACAAAAGAAAAAAAGGACATCCATATATGACCCACCATACATGACAGCATACATGATGACAGATAGGTCAGTGGGTGATATTTACTAATTCTTTTTTCAGCAGCTATAAAGCTACCCTGACCTATACATTTTTAAATGTTAATAAATGGTCCACTTTACACAGGTCCTCACATCTGTTGTAGCAGCACAGCATTCCCAGAATCCTTTACAACCACAGACAATCCCCAAGATGAAAAATGGTGTTGGAAAGAATAAGTAAACTCATCTATATCTCACAGTGCTGTTACCACCGATACCTTTTCATTTTCGGCTAAAGTGCGGCATTGAAATATTACATGTAACAAAGTGAGACAATTGTGCTGCAGTATCTTCCCTTGTAAGGTAAGAAGAGTTAATTATCTTCCTTCATTTAGATATAGTAGTCTTGAGGACTCCCAAAGAATACCTTACCCACGATCCTCCAGGCAATCCATTCTAAGGGCCCTCAGCCCCCTCCGTTTAAAAAAAAAAAATGATTAAAACTGTATAAATGGCGAACAGGTTTTCCTGCTTACATTCATCTTTTTTTTCACACTTTTGACTTATTTCAAAGATAGCGAGCTTATTTTTTCCCTTCCGTTAAGATAACCAACCACAACTGATTTTTAATGAAAACTGATACATCTCTTAGTAACAAGAAAAAAAAGGGGGTTTATATGAATTTACATTCCTCTGTATTAAATGAAATAAAGAAACGTAGTGTTGTTAGGATTTTAAGTGGCCTGTGGCACAATCAGTAACCCTAGAAATATTTTCAACCATCTGCTATTTTTTTTTCAATTGCCCACCACAGCTTATATTGCAAATACATAAATCATAATGTTTCAACAAAAGCAAAATTTAATTTTCTCCTTTCAGCTGTTATCAGGGCTGGGTGGTATATGGCATGCGGTGGCCGAGTCATTTATAACACTGGCTGAATGGATAATGGCAGAGAGAGTCTATTATGCCCAGCTTTGTTAGGGCTTTCAGCGCGCGCCGGGAAGCCGGAGAAAGTCTAGATCTCTTTACATCTGTAACAGATACAGCAGTACTCTATTATTTCATAGCAGAGCAGAATTAAATGCGCAGCTTTCGTCTGAAGGCGAAAAGCGGAGCGTAGGAGAGCCCTTTTCTTCTGTCCTCTAATGGCTGCATTATAGAAAACAGCCTTGTGTTAGGGATGAAAAGTATATTTGTATACATCCTGTCCAACCTTTTATCTAAGCTCTTACTTATAACACTGGCTAAGGATTTTTTTTTCTTTTTTTTTTGTTCTTTTATATTGTTGGTTATATTCAACTTGCACAGCGTAGATTTAGATTTAGCTAAATGTATTACTAAGAACTCTGATCTAATTAAAATAGATTTAAAATCAAATAAGACCCATCCTATTTCCGTGCCGAAAGCCTGTACAATGTTTTTTTTGCTTAAAGTTGATTTCAGACAAACTGTTCAAGTGGAAGAAAGCCTAAAGCAGCCCATAGATTATGCAATTTTCTTTCCTTCCACCACTTGACTCCCACATCAACACTGAATCTCTCCTGTAGTGCTATTTTGTTCTGCCGGTGGAGAGCCTTCCCTGCCTGCAAATACAATAATCACTTCCGGCAGCTATAGTCACCGGCAGTGATCACTTTAAAAAAAAAGCCGACAAGCTGGTTGTACTATAGTCAATCGATGGATCAACTTCCGTGCAAACAGGTTTCCCATAGATGGATCAAATTCTGGCCAGTCCCCGCTGAACTGGCCAAGATTTGATCCATCTATGGCCGGCTTAAAGAGGATTTTCACCCTCCCCCTTTTACGAGGGATTTAAACATGTATATGTAACACCCTCCTAGTTAGCTAGGGGGAGCTCTAACTTCAATTGTTAGACAGGGGCTGAGCGGCAGCCCAGGTGCAACAGAGGGAGGTTAAATTTGAGTCAGAGCTGAGAGGCTCCGCAGGCCAGCCATTCTGGAATTTCCTTTTGCTCTAGAACTTTGGAGAAAGGTCTAGAAGCAGTGGGTGGATCTGAGGAGTGGCTGGCTTGCACACATAAGGGATTTTGGCCAAACCACAACAAGAGGCTTGGCAAGGGGCCTAGACAGCCCTTAAAGGCAAGAGAGCCTGCTTAGCTGTAGGAGTTTGAGTGGACGATGGAGAAGTAGGCTGAAGTGCAGGAGTCTGGGAGGGGTCCCAGTTGGCAGAAGGGCTCACCTACAGGCAGTGGAGCCGGACAGGAAGATGAATCCATAGCAGCACAGGAGAGGGACAAGTGAGTAAACCTACCCCACCTAGATAGGGAAAGGAGCACTCTGGTGAGAAACCAGATTAGCAAATCTGCTGGGACTGTCTTTCTTTTAAAGTGGCAGAACTGGATCCTCTGTCCAGGGATTTTCTTCAGGCAGCCAGATTGAGGAATATTTGGGGTCTGGAGAGGTACACTGGGAGATGCTGGCTAGCTCTCCACAGAGACTGTGTTGCAGGGGACTTGTAAATAATTCCAGGAAGTTGTCCTTAGTTCATCGGTTCCATTGGGCATCCCATATACCCCTTTCCCCAACCAAGTTGATATGCCCTCAATAAAATATCAAAAACAAGCTCAAGGGCTTATTTATTACTCCTGGATGCAAGTCTGTGAGAAATGAGTGTGGGGAACTGATGTCATTCGCCTAGGTTAGTGGTGGGCAACCTTTTTTTTCAACTGAGCCAAATCTCGCCAAAACCACGATTGAAATTTATTTTGAGAGCCACATTTTTAAAACTGAAAATACATCCCCCATATAGTAATTCATCCCCCATAGTAATTCATCCCCCATATAGTAATTCATCCCCCATAGTAATTCATCCCCCATATAGTAATTCATCCCCCATAGTAATTCATCCCCCATAGTAATTCATCCCCCATATAGTAATTCATCCCCCATAGTAATTCATCCCCCATATAGTAATTCATCCCCCATAGTAATTAATCCCCCATATAGTAATTCATCCCCCATAGTAATTCATCCCCCATAGTAATTCATCCCCCATATAGTAATTCATCCCCCATAGTAATTCATCCCCCATATAGTAATTCATCCCCCATAGTAATTAATCCCCCATATAGTAATTCATCCCCCTATAGTAATTCATCCCCCCTATAGTAATTCATCCCCCATATAGTAATTCATCCCCCATAGTAATTCATCCCCCATAGTAATTCATCCCCCATATAGTAATTCATCCCCCATAGTAATTCATCCCCCATATAGTAATTCATCCCCCATAGTAATTCATCCCCCATATAGTAATTCATCCCCCATAGTAATTCATCCCCCATATAGGAATTCATCCCCCATAGTAATTAATCCCCCATATAGTAATTAATCCCCCATATAGTAATTAATCCCCCATAGTAATTCATCCCCCATATAGTAATTCATCCCCCCTATAGTAATTAATCCCCCCTATAGTAATTCATCCCCCCTATAGTAATTCATCCCCCATATAGTAATTCATCCCCCCTATAGTAATTCATCCCCCATAGTAATTCATCCCCCATATAGTAATTCATCCCCCATAGTAATTAATCCCCCATATAGTAATTAATCCCCCATAGTAATTCATCCCCCATATAGTAATTCATCCCCCATATAGTAATTCATCCCCCCTATAGTAATTCATCCCCCATATAGTAATTCATCCCCCATAGTAATTCATCTCCCATATAGTAATTCATCCCCCATAGTAATTCATCCCCCATATAGTAATTCATCCCCCATAGTAATTCATCCCCCATATAGTAATTCATCCCCCCTATAGTAATTCATCCCCCATAGTAATGCATCCCCCATATAGTAATTCATCCCCCCTATAGTAATTCATCCCCCATAGTAATTCATCCCCCATATAGTAATTCATCCCCCATATAGTAATTCATCCCCCCTATAGCAATTCATCCCCCATAGTAATTCATCCCCCATATAGTAATTCATCCCCCATATAGTAAGTCCCCCCTGTGTCAATTCACTTACCTTTGCTCCGCGCGTTCTTCTCGCCGTGTTCCCGCGCCGTTCTGGTCTTCAGGGCGGACTTTGAGAGGAGAGGAGTTCATCACGCTGCCCCGCCTACATCCTGACAGCTGCAGAGTCCTGACTTTTGGGGCGGCCCCCCGAGAGGAGGGAGGGGAGCGGACGCCCGGCACACAGAAGAGCCGCATTTAAGTTTGTAAAGAGCCACATGTGGTTCACGAGCCGCGGCTTGCCGACCACTGGCCTAGGTGAATGACGGAGGATAGGGACAGGTCGAAACTAATTAAAAACAAACAAACAAGTAAACAGAAGGAAAGGTGGTGGTAAGATACCTCCGTAACGCAGTGAGGGCTTGTATACCTGCACATTGGAAGTCCTCCTCTCCACCAAAGGTTGAACACTGGATTAGAGCAGTGAATTGGATAATGTGTATGGAAGCACTTGCAGTGCAAGCAGATGCAGAGATATAGGCAGTTGAAGTTGAATGCAAATTTTAACTTTTCCAAGCTTGGCCCTGCCTCCTTGAATAAAATGGGCAGCCTCATTAAATAAAATGGAGGTTCGAGAGGAGGGTAAGGATTGGGCCAAGTGTTCTTTTTTTTTAGGAAAGACTTATGCATATAACTTTAGCTGTATTCATGCTAGAGATGAGCTGTTTGTTTCATTCAGTATTGAAATCCAGAAGAAACGTTTGTTATTCAGAGATTCAGATGTATCCGAATTTCCGAATGACAATATTAACAATTTTAAACGAATCCGAAATAATGAAACAAAATTTCATTTGAAATTGAATTCGAAAACAAATTTAAAATATAAACCTTTTGCTGATTTTCTTCAAAGACTATGTTGTGTATTAGTGTTAGTATATAGGTATCTTCCAAAATTTGAATTTCGAAAAGAATAGAATAGATTAAAACAAAATAGAATTGAATACAAAAGAATAGAAAATAGAATAGCATATACAATAAAATAATAGAATAGAATAGAAAAGAATAGAATAGCCATTTTCCGAAATTCAAATTTCGAAAAGAATAGAATAAAGTAAAACAGAAAAGAATAGAATTAAAAATAAAAGAATAGAAGAAAAAAGCATTGAAAATAAAGGAATAGAATAGAATATAATAGATTTGAATAGAAAATAAAAGATAGATTAGTTTAGAAAAGAATAGCATAAAACAGAATAGAATAGCTGAGCCCTGCTACATCAAAAATAGGAACATGCCATCAGTTGTGGTAATCGAAAACTGCCAGCTCTAGTGAGAGATATCACTGAAACTCAAAATGAACATAACACCACATTACTGAGCTATGCATTAAGAAGTGAACAGTCAACAAACTTTTGTGCCATCAAATGCTGTTGGCTGCATTTATTAACCACTTGCCTACCAGGCACTTATACCCCCTTATTTACCAGGCCAATTTTCAGCTTTCAGCGCTGCCGCACTTTTATTGACAATTGCGCGGTCATGCAACATTGTACCCATATGAAATTTTGATCATTTTTTTCTCACAAATAGAGCTTTCTTTTGGTGGTATTTAATCACTGCTGGGTGCTTTACTTTTTGCGCTATAAATAAAAAAAGTGCAAAAAATTTGAAAAAAAAAAAAAAGTTTATTTGTTTCTATTATAAAATTTTTCAAACAGGTATTTTTTCTCCTTCACTGATGTGCGTTGATGAGGCAGCACTGATGGGCACTGATAGGCGGCACTGATGGGCACTGATAGGCAGCACTAAAGGGCACTGATAGGCAGTACTAATGAGGCACTGATAGACAGCACTAATGAGGTGTCACGGATAGGCGGCACTAATATGCAGCACTGATAGGCTCCTGGGGAGCGCAGGAGAGCGCGTTCTGGGAGGCCGTCATATGACGTCCACTCAGAACTGGCCGGCCGCAGTGCAGCCGTCATTCGGCTATCTGCGGTCGGCAACTAGTTAAGTAAATTCACCTGACTAAGCCATATTTGCTATTGTTCACCCAACCTTCAGATTTTCCATCCGTCAAAAAGTCCCGATATATTTCCCCCTTTTTTTTTCTTATCGCCAGTGTTATATTTCAAGACATGAATTGCTTTGAAATATTTTATCAGTGGATCATCAATGATTAAATGAAGAGGTTGGGGTTTTGGTTCATTTATTTGGGCAAGTCAAGATCCTAAGATCTACTGGGGCCTAGGATCCATGGGGGCTCCACAAAGACCAAGCGGTCAATTTAACCACTAACACCGAAAGCTGCCAGAACCATAAAGTACCTTTAGTGTGGATCCTACCTTAGAAATGTTATAGTAAAGATCAGGTTCACTTTAGATGATGTCTGATTTATATAGTGAACACAGGATACAGAGAAGGCAAGGTTTTTGCATAATCGTGTTACTCCTTATAACTCTTACACTATGTTGTCCCCCAATTTCACTGCTGTTGTTGAGAAGCCCTCAGAGGTTTTTTAGAGAATATTAGGGAACAAACAGCATCATGAAGGCCAAGGAACACACCAGACAGGTCAGGGATAAAGTTGTGGAGACGTTTAAAGCAGGGTTAGGTTTTAAAAAAAATCCCAAGCTTTGAACATCTCACAGAGCACTGTTCAATCCATCATCCAAAAATGGAAAGAGTATGGCACAACTGCAAACCCACCAAGATATGGCCGTCCACCTAAACTGACAGGCTGGGCAAGGAGAGCATTAATCAGAGAAGCAGCCAAGAGGACCATGGGAACTCTGGAGGAGCTGCAGAGATCTACAGCTTAGGTGGGAGAATCTGTCCACAGGACAACTATTAGTTGTGCACTACACAAACCTGGCCTTTATGGAAGAGTGGCAAGAAGAAAGCCATTGATGAAAGAAAGCCATAAGAAGTCCCATTTGCAGTTTCCAAGAAACCATGCGGGGGACTCAGCAAACATGTGGAAGAAGGTGCTTTGGTCAGATGAGACCAAAATTTAACTTTTTGGCCTAAAAGCAAAACACTACGTGAGGCAGAAAACTAACACTGCACATCACCCTGAACACACCATCCCCAACATGAAACATGGTGGTGGCAGAATCATGTGATGGGGATGCTTTTCTTCAGCAGGGACAGGGAAGCTTGTCAGAGTTGATGGGAAGGTGGATGAGCCAAATACAGGGCAATCTTAGAAGAAAACCTGTTAGAGTCTGCAAAAGACTTGAGACTGGGGTGGAGGTTCACCTTCCAGCAGGACAACAACCCTAAACACACAACCAGAGCTACAATGGAATGGTTTAGATCAAAGCATATTCATGTGTTAGAATGGCCAAGTCAAAGTCCAGACCTAAATCCAATTGAGAATCTGTGGCAAGACTTGAAAATTGCTGTTCACAGACGCTCTCCATCCAATCTGACAGAGCTTGAGCTATTTTGCAAAGAAGAATGTGCAAAAATGTTACTCTCTATATGTGCAAAGCTGGTAGAGACATCCCCAAAAAGATTTATTTATAAAATATTTTGAAAACAATTTATCATTTTCCTTCCACTTTGTGCAACTTTGTGTTGGTCTATCACATAAAATCCTAATAAAATACATTTATGTTTTTACTGGGTATTTTTCAACATTTTTGGTCTTTGTTTATATAATAAAAAATAAAAAACCCAGTAGAGATAAAATCCCACCAAAATAAAGTTCTACTTGTGTGAAAATAATGATATAAATTTAATTTGGGTACAGCATTGCATGACGCGAAATTGCCAGTTAAAAAAGTGCAGTGCTAAATAGCAAAAAATGGCCTGGGCATGAAAAGGGTAAAACCTTCCGGAACTAAAATGGATAATATCGCATTATAAAAATTCTTCAGGGTCCGCTTTTTTGTAGAGTTGCCTGCTATGGCTACAACCAGTCAGCATTGTCTACAAGGATGACCTTGTAGTTGCTCACGATTGACTGTGCCAAATACTTACCGCTTTACAAGAGCTACAAAGAATCTTTACATCCAACATACTTCTGGGAAAGTCGGATCCCTTTTCCCCAATAAGCTCTGTAGTTTCATGCCACCCGGACCCCCACCCCCCATCATGACTGTGTCTTGTAGGGATGTGGAAGGGGTTGTGGAACCACAGATCACAAAGCAGAAATGCTGCCGTATCTTTTGCATAGTCTTTCTTTTGTCAGCAACTTTTTAAAAAATATTCTGGTTAACCCCAGAGTATTTTATAAAATGATAATGGGATTATTGAAATGTGTCTACTGTACATGATATCATGTACACAAGTACGTTATAACAGGTCAACTGTACGGGTCTCATCAGGGGCGGACTGACAACTCATGGGGCCCCCAGGCAATAGGGGATCATGGGGCCCCTGTGTCCTTGCCCAAACTCAAAAAAGCCTATGAAAAAGGTACCAGGGGCATCTCATTGGGCCCCCGACTGACCCCGGGCCCTCTGGCAGTGCCCGAGTTTCCAAATGGTCAGTCCACCCCTGGGTCTCACATTTCTTAGGTCTTGAACTTTCCATGTGTATAACCAAAAATAAAAAGAGGGTGTAGTCAGCATTGGACATGTGCAGTTCGTTTTGGTCCAAATTGAAATTCGGATGAAATTTTCATTATTCAGAGAGTTGAATGTATACATATTTCCAAATTACAATAGTAAGATATTTGAACGAATCCGAAATAACAAAATTAAATTCCATTTGAATCGATTTTGAAAACAAAATTGAGTTAAAAAACAAATTTGAAATATAAACATATTGCTGAATATTGCTGATTTCCATCAAAGAGTATGTGTATTAGTGTTAGAATATAGCTGTCTTCCAAAATTTAAATTTAGCAAAGAGTAGAATAAAGCAGAATAGAAAATACTAGAATAGAATAGAAAATAAAAGAATAGGATAGGGTAAAAAAAAGGCATAACCTAGAAAAGAATAGAACATAATAGAAAAAAAAGAATAGAATAAATATAGCTGTCTTCAAAAATGTTAATTTTGAAAAGAATAGAAGAGTAATGAACTTCAACGAATCTGAGCTAACAAAATGAAATTTTGTTTGAATCGAATTCAAACACAAAATTGAATTCAAAGACAAATTTGAAATTTAAACATATTGCTGAATATTTCCATTTTCCTTCAAAGACTATGTGTATTAGTATTAGAATAAAGCTGTCTTCTGGATTGTGAATTTTGCAAAGAATAGAATATAGTAAAATAGAATAGAATATCAAAGAATAGACTAGAAAATAAATTAATAGAATAGGATAGAAAATAAAATAATAAAATAGAAAATAATAGAATCAAATAGAAAAAAATGTGAATAGCATAGAATAAATAAAGCCGTCTTGCAAAATTTGAATTTAGAAAAGAATAGAATAAAACAGAATAGAATAGAAAATACAATAATAGAATAGAATAAGAAATAAAATAACAGAAGAAAAAATAATAGAATAGAAAACAGAATAGAATAAAAAGAAAATAGCCATCTTCTGAAATTTGAATTTAGAAAAGAATAGAATAAAATAAAACAGAATAGAATCCATTAAAACAGAACAGATTAGAATAGGAAATAAAAGAATAACATAGAATAGAATAAAAAATAAAGGAATAGAATAGAAAGTAGAATCCAAAAGAATAGAAGATAATAGAAAATAAAAGAATAGAATAGAATTTAAAAAAACAGAATAGAATAGAATAGAATAGAAAGAATATAACCATCTTCTGAAAATAAAATTTCAAATAGAATAGAAGCAGCTATTCTTCACAATAAATTTGGATGGTTTTGATTTTTTGGGATTCAAATTTGATTTGAATTCTTCAAATTCATTGAAAAAAATTTGAACCTGGACAAAAATGAATAAACCAAACCAAACAAATTTTGTTATGAATGCAACAAAATAAAAAGAGTAACTTAACGAATCGATCTAAAATGAAACAAATGTTTTCATTCTGCACATGTCTAGTCAGGAAAGAGATTTCAAGCATGATGAACCCTTTCCAGTCCCAGAAATCTTTGATAAAATATCCAACAGCTATTTATTACACCTTTTTTCTTTGCCAACATTGATTTGCTTTAATTAAAATGTAATATCAGCTTGTAGAAAGCTAGCAAAAAAACTGGAAGGTAATAATAGAGCGTCTGCCCCGGACTCCCCATCTATAAGGTAACCAAATTCTGTTGTTATTCTAGTATCAGCGATTGGTAGCATAACATAGAGAACATGGTAGGATCATGGAAATTGTATTATGGACAGATGTAATAAATGATTCTCTCACCTATGAATTGCTCATTGTTCCAACATGGTGTCTCTTTACTGTTGCTCTGGGATCAAATTCACTTTCATTCCTATTCAGTCTTTTGACTCTTAATAATTGTCTGGAGGGTAATGGTGTGTATGCCCTTTAGGCACATGCTATCTTAGCATAAAGATTGTAGTTATCAGCAAGCTCCATGTATATATCTGTTACCAAGGTGACTAAGGTGATGCTGGAATTTTTTTACTATGACATCTGTATAGAGGTATTACTACATTTGAGGATAGTCGTATTTGTATCATGTAGTGAATTGATGGCATTGAAAGATTAACCATGTTCCCCGCTGCTTTGTAGAAATATTATCATGCAGTCACCGGTGAATTTCAATATAACCTGACGGAATTAAACATTTTTTTGCCCTCATCTTGCAAATTTCAAGGATTGGCTTGTTGTTGTAATCACCTCACATTCAAAAATGCTTTACCTTGTCGGGATCAGAGGAGTTGTCAGATTTTGGAAATATGAGTTTGACAATTCTTCTTCTTAATGGAGTTCTATGGTCAGAGCATACACTTTCATTTTATGATGTCAGCGTGGTAATATTAATACAAACAATAGTTATTTTTGAGAATCCAATAAAAGCTTAATTGAAAAATCATCTTTCGTGTTAGCATGCTTTTGCAGCTTCTTTCTCTGCTGTTTGCTTCCCATTTTTAAGGACTGCATGTCCCATGGTACCTTGCTGCCTGAAAGCAGTGATTCCTGTACTGACTCTGCCGCCTGAAACTCCTGCTCTCAGCACCTCTGTAGATCAAAAGGCAGGCTCTGTGAAATGTGTGACACAGCAGTGCCTACTCATCGGGCATAGAGAATATGTGTCACAGAATTCAAAGCAGTAAATGTGTGGGGTCTTCACAGAGTAAGTTTATAAACTTCAAGATTGTTCAGATAAATAGGAGTAGGCGCAAAGAGATTAAAATTCACTGTGGAATTAAATAGAGGAATTTACATTTTGACCATGAATACACTGAATTTCATGATTTATTATTTTGTGTCCCACAAAGGTGCTGTCAGTTGTTTTACATACATGAGACTATAAAGATACAATGTGAAAATCTACATTTAATCCCACCTTTAAATACACTGCTCAAGAAAATTAAAGGAATTCTTATTAATCAGAGTGTAGCATCAAGTCAGTTAAACTCCTGGGATATTGATCTGGTCAGGTAAGTAGCAGAGGGGGCTGTTAATCAGTTTCAGCTGCTTTGGTATTAATGAAATTAACAACAGGTGCACTAGATGGGCAACAATGAGACGACCCCCAAAATAGGAATGCTTTTACAGGTGGACGCCAATGACATTTTTTCCCTACTCATCTTTTTTGTCTGTTTTTCACTAGTTTTGCATTTGGCTAGGGTCAATGTCACTACTGGTAGTTTGAGGCCATACCTGGACCCTACAGAGGTTGCACAGGCAGTCCAACTCCTCCACTGGTAGCCAGAAGGTTTGCTATGTCTCCCAGCACAGTCTCAAGAGCATGGAGGAGATTCCAGGAGACAGGCAGTTACTCTAGGAGAGCTGGACAGGGCCATAGAAGGTCCTTAACCTATCAGCAGGACCGGTATCTGCTCCTTTGTGCAAGGAGGAACAGGATGAGCACTCTCAGAGCCCTACAAAATGACCTACAGCAGGCCACTGGTGTGAATGTCTCTGACCAAACAATCAGAAACAGACTTCATGAGGGTGGCCTGAGGGCCCCAAGTCCTTTAGTGGACCCTGTGCTCACTGCCCAGCACCATAGAGCTTGATTGGCATTTGCCAATTAACACCAGAATTGGCAGGTCTGCCACTGGTGCCCTGTGCTTTTCATAGATGAGAGCAGGTTCACCCTGAGCACATGTGACAGACGTGAAAGGGTCTGGAGAAGCCATGGAGAATGTTATGCTGCCTGTAACATGGTTTAGCATGACCGTTTTGGTGGTGGGTCAGTGATGGTCTGGGGAGTCATATCCATGGAGGGACGCACAGACCTTTACAGGCTAGACAATGGCACCCTGACTGCCACTAGGTATTGGGATGAAATACTTGGACCCATTGTCAGACCCTATGCTAGGTCAGTGCATCCTGGGTTCCTCCTGGTGCACGACAATTAGAGATGAGCGAATCGAAGTAGGCGAAGTGGAATTCGTTTCGAATATTAGGAAAATTTCGATTCGCGTCGAATCCGAAAATAAGCAGACTTCGGATGCGCGAATCGAAATTTTTCCTAAAATGGCGGCGACATGTGCGGCGACGGAGCGGGGATGTCTGGGAAGGCGCGCAGACAAGGCGCGCTGACCCATAATGCATTCATTCATGACATGTGATCGCATTAGCCAATCAGCAGCCAGCCAGCCAGCACAGTGTAATGGTCGAGCTATAAATGGCGGCCATTTTAGAATTCTCCATTTGCCTCCAGTCATTCAACAGAGGCAGACCTGGCTGTATTCAGGGAGAGAGTTAGGGACAGAGAAACGTTACTTAGGGACACAGAAACGTTAGTTAGGGCCACAGAATCGTTACTTAGGGCCACAGAAACGTTACTTAGGGCCACAGAAACGTTACTTAGGGCCACAGAATCGTTAGTTAGGGCCACAGAAACGTTACTTAGGGACACAGAATTGTTACTCAGGGACAGACAGAATTGTTACTGAGGGATACAGAATTGTTACTGAGGGCCACAGAATCGTTACTTAGGGCCACAGAAACGTTACTTAGGGCCACAGAATTGTTACTTAGGGACAGACACAGAATTGTTATTGAGGGACACAGAATTGTTAGTGAGGGCCACAGAACTGTTACTTAGGGCCACAGAAACGTTACTTAGGGCCACAGAATTGTTACTTAGGGACAGACACAGAATTGTTATTGAGGGACACAGAATTGTTAGTGAGGGCCACAGAACTGTTACTTAGGGCCACAGAAACGTTACTTAGGGCCACAGAATTGTTACTTAGGGGCAGACACAGAATTGTTACTGAGAGACACAGATTTGTTACTGAGGGCCACAGAAACGTTACTTAGGGCCACAGAAACGTTACTTAGGGCCACAGAATCGTTAGTTAGGACCACAGAAACGTTACTTAGGGACACAGAATTGTTACTCAGGGACAGACACAGAATTGTTACTGAGGGATACAGAATTGTTACTGAGGGGCACAGAATCGTTACTTAGGGCCACAGAAACGTTACTTAGGGCCACAGAAACGTTACTTAGGGCCACAGAATTGTTACTTAGGGACAGACACAGAATTGTTATTGAGGGACACAGAATTGTTACTGAGGGCCACAGAACCGTTACTTAGGGCCACAGAAACGTTACTTAGGGCCACAGAATTGTTACTTAGGGACAGACACAGATTTGTTACTGAGGGCCACAGAAACGTTACTTAGGGCCACAGAAACGTTACTTAGGGCCACAGAATCCTTACTTAGGGCCACAGAAACGTTACTTAGGGCCACAGAAACGTTACTTAGGGCCACAGAATTGTTACTTAGGGACAGACACAGAATTGTTACTGAGGGACACAGATTTGTTACTGAGGGCCACAGAAACGTTACTTTGGGCCACAGAAACGTTACTTAGGGCCACAGAATCGTTACTTAGGGCCACAGAAACGTTACTTAGGGCCACAGAAACGTTACTTAGGGCCACAGAATTGTTACTTAGGGACAGACACAGAATTGTTACTGAGGGCCACAGAATTGTTACTGAGGGCCACAGAACCGTTACTTAGGGTCACAGAAACGTTACTTAGGGCCACAGAATCGTTACTTAGGGCCACAGAAACGTTACTTAGGGCCACAGAATCGTTACTTAGGGCCACAGAAACGTTACTTAGGGCCACAGAAACATTACCTAGGGCCACAGAATCGTTACTTAGGGCCACAGAAACGTTACTTAGGGCCACAGAATTGTTACTTAGGGACAGACACAGAATTGTTACTGAGGGACACAGAATTGTTACTGAGGGCCACAGAACCATTACTTAGGGCCACAGAAACGTTACTTAGGGACACAGAATTGTTACTCAGGGATAGACACAGAATTGTTACTGAGGGCCACAGAATTGTTACTGAGGGCCACAGAACCGTTACTTAGGGCCACAGAAACGTTACTTAGGGCCACAGAAACGTTACTTAGGGCCACAGAATCGTTACTTAGGGACACAGAAACGTTACTTAGGGCCACAGAAACTTTACTTAGGGCCACAGAATTGTTACTTAGGGACAGACACAGAATTGTTACTGAGGGATACAGAATTGTTACTGAGGGACACAGAACCGTTACTTAGGGCCACAGAAACGTTACTTAGGGACACAGAATTGTTACTCAGGGATAGACACAGAATTCTTACTCAGGGACAGACACAGAATTGTTACTCAGGGACACAGAATTGTTACTGAGGGACACAGAATTGTTACTGAGGGACACAGAATTGTTACTGAGGGACACAGAATTGTTACTGAGGGACACAGAATTGTTACTCAGGGACAGACACAGAATTGTTACTCAGGGACACAGAATCATTGAATTAAAGAGTATGTCAGACAACATGCAGAGGAGTGGCAGAGGAGGCAATGTTTTAGGAGCGAGCAGACGTGGCAGCAGAGGAAGGGGTCGAGGCAGCACTATTCGCAGCCAGAGGCCAGTGCTCCCGGTGTCATCCAGTACAGTGAGGAAGAGCTAACAGAGGGCGGTCAGGAACAGGGGGAGACATCCGCCTCTTCAGCAGCCAGGCGAAGAAGTAGTGGCGAGGAGAGTGGCTCGGTAGCCGGTCTAGAGACAGGTCTGTGTCCTGACCCACACGCAGCCGAGGGGGCTAGTAGTGAGGCGGAGACCCTAATTGATGATGATGAGGCTGATCGCACTTGGCAGCCTCGTCGTCATCAAGCTATTGCTTCCGCATCATCAGGAGAAGAGGGTGGCAGCTTGGCAGCGAGCAAAACAGTCGGTGGGTTGTCTCCATCGCCACACTCTGCCATGTGCCACTTTCAGGTCTCCTCACACACTGCTGGTGTGTTCCATTTTTTGTCATAGGGTGCTGGCAGATTACGGGCCTCCCATAGCTGCTGCCAGGCCCCTAATCTGCCATGGGCCCCTGTACCGCCTCCTCATGCTGCTGCCAGGTCCACAGTGTCTCATGCCATGTGCCACTTTCAGGTCTCCTCACACTGCTGGTGTGTTCAATTTTTTGTCATAGGGTGCTGGCAGATTACGGGCCTCCCATAGCTGCTGCCAGGCCCCTAATCTGCCATGGGCCCCTATACCGCCTCCTCATGCTGCTGCGAATTCCAGAGTCTGTCATGGGTCCCTGTACGGCCTCCCATTGCTGCTGTCTCCATCGCCACACTCTGCCATGTGCCACTTTCAGGTCTCCTCACACACTGCTGGTGTGTTCCATTTTTTGTCATAGGGTGCTGGCAGATTACGGGCCTCCCATAGCTGCTGCCAGGCCCCTAATCTGCCATGGGCCCCTGTACCGCCTCCTCATGCTGCTGCCAGGTCCACAGTGTCTCATGCCATGTGCCACTTTCAGGTCTCCTCACACTGCTGGTGTGTTCAATTTTTTGTCATAGGGTGCTGGCAGATTACGGGCCACCCATAGCTGCTGCCAGGCCCCTAATCTGCCATGGGCCCCTATACCGCCTCCTCATGCTGCTGCGAAGTCCAGAGTCTCTCATGGGTCCCTGTACGGCCTCCCATTGCTGCTGTCTCCATCGCCACACTCTGCCATGTGCCACTTTCAGGTCTCCTCACACTGCTGGTGTGTTCAATTTTTTGTCATAGGGTGCTGGCAGATTACGGGCCTCCCATAGCTGCTGCCAGGCCCCTAATCTGCCATGGGCCCCTATACCGCCTCCTCATGCTGCTGCGAAGTCCAGAGTCTCTCATGGGTCCCTGTACGGCCTCCCATTGCTGCTGTCTCCATCGCCACACTCTGCCATGTGCCACTTTCAGGTCTCCTCACACTGCTGGTGTGTTCCATTTTTTTTCATAGGGTGCTGGCAGATTACGGGCCTCCCATAGCTGCTGCCAGGCCCCTAATCTGCCATGGGCCCCTATACCGCCTCCTCATGCTGCTGCAAAGTCCAGAGTCTCTCATGGGTCCCTGTACGGCCTCCCATTGCTGCTGTCTCCATCGCCACACTCTGCCATGTGCCACTTTCAGGTCTCCTCACACTGCTGGTGTGTTCCATTTTTTGTCATAGGGTGCTGGCAGATTACGGGCCTCCCATAGCTGCTGCCAGGCCCCTAATCTGCCATGGGCCCCTGTACCGCCTCCTCATGCTGCTGCCAGGTCCACAGTGTCTCATGCCATGTGCCACTTTCAGGTCTCCTCACACTGCTGGTGTGTTCAATTTTTTGTCATAGGGTGCTAGCAGATTTCGGGCCTCCCATAGCTGCTGCCAGGCCCCTAATCTGCCATGGGCCCCTATACCGCCTCCTCATGCTGCTGCGAAGTCCAGAGTCTCTCATGGGTCCTTGTACAGCCTCCCATTGCTGCTGTCTCCATCGCCACACTCTGCCATGTGCCACTTTCAGGTCTCCTCACACTGCTGGTGTGTTCCATTTTTTGTCACAGGGTGCTGGCAGATTACGGGCCTCCCATAGCTGCTGCCAGGCCCCTAATCTGCCATGGGCCCCTATACCGCCTCCTCATGCTGCTGCCAGGTCCAGAGTCTCTCATGGGTCCCTGTACGGCCTCCCATTGCTGCTGTCTCCATCGCCACACTCTGCCATGTGCCACTTTCAGGTCTCCTCACACACTGCTGGTGTGTTCCATTTTTTTTCATAGGGTGCTGGCAGATTACGGGCCTCCCATAGCTGCTGCCAGGCCCCTAATCTGCCATGGGCCCCTATAGTGCCTCCACATGCTGCTGCCAGGTCCAGAGTGTCTCATGGGTCCCTGTATGGCCTCCCATTACTGCTGTCTCCATCGCCACACTCTGCCATGTGCCACTTTCAGGTCTCCTCACACACTGCTGGTGTGTTCCATTTTTTGTCATAGGGTGCTGGCAGATTACGGGCCTCCCATAGCTGCTGCCAGGCCCCTAATCTGCCATGGGCCCCTGTACCGCCTCCTCATGCTGCTGCCAGGTCCAGGCGAACGTAGTCACACAGGGGAGGAACTTCTCAGTGTAATGAACAGAGAAATCGACAGATGGCTGTCTCCGCGCAAACTGAAAATCGGAACCATGTTGACCGACAACGGAAAGAACATGGTGTCTGCTCTGCGTCAAGGAAGGTTGTGCCATGCGCCATGCATGGCTCACGTGTTCAATCTGGTTGTCAAGCGGTTCCTAAAATCCACCATCCCACTGCAAGACATCCTTAAAATGTCACGTAAACCTTGCATGCATTTCAGCCATTCCTACACCGCAAAGCACACCCTCCTTGAGCTGCAGCGGCAGAACGGAATTCCACAGCATCGCCTGATCTGCGACGTTGCAACAAGGTGGAATTCAACCCTACACATGGTAGACCGCCTTTACGAACAGCGAAAGGCCATCACCGATTTCATGATGTTACAAGCGGATAAAGGTACTCCCCTGTGTAACTTCGATGTCAGCCATTGGCAGCTCATGCGTGACACCTGCCGCTTGCTCAGGCCCTTTGAGGAGGCCACGCTATTCGTGAGTCGGCAGGACTATGGGATGAACGACGTCATTCCTCTGTTGCACGTCCTGGAACAAATGCTGTTAACAATGGCTGGTCAGGGTGCGGTAGACGTGGCGCACAGATCTCAACGCCACATGACCCCTGTGGGGGCAGGACAGGAAGAAGAGGAGGAGGTAGAGGAGGACATTTGTGCTCAGGAATTATTGAGTGAAATGGGTGGTTTTTCCACTCAGCGGACAGGAGTGGAGGAGCAGGAGCATCTGGTAGAGGAGGAGGAGGAGGAGACAGAGGACCCAGACGCACCGTGGCAGTATGCTGTGGAGATGGAGGCAGGGAGTCCCTCGCATTCCTTGGCACAAATGGCCCATAGCATGCTCGGTTGCTTGCGTAGCGACAGCCGAATAATAACCATCAGACAGAGGGATGACTTTTGGCTGTCCACCTTGTTGGACCCTCGCTACCGTTCCAAAATGGTGGCCTTTTTCACACCTGCTGAGAGGGAGGCCAAAATAACGTACTATAAAAACCACCTATGTAGTCAGTTGGTCTCTGCCTTTGTGCGACAACGTCCATCCTCAGACACTGTGGGCCCTGTGCGCTCACGTTCCGCTGCCATGGCAGCAGGGGAGGGGTGGGGTGGTAGGAGCAGTGGCAGCTCCACCAGCAACGGCTGCCTCAGTCTGCAGTCGATGATGAGTAGCTTTCTTCACCAGCGCAGTGAGGAAACTACTAACCAGCCACAGCAGCAGCAGCATCAGGTGGACCTGGAGCAGGACCTCAAACAACAGGCTTGGGCCTACTTGGACAGCACCCTGCCAACCGAGGTAGACAATCCCCTTGACTACTGGGCAACGAAACTTGACCTTTGGCCCCAACTAGCTGAATTTGCCCTTGAAAGGCTGTCATGCCCGGCCAGTAGCGTGGCATCGGAGCGCGTGTTTAGTGCGGCAGGAGGTATTGTAACTCCGCGGAGGACACGACTGTCCACCCAAAGTGTGGAGAGACTCACGTTTGTGAAAATGAATCAGGCGTGGATTAGTCTGGATTTCAAACCACCAGTTCCTGACACAACTGACTAAATCCACCATGAATCATGCCCCTGCCATGTGCCACTTTCAGGTCTCCTCACACACTGCTGGTGTGTTCCATTTTTTGTCATAGGGTGCTGGCAGATTACGGGCCTCCCATTGCTGCTGCCAGGCCCCTAATCTGCCATGGGCCCCTGTACCGCCTCCTCATGCTGCTGCCAGGTCCAGAGTCTCTCATGGGTCCCTGTACGGCCTCCCATTGCTACTATCTCCATCGCCACACTCTGCCATGTGCCACTTTCAGGTCTCCTCACACACTGCTGGTGTGTTCCATTTTTTGTCATAGGGTGCAGGCAGATTACGGGCCTCCCATTGCTGCTGCCAGGCCCCTAATCTGCCATGGGCCCCTGTACCGCCTCCTCATGCTGCTGCCAGGTCCACAGTGTCTCATGGGTCCCTGTACGGCCTCCCATTGCTGCTGTCTCCGTCGCCACACTCTGCCATGTGCCACTTTCAGGTCTCCTCACACTGCTGGTGTGTTACATTTTTTGTCATAGGGTGCTGGCAGATTACGGGCCTCCCATAGCTGCTGCCAGGCCCCTAATCTGCCATGGGCCCCTGTACCGCCTCCTCATGCTGCTGCCAGGTCCACAGTGTCTCATGCCATGTGCCACTTTCAGGTCTCCTCACACTGCTGGTGTGTTCAATTTTTTGTCATAGGGTGCTGGCAGATTACGGGCCTCCCATAGCTGCTGCCAGGCCCCTAATCTGCCATGGGCCCCTGTACCGCCTCCTCATGCTGCTGCCAGGTCCAGAATCTCTCATGGGTCCCTGTACGGCCTCCCATTGCTGCTGTCTCCATCGCCACACTCTGCCATGTGCCACTTTCATGTCTCCTCACACTGCTGGTGTGTTCAATTTTTTGTCATAGGGTGCTGGCAGATTACAGGCCTCCCATTGCTGCTGCCAGGCCCGTAATCTGCCATGGGCCCCAGTACCGCCTCCTCATGCTGCTGCCAGGTCCACAGTCTCTCATGGGTCCCTGTACGGCCTCCCATTGCTGCTGTCTCCATCGCCACACTCTGCCATGTGCCACTTTCAGGTCTCCTCACACTGCTGGTGTGTTCCATTTTTTGTCATAGGGTGCTGGCAGATTACGGGCCTCCCATAGCTGCTGCCAGGCCCCTTATCTGCCATGGGCCCCTGTACCGCCTCCTCATGCTGCTGCCAGGTCCAGAGTCTCTCATGGGTCCCTGTACGGCCTCCCATTGCTGCTGTCTCCATCGCCACACTCTGCCATTTGCCACTTTCAGGTCTCCTCACACACTGCTGGTGTGTTCCATTTTTTGTCATAGGGTGCTGGCAGGTTACGGGCCTCCCATTGCTGCTGCCAGGCCCGTAATCTGCCATGGGCCCCCGTACCGACTCCTCATGCTGCTGCCAGGCCCGTAATCTGTCATGGGCCCCTGTTGTCGCTTGTTGGCATATTCCGCTCGTTCAGATGCTCCTTCTCCTGCTACTCCTCTTCACGGATACCGTCAGCAGTCTTTCTTGGAATCCGTTTCCAAGAGACAACAGTTTGCGAGCACGCACCCGACGGTGCAGAAGCTGAACGTCCTCCTGTCCAAGTTGCTGCTGACAGGCTCGTAATCTGTCATGCGCCCCTGTACCGCCTCCTCATGCTGCTGCCAGGTCCAGAGTGTGTCATGGGTCCCTGTACGGCCTCCCATTGCTGCTGCCAGGCCCGTAATCTGCCATGGGCCCCCGTACCAACTCCTCATGCTGCTGCCAGGCCCGTAATCTGTCATGGGCCCCTGTACCGCCTCCTCATGCTTCTGCCAGGTCCAGAGTGTGTCATGGGTCCCTGTACGGCCTCCCATTGCTGCTGTCTCCATCGCCACACTCTGCCATGTGCCACTTTCAGGTCTCCTCACACTGCTGGTGGTTTCCATTTTTGTCATAGGGTGCTGTATGGCCTCCCATTGCTGCTGCCTCCACCGCCACACTGTGGCTCCACACTCTGGTTTTGGCCCCGTGACTGCCCAAATGAGTGAAGTGTGCGGTGATTCTAAGATCGACGGCACTCATCTGCATGTCATACTGACTGTCAGTATTATTTCTCTTCCCCAGCAGACTCCAAGGGCATTTAAATTAAAGGTACAGTGTTCTGCACTAATATAAAGGCTCTCTGAAGTCTAGAAACACCCTTTTATAAGTTAAATTCGCAGCGAATATATTCGACTCGAATCGAAATTTTTCCACGAATTCGCCGAATCAGTCGAATCGAATTTTTGAATACTTCGCTCATCTCTAACGACAATGCTCAGCCTCAAGTGGCGAGAGTATGCAGGCAATTCCTGGAGGATGAAGGAATTGATACCATTGAAAGACTCCCACGTTCGCCTGACCTAAATCCAATAGAACATCTCTGGGATATCATGTTTCAGTCCATCTGACACCGCTAGGTTGCACATCAGACTGTCCAGGAGGTCAGTGATGCTCTGGTCCAGATCTGGGAGGAAACACCCCAGGACACCATCCGTCGTCTCATTAGGAGCATACCCCAACGTTGTCAGGCATGCATACAAGCACGTGGGGGCCATACAAACTACTGAGGACCATTTTGAGTTGCTGCAATGAAATTTCAGCAAAATGGGCTCGCCTGCTGCATCATTTTTTCACTTTGATTTTTGGGGTGTCTTTGAATTCTGTCCTCTGTAGGTTGATAATTTTCAAATGATGGGGCATCCTTACATTCCTAACACTTTACCCAGTTCATATCCGCTTATTATTATTTGCGCTTTCCTTAGCGTGAAACGCATTTACCTGCCAGTTCCCCAATGTATTTCCACTGTTTGTATTGGTTTTATCTTGGTTCAATAAAGTGGATTGTTTGGAGTGCAGCCGATCGGACGTCCTTTACTGTCATCTTGGCAGTCATACTGGTTAAATGGCCAGGGAACCTGCATAAAGTATTCATTACTCCAGGCAATCTTGTGGATCATCCATCAGCTGCTGGGGCATACCCCCTTCATGACCAGGCCATTTTTTGCTATACCATACTGCTCTACCTTAACTGACAATTGCACAGTCATGCAACGCTGTACCCAAACAAAATTTGTGTAATTTTTTCACACATAGAACATTCTTTTGCTGACATTTGATCACCACTGAGGTTTTTTTCTGATATAAATGAAGAAAGACCACACATTTTGAAAAAAAAATATTTTTTTTACTTTCTACTATAAAACATATCCAATAAAAAAAAGTAAAATCTAAATTTTTCATAAATTTTGGCCAAAATGTATTTTGCTACATGTCTTTGTTTAAAAAAAAAATCCCAAAAGTGTATATTATTTGGTTTGCATGAACGTTATAGCATCTGCAAACTATGGTATGTACACTGGAATTTGTGTTTATTTATTTTATACTTGTAATGGTGGCGATCAGTAATTTGTAATGGGTAAACTATGGTACATACTGTATAATGGAATTTTGGATTTACTTATTTTAGTATTACTAATGACAGTGATCAGCGACTTATAGTGGGACTGCAATAGTGCGGCAGGCAATCTGACACTAACTGATGCTAGGGAGAACTGACTAGCTGCCACTGACTTCACCAGTGATATTAATGGAGTGATCAGTAATAATACACTGTTACTGTACTAATGACACTGGCTGGGAAGACGTTAACATCTAGGAGTGATCAAGGGGTTAAATGTGTGCCTAACTGTGTGTAATGAGTGTAATACATGCTGCTTTTACTACTAGATCTCTTGGTTTCTCATCCCTGCTTTGCAGGGATGAGAAACTGACAGATTGCTCCTTCTATACAGAGGTCTGTGTTGTTTACCAACACAGAGATCTGGGCAGTGATTGTGCACGGCCAATCAGCAGGTCCCTGCCATGAATCATTGGCCGGGACTTGCTGACAGGCTGATGCTGTGTACAATTACAGCTGGTGCTGGTTGGGGGGGGCACGCATGTGCGCCAGATACCCGGAAGTAGGCAGCGACATACAGGTACATCACTTTGCCTACAGCGCCCGCCCATCTGCAGACCTTTACAGGCGGGCAGACTTTAAGGGGTTAATATACAACAAGCTTAATTGCTAGTAGTGCAAATTTATAAACCAGACTATAGCACTTCCCTCACCCCGATGGGGGCGTAGTTATAAAGGTGGAATACTGAAGCGGGGTGGGAAGTCAACAGCCGCTACTGTTCAACCAGTTCTCCAGCTTCTCAGAGGAGTAAGGGCAGATGAATGAATGGTCCGTCTCCTCCATTCATTCAGAACTTTTCAATACAGGAACCAGCAGTACTACTGCTATGATTGGAGCAAGGAGAGGAAATGTAGGCAGGGTTGGCACTTTTGATAAATGACCATGACAGGTAAAGCTGCTCATATTAACCCCCGCAGAATTAGAAGATCACAGCTGCAGGGGTATCCAGGAGGCAGGGAAGGAAGATTTAAAAGATAGGTTCATCTTTGGGAACATGTTACATATTCCGTCCATTTTTTGGATCATATAACATGTTCCCTATCCTGCAGCCTCTGCCCGATCCCGCACCCTCCCCTTGACAGCAGTACAGGGAAAAATTCCCCATACTAGCTAAACAGCACAGCCGTGCGGGGCTCCAGTGTTCTGTGAATGAATGGACTACAAATCCCTACAGCCATAGCAGCTGTCGGCTTGTAGTCCTCAATGAACTACCAGGCTGCTGTGAGTCTTCCTGTTAGAAGTATCAGCTTGCCCATACGGGATGTAAAAGCAAGCAGATACACTGACAGTCTGCAGGAGACCTGTAAGGCATCAGTGATCTGTTGATTGCTGGTGCAATGCTTTACAGGCTCATACTACAAAAAAATAATAAATGCACATTTTCTTACCTGCCCAAAAAATTGCATTTATTATTTTTTGTAAAAAAGTGAACTTATCCTTTAAGAACACAGCAACCATCAGCGTGTGGGACATGATTATGTAAGTACTGTCCCTGGTGCTGATATTAAAAAAAAAAAGAAAAAATCTCCAGCATCTACCAAGAACTTAATTATCAGTTTTACCAGATAAATCCTTGAATACTAATTTTCTCTATAAACTCAATAGATTTAGAAGTAATTTAAAGACCTGTCAAGCAAAAATGAATGGTAACCACACATCATAATTGAAACCCAACTCCAGACACACAAAAACATACTCCTCACTCCAGCAGGATCCCTCCAGTGATACAACTGTCCCATGAAGCTTCCTCTCTAAGGCTATCCCAGCCATGGTAGCCCTCCTGCCTCTTCAATATACAAGGCGATGATGCAGAGGGGCCTCAGACCAGAGCTTCTAAAAAAGAGAACCGGACTGATGCCTGCAGGAACAAAGAGTAGGGGTTTCATAGGCTGTTTCCGAACCCCGTAGATATGACGGTCTCAGTGAAAGAGGACAATTCCTGGAGTTGGGCTTTAACTCAAACTGTTAAGAAATCTATAAAATGTATTATTTCACTGCTTTCACACTATATCACATTTTCCAGAATAATATGGGAAGAGATTGGTTTAGACATTTGTAACAAATTCCTTGATATAAAAAGAAGAAAACTTGTTTATTTTAGGGTGAATAAAATATAGTGCAGGTTGATCACTGCAGCAAAAATGAATGACTGCTTTTCAAGCTTCATGGCCTTCTCTCTGGGATGTTCTTGGATCCAGTGTTTGTAAACTGAAGAATCCCATCAAGGAATGGCTAAGCCTTGCATTGCTTTGAGTATTGACCCAATCATCGCTGTGCCACCTGCCACTACAACTCAAGCTACACAGCATCCCACGGGAGCTTCCATTTAAATGGGGACGAAGGATTCCGGCAATCAGAGGCAAGTTTTGTGTCATGGCAAGCTGACATGTGAGGTCAGAGGTTACAATTTTGTGTGCTATGAATGTTTTTTTAATTCTCAACCAATTAAAGCAAACTTCCACTTGGAGGCCTTCAGTGACCATTTCTCGAATGGACCATTGACCATATCATTGCATCTGGGGCTCGAGAGAATTACATGTCTTTCATGCTGTTTCTTCAGTCCAGCAAGTAAAATGAAGAGGTTTCAGTCAAGCATACTTTCCTTTACACAGTAAACATTAAGATTGAGGGTTGTTTTGTTCTCTACTATTAGAAGACAATAAAACCATTATTCTGCGAAAGATTTTTTTGACAGTAGATTTATATTGAAATATTACAATTAGTGCAAACAACATATATAAACTATTTAGATTTAATATTATGCTTCCTATTTGGCAGCTGAAGAGTATTGACCCACTTTACTAATATAAAAATATTCACAATATAACATAATAACATATACTGTAGCAATGATATTCATACTAAAAACTGTAGATGTTTTCTTGCTATTGAATCTGTTCTCTTCTTTGGAGCTTTCTTTTCATCTTAAAATCATACAGTAAGTTTCTGTTTAGACATGAACCTAAAACCTGGAGCCTGGCTCATATTTGAGATATCACAAAGCATTATCATTATCACCTATGTAAATTTGGAGACCTGAAGGAAGTAACAAATCCAGCTATAAAAATGTATAGTTCAGTAAAGGTTAAATTAAAAAAGCAGCTTTTGCTCAAATATCCCCCCTCAATCTGGAGCTGTGCCGTGCAGTAATTATTTGCCACTACAGGATGTCCTGCCTCATCTGGATTGTATGGTGGCCACCTTCTCTGATCCCAGACTCTCATGGACCTGCCCACTGGGGTGACATCATCACGCAGACTGAGCTCAGAGTATTACTGCAGTGCATTCCACTCACTCGTTATCACAAGTGCTGTTCAGAATGGCTGTAAGGATCCCCGACACCAACTGTAGGAGAAGTGTAGCGATTCATAATGTTATTAGACCGTTTAGAATACCCAGAAAATGTGTGTGCGTGGGTATATACTATATATATATATATATATATATATATATATATATACATATATACACACAGTATATATACACAATATTGCCAAAAGTATTGGGATGCCTGTCTTTTACACGCACATGAACTTTGATGGCATCTCAGTCTTAGTCCGTTGGGTTCAGTATTGAGTTGGCTCACCTCTTGCAGCTATAACAGCTTCAACTCTTTGGGGAAGACTGCCCACAAGGTTTAGGAGTGTCGCTGTGGGAATGTTTGACCATTCTTCTTTGTGAGGTCAGGCACTGATGTCGGACATGAAGGCCTGGCTTACAGTCTCAGCTCTAATTCATCCCAAAGGTGATCTATCGGGTTGAGGTCAGGACTCAGTGCAGGCCAGTCAAGCTCCTCCACCCCAAACTCTCTCATCCAAGTCTTTATGGACCTTCCTTTGTGTACTGGTACACAGTCATTTTGGAACAGGAAGGAGCCATCCCCAAACTGTTCCCACAAAGTTGGGAGCATGAAATTATCCAAAATGTCTTGGTATGCTCCACTCTTCAAACCTAAAAGTAAATAAGAGACAGCAAAATAGTACAACAATGCAAAAAAAAAAGTCCTAAATAAAGTACCAAATTCCACGCACATGAAAGTAAAAGTCCTATATGCAGTCCAATTTAAAGAAGAACTCCGGGATAAGCAAAACATCATTCATTAGTACACCCCACACAAAACACTATACAATTAATACTATTTTGAAAATCCTTACCAGTTAGGAGAAAAGTCTAATTGAATTTTCATGACCTCATCTCTGTAATTCAAAAGATAACAGCATCTGCTCTGCCAAGGAGGAGGTGTAACAGCCGAGATTACATCATATCCTCTTCACTTTCTCTGCAGTAAAAGGAAAATACAGTTCCCATCAACCAAAGGGGATTGTAGTGAATGTGGGCAGGTACACTAGGCCTGTAGATGTTGAACGTGTCTGAGAGTCTTGGTCTGCCCAGCACAGCAAGAGGGGCTGAATTACATTAGTGCTTCCTGAAGAAATAACTACAGAAGGGATGTGCCAAGACCAGTTGTTGGGGGAATAAGAGGCATAGCAGCCACTGGTCTTACAAACAGGAAACCAAAGAGAATTAACAGTTTGATTTAAAAATGAATAGGCTATTTCAGAGCAATTACTAAGTGAACCAGAAGATGGATGACATATTCAGTGAAGGTAGGAAATCAGCAACAAGGATATGCAAATACGTTTTTGCACAGAGTTCTGCTTTAAATCTTTAAGCAATTTTGATTTGGCAAATAGCCCATGAATTCATCAATTCTTCATGTGCAGAAACACTCTGGACAAAAGTGACCACCACTGCTCACAGTGAAGATGAGCACTTTTTAGTGCAGCCAACTGGTCAGCATGCAGATATCGTTTTCAGCTCTCCAAGCTCCCCTCAGCAGGTACCGAACATGTAAATCAGAAAAAAGGGGGCTTCATAGTGTAAGCTGCTTGATTTATTTAAATGAAAACTAAAATAACAAAACAGGTTAAAACAAAAACATCAAATAACATCAAATATGTGGTAGCTAGCATATTATACTCTCACAATGATAGATTAGACATCGCCAAGATGGCGCCTGGTCCGCCCCATGTACTGACCTCACTCACCGACCACCTGTTGGGTTATGCCCCTCCAGCATAATGGGAGGGAATCACATGCTTTTGGCATACCTGGAAGCAATGGGTTTACTTTAACCTCAATTATTATAACGTGAAGTGTACATGCTAAATACTATATACAAAACACAGTATATATATATACAGTATATATATATATATATTTTTTTTTTTTTTTAAGTGATAAGGCTAACCATTATATAACCAGAAATATAGGAGAAAATCATTCAAATTCAAAGTCAATGCAAAGCCCTCAAAGCTTATGACTTTTGATTATTTTTTAAGTTATACAGACATTTGTCTCAGAGGAATTCCCCTTTTTATCTTTAAAGTGTCAGTCCCAAGAAATTCACACCCAGTCAACTATCTACAAATAAATATATATTGATCTGTCTCCAGACAGCATTTACTGATTGTGTTTGGGAAGGCACATTACCAAGGCACACACCCTTGGGACTCATTTAACAAAGCCCTCAAACCAATGTGGTATTTCCACAGAGACATTGATGGCACTGCAAAAAGTTGGTTGGGTCATTTGCTTTGGTTTGAATAGATATTCAGTGGTTAAAGCAAGCAGATGGTGTGTACTTGTTGCAAACAGGAGAGCAGATGCATAAAGCGTAGCATCTTACCACCAGAAATGCCTGGGGACCCTTACAAAATGTGGAAGTTTATGTGATATATTTTATACATATTGGCCTGCCCACATGCTTCATTATGACAACCAAGAGTAACAGTAATGGGTTGGGATTTTTGAAATGTTGAAACACAAATCATACGTGTGCCTTCAGAATTAATTTCCTCCCCTTTCTTAATTCTCTTAGACCCTTTGTGTATCAAGGCTGGTGCAGAACACTATAACAAGGGTAAGTATCCTCCAAAAGTCCACACATAGTCCATACAACTGTCTGAGTCACCATCTCACTATTAACAACATTCTTGACGTTTCAATCTGACTTCTGTTCGTGTCCATAGAGTCATTCCTAAAATTCACCAATGGCTTACTAACTGCAAACCTAAAGGCCACTACTATGTATTCATACCCTTAGACCTTTTTTCTGCCTTTGACATGGTTAACCACCCTCTTCACCTCAGAAAAACTCCACTCCCTCCACCTTCAAGACTCTGCTCTTTCCTAATTCTCCTCCTTTGTATCTCCGCACACCTTGAGTGTCACCTATAACTGTACCTTTTTCTCTCATCTTCATCTTTCCTTGGTCCCCCAAGGCTCTGTCTTAGGACCTCTTCTATTCTTTATCTACATTTCTTCCCTGAATCAGTTAATAAGCTTTCATGGTTTCCAATACCATCTCTATGCTGACAACTCATAAATCAATCTCTCCTTTTCTCAACTCACCCCTTCTCTTTCCTCATGAAATTACTACCTTACTAATTGATATACAGTATTTTCATGGATGTCACACCACTTTTTACACTCAGTCCTGGTCACCCCCCTCTAGCCAAGATGTTAGATATGATTCTGGACTCTGACCTCTCCTTTTAGCCCCACATCCAATCACTGTCCAAATCTTGCTGCCTTCATTTCCACATTTATACAATTTGCCCTTTTTGACAACTGACAATACAGGATTTTAAATTCACTCCCATGTTATGTATTGCATCAACTACTGAAGTTCCCTCCTTGTTGGCTTACCTCTACACAGAATATCCCCCCTTAAGTCTATTGTGAATCCTGCTGCCAGACCTATCCACCTATCTAACCACTAAATGTCCACCAACCCACTCTGCCAATTCCTCCACTGGCTTCTGCTCACGGAACACATCAAATTTAAAATGCTAACTACAACATACAAAGCCATCCACAACTTTGCTCCAAGCTACAACAACAACCTCATCTCAAAATATCATCCAAACCTTCCTCTTCACTCATTTCAAGACCTCCTACTCTCTAGCCCCCTGTCACCTCTCCAGCACTTCTCTCCACAGTCTCTACCTTTCTTGGCACCCAATCCATCTGGCTATTTCCTACTCTGATTGCCTTTAGGTGATACTTGTAAACTTGTCTCTTAAGGGAAGTTGTGCTTTGCTTGTGATCGGATGCCCAATACAACATTGGGGTGAGGATCTTGACTGTTTATGTCTATACCATAGGAGCAAACCTTAGCACTTGGAAATGATTGTTTGCAGCTAGAGAGATTTGTTGGAAAAATTTTGAACGACCTGGCTAGTTCTTCATAATGCAGAGATAATCAAACAAATGTCGTAAGTCAAGCCAGGTCCCAGCAGATGTCCCTCTGACCATTGTGTCAGATTATGGTCTTGTGTCTATAGGCAAATGCAGCTTGCTTTCTGGTGTGTTCCACTGACATCTGATCAGTTTATTGAAATACAGAAAGGAGTGCTATACCAGAACCAAGATCCTTTTAATTGTTGGTGAATAAGTCATATAAAAACAACCACTGTGTTTCGGGGGCAACAACACTCCCCCTTTATCAGGGCTACAAAACAACATACAGTTGTGGCCAAAATTATTCAACCCCCACTGAAATTGAGTGTTTTGGCCAGTTTGACATTGCTTTTGATCATTCAGTCATCTTGCTTACATTTACATTAAAGAGGCACTTGTAGGTCAGACAAATATAACATAACAGTTATAATGAAATAACCACAAATGTCTTTTCTGTGCTCACAGCATTATCAGTTTTATTCAACCCCCAAGTGACATTCAATCTTAGTACTTAGTACAGCATCCTTTTACAGTTATAACAGCTTTTAAACGTGAAGCATAGCTTGACACAAGTGTCTTGCAGCGATCTACGGGTATCTTCGCCCATTCTTCATGGGCAAAGGCCTCCAGTTCAGTCACATTCTTAGGCTTGCGCACTGCAACTGCTTTCTTTAAGTCCCACCAGAGGTTCTCAATCGGATTTAAGTCTGGTGACTGCGATGGCCACTCCAAAATGTTCCAGCCTTTCCTCTGCAACCATGCTCTAGTGGACTTGGAGGTATGCTTGGGATCATTGTCCTGTTGAAAGGTCCAACGTCTCCCAAGCCTCAGGTGTGTGACGGACTGCATCACGTTTCCATCCAATATCTCCTGGTACTGAAGAGAATTCATGGTACCTTGCACACGCTGAAGCTTCCCTGTACCTGCAGAAGCAAAACAGCCCCAAAGCATGATTGACCCTCCACCATGCTTCACAGTAGGCAAGGTGTTCTTTTCATCATAGGCCTTGTTCTTCCTCCTCCAAACATAGCGTTGATCCATGGGCCCAAACAGTTCTAATTTTGTTTCATCAGTCCACAGAACACTATCCCACAACTTTTGTGGTTTGTCCACATGGCTTTTGGCATACTGCAGTCGACTCTTCTTATTCTTTGGAGACAGCAAGGGGGTACGCCTGGGAGTTCTGGCACGGAGGCCTTCATTACGCAGTGTGCGTCTTATTGTCTGGGCTGAAACTTCTGTACCCACATCTGACAAATCTTTTCTCAGTTCCTCAGCAGTCACACGGGGACTTCTCTCCACTCTACGCTTCAGGTAGCGCACAGCAGTCGAAGTCAGCATCTTCTTTCTGCCACGACCAGGTAGCGTTTCAACAGTGCCCTTTGCCTTGAATTTGCGAATGATGCTTCCTAAGGTGTCTCTTGGTATGTTTAACATCTTTGCAATCTTCTTATAGCCATTGCCCTTCCTGTGAAGAGAAATCACCTCTTCTCTTGTCTTCCTGGACCATTCTCTTGCCTTCACCATGTTTGTAACCACACCAGTAAATGTCTAGAAGGAGCTGAGTATCACAGTCATTTTAAAGCTGCCTAATTGGTGCTTATTATGCTTGATTGCTGCTCGGTGACATCCACAGGTGTTTTCAATACCTGATGGAAAGCACCTGTATGAACCTCTGTTCTTCAGAGTGGTAGTCTTTAAGGGGTTGAACAATTGTGGCAATGAAGAAACCACATAAGAACCATTTACTACTGTATTACATAAACAATTGATGTCATTTTAGTTGCATTTGGGTAGTTACAACGTCCTTGTAGGATTTGATTCTGAATACAATTCCAAATGTACACTATAGTCCCTAAACCCCTTTACAGCATTGGGGGTTGAATAATTTTGGCCACAACTGTAAAACATAGTCAAAATAATGAAACATTATGTCTAAATATGCATGCATATGATATTTACCACAAATTCTAGAATGTAATATATGATATACAGTTCATGATATTCTAGAATTGAGGAAGCCTTCGTGTGCAATTTTGAAAGCTCACCTCTTTGGGTAAGTTTTTCTGAGATCAGTTTATGACTCATCTGACTCTTTTTTATTATGATTATTATTATTATACTGGATTTATATAGCGCCAACAGTTTGCTCAGCGTTTTACAATATAATGGGAGCAGGGGCGGACTGACAACTCATGGGGCCCCCGAGCAATAGGGGATCATGGGGCCCCTGTGTCCTTGCCCAAACTCAAAAAAGCCTATGAAAAAGGTACCAGGGGCATTTCATGGGGCCCCCTACTGACCCCGGGCCCTCGGGCAGTGCCCAAGTTTCCAAATGGTCAGTCCGCACCTGACAGGAGACAATACAGCAACGATACGGTGCAATACAAGAGGGTTAGGAGGGCCCTGCTCCTTGGAGCTTACAATCTAAGAGTCTTCAGTCAGAATTCAATGACAAGTGAATTTGACATTCATTTGATCTCCTTCTAAGATGTATCAACCTGCTTCTAGCTGCTTTTGTATTTCAGTTGACCTGTATGGGGACAGAACCAGATTTAATCTCAACAAAAAAATATTTAGAACCAGAAATGCTAATCATATAGGTTAATTTACTAAAAGCAAATAGAGCGTTCACTGCACAGAAGTTTGCTCTTGGCATAGTGAGTGAGGAGAAGCCCTGTTGACCTTCATTGTTCATAAATACTACTTTTTATTATTTTCTTTGCATATGGTTGGGTATTCTTTGCAAAGTGAACTACCACTAAGTTCCAAATCTAGAGGAAAAATCTTTCACAGAGTGAACAGTCTATTTGCCTTTACCACAAGAGGGAGCATTAGCATTCCTGCATATGAAATAACATGATCAAAAAATGGAACTATAAATATAACTATAATAATGTAAAATGAAATTACTGAAAATAATGTACTGTTGTCCCCTTTAAGTATAAACACTAGCCAATCAAATCATTGTCAACTTAAATCTTCAGCTTCTTTCTACTTCAGTTGGAGATTTGTTCTGGCACTGTAATAAAAGTCAAAAAGATATAGTATTGGGCCTGGATAGAGAGAACACACAGCCGATGAGCAGATAGTGACTACACTGAGGTCATAAAGATGTTAACGGGGGTGTTAATCAAATCAGAACTATAGGTACAAGAAGAGGCACACAAATAAACAATTACCAACAAACAAAACAAGTTAACAATTAAACATTTTTTAAGGTATGCTCATCACGAACCATAAAATAAAATGAGATTGTAACAGAAGCAGTTGGGAGTTGTCTGAAAATTTCCAAATCGTTTACTGTTTTTACTATGCTATTCTATGCTGTAATTGTTTAACCTACTGAAAATTGAAATAACTGAAATTAATACAGTAATAGAAAATTAAACTTGCTGGGTAAATCACAAGATTAAATTAGGTGTAAGAAATCTTGACTACTTATCAATTAGTTTGAAGCACTCTTAGCTTTCTAGGGCAACACAGTGACTAAATGGTTAGCACTTCTGCCTAGCACTAGGGTTGTCAGTTCAAATCCCAACCATGGCACCACCTGCCTGGAGCTTGCATTTTCTTCCTGTGCCTGCATGGGTTTTCTCTGGGTACTCCAGTTTCCTCCCACACTCTAAAGACATGCTGGTAGGTTAATTTGCTCCAGTCTGTTGGAGCCAATTGGCCCTAGAATGTGTATGTATGAATGTGAGTTACAGACCTTACATTGTACACTCCCTGAGGTTTAGGGACCGATGCAAATGTACAATATATATATATATATGTAAAGCAATGCATAACTGGATGGCGCTATATAAGTACTTGTGATGAATTACATGATTTTTTTCATTATAAATTCCAATAGTGAAATGAGGGATTATGTGAATGAGTGATCTAAAGTAATGCATTCTATCTCTTTCAGTGCACATTCTTTACTTTTGACAGTTTCATGTTTCAGGCGCTGGAAGAGAGTAAAAGATATGTTTTTTTTCTCATTCATTAAGACACAAGATTCAGATACAATTGACTTATAGTACTGCCTCCTAAAGGCCGCAGTACAACCCAAATGTCTAAAGGATTGCTATCTTCCCTCAATTAAATTTTAGAAAATGGAAAATTTCCCTAATTTTCCTTTCCTGGTGAATCCTTAAGGTAGCATACACTGGATTATGGCTCCTCCCCCGCAACCTGATAGTTCTGGTTAACTATACATTTTCAGAGGGAACCCAACGCAGCATTCTCCATAGCTATCAGCTCAAAGGTAGGAACCTGTATGCTGCCATGAAGATGTACAGGAAAGGAAAATTACTGAAAGGTGAGTATACAATGTTCTGTTTTCCTGGAGCATCATGGCAGCATACACTTGGAAAAAACTCGCCAGCCTGGTGGGTGCAAAAAGAACAAAAATGTTTAAAAAAAACCAGAATGACCAGCTTGAATTACAGATCTGCCAAGTACCACCATCCTTAGCTGAGCCATATCCATCCACTCAGTTGCGCAAAATGAACATGTTTCTGGAAGACCACGTTGCTTTGTTACAGATCATTTCCAGGGAAACTCTGCAGTATGCTGCCAAGGAAGTTGCCACTTCCCTTGTGGAATGCACCTTTAAGCCCTCAGGAACAAAAAGTTGTTGTACTGAGTAAGCTTTCTTTGTGGCCTTAATGAGCCATGATGCTAGATGATGCCATTTGCCCCTTCTTGATGCCATGAGGGGTTGCTAGGAGGTTGTCAGTTTTTCTGAATGAGTCAGTTGCCGCTAAATAAGCCTTGATGTTTAGATGTTTAATCCAACATCAAATGGATGTAGCGCTCCTTGTTTGCTAAGGAATGATGGTAGTATAACTTTCTAATTAAAGTGGAAAGAAATGACTACCTTTGGTCTGAATCAGTATAAAGTCCTAAGAATTACTCTGTCAGGATAGAAAAAAAGATGACGTTCTTTAATCACTAGTGCTTGCAACTCTGAAACTCACATTGCTGAAGTTATGGCAATGAGAAAGGACACCTTTAGAGTTAAACCCCGCACAGAAAGTGTTTCTGTCAGATAAAAAGGCATGATAAGACTCTTAGTAACCTCTCTAGTTTTGGGTGTAGGAACTGACTCTAGGACAGAAGATCTGGGGTTACTGGAAAAGGCATGGGGTCCTCCACGCTGAGCTGTAGCAGGGTCCTCAACCATGATCTCCTCAGCCAAAATGGAATTACTGTTATCACTGTGGCCGTTGATCTCCTGAGTCTGGACAGTTACTTCAGAATTAGAGGTATTGGGGGAAAATGTATCCCAGATGTAAACTCCATGGGTGGTGAAGACAGTCCATCCCCTCTGCCTAGGAGTATGAGACTCTCGCCAGGTATCTTAGACACTTGGTGTTTTCTGGAATTGCCGCCAGATCTATTTCTGGGATGCCCCACCTCTTGGTTAAAAGAGAAAATGCCTGTGGATTCAATGACCACTGATAGAAAATTACAGCTCAAAGTGTTGGCTAATTGGTTCTCCGTCATTGGTACTTATACTGATTTTAAATCTTCCAGATGTACCTGAGCCCAGTACAGAATGGGATGAACTTCCTCCAGTAACGTGGGACTCCTAGTACCCTCATGTCTTTGAATGTAGGTTACTGCATCTCTGTTGTCCAGATTTAGGTTTACACTCTTCCCCCTTAAGGAAGGGCCAAACACTAGCAGAGCTCGAGACTAGCCCCTGAGGCTCGAAAGCTCAAAGTCTCAGGGCTTCCTGATCCTGATACTGTGCTCCCCAATGGCATCTGACATGACTATCTCTGATTGTAGAGGGGCGATCAGGCGATGCGTCATCAGGTTGTGGACATGTGTACACCACCACAGTAACTGTTTACCCTGTTTAGAATGATAATTGGCTGATGCATCAATGCTCCATCCCACTGTGAGAGGAATGAATTCTGTGTGCCACTGAGCCCACTGGTCCATTGTGAATATGGCAGTCATCAAGCCTAGAATCCTGAGACAAGACCTTACAGGCAGGGAAGTTGCTGACATGCCCTCTTCACTTTGTGAACCAATGAGCCTACTTTTGGGTGAACTTGGGTGTGCAGCAGTGCACCCAGAAAGACCATCCTTTGTGTAGGATGTAGATTGCTTTTTTCCCAATATATCAGCCATTCGTAGTACTGGAGAGTGTGAATTAATTAACTTTCAATGCTGGTCAAGTATACTCCCATTGCTGGCAAGTAGGAGTATGACTAGATAATGATGGACTCTCAATCCTCTTTCCATCAAGAGAGCAATTACTGGCAGAAGGAATTTTGTAAAGGTTCTGGGAGCCAGGGATATTCCGAAAGGCAGACTTTGGAATTAAAAATGTTGGCAATGGATAGCAAAACAAAGGTACTTTTGAAATGCCAGATGAATGTGCAGATGAAGATATGTGTCGGATAACTCTATGGGCAGCATCTAGTCCTCTAGATTTATCACAAGGCAGATAGACTGAAGATTCTCCATCTTGAAGGATTACAGATGTATTCTGTTGAGACTTTTCAAGTCTAAAACTTTTGGAAATCTCCCGTTTTCTTCTTTACTAGGAATAGAGGGTGAAAAGAACCCCTTCTGTCTCTGAGAAAATGGTACCTCCACTAGTTCACATTTTTAAGTAGTTCCAACACATATTTGATCAGTATTTTTCTTCTTTCTAATGCCAAAGGAAGTCTGGTCAATTGAAAATGATCACTTGGGTATTTGCCTTTCAACTGCCACTGGTGACCCATCAGAATAGTGGATACTGCCCAAGGATCCGCTATGTGATCTGACCAAACCTGTGCATAAAGCCTGAGCCTGGCTCCAACTGTCACAGGCTGGAAGGACACACCCTCAAATGGGCTTCTGTTGATCCCCCACTGAGGAAGACATGGACTTCTGAAGCCTCAACTGACTGAAGTGGCAATGCTCTGGGGTGCTCTGTTTAATTCAGGAGTAAGATTAATTACCTGACAGACTCTCTAATTAAATCCATTACTTCTCTGACATCCTTCCCTTAGTTGTTTTCTCAAAGTAAGAACAAGAGGCATATTTGTCTGGAAGCGCTGCCACCCCCACATACAGTACATAACAAGTGTTATCCCCTGAACAGGAGTGGTGGTCAAGAGATGAAGGTGACAAGACTACAGTGATTTTGCTTGGCGAGAACGGAGGTGGTGGGAGGAGAACCTGGAACAACTTCTCCTTGATCGTCTATGTCTAGATGGCGATGCATGGCTTGAGCATTCTCTACATCTTGGTGTAGAACATCTTCATCACCTGAGAGGGCTGTCAAAATATGACAGCATTAGTAACATGACTTTTTCCACCCATCTTCACTAGTTACCAAACCCCTTACCTTACAGGCTGAGGATGGTCTGCTTGGGCAGCAGTCATAATGAATAGAAGGATAGCACCACCCCACACCTAAAGGATATAGTCTGTGAGTAGCAAGCACAGTACAACATGAAACAGCAGTGTAACATGCTATGACAACCCCAAACACTTACATGCAGGAGTGCCAGAAAAAAAGGTTGAAAGGTGTAAATGTAGACAAGTGCTCAGTACTGACCTTCCTGAAGTTCCACCGCCGCACATGTCCAGACGCAACTCGCGATCTCTGGTGCCATCTTGGCGAAACTGGCAAAGATGATCCCCACTGCCGTCACTTTCTGTTGGGTATGTGCAGATGCCTTAGGACACGGCCGCCATCTTTGAAAAGGGCACAGGTACCAGGAGGAACTACAAAAACATGGAAACACAGTAAAACAGCAAAGATAGAAGGTGCAAGAGAACCACTGCAATATAATAAGCTTGTTTAAAGCTCTTTCACAATGCTAGCAAGCATACCCCTAAAACCACCAGACGGGGCTTCCCTCCATCTAGCTCATTTAGAGACTGTACAGAAAAGGACTTCCACCCAGGAGAGGCTGAATCTGTCTGGGGCAAGGGATTCTGAGCAATCCATTCAGTTCTAAGCAGGTGAGGACAAAAAGGAGCATGCTATGGTGGGTTCTTTTTGAAAACTTATAGTTAACCAGTACTATCAGGTTGCGGGGGCAAAGAATTTGTGCTGTGTACAAAAATTGTAATTTCTTTATCATCCATTGCCAGAAAAAAGAAGTAATTCTGTAGACATTTGGCTTATACTGCCACCTCCAGGAGGTGGCAGCACAACCCAATTGTCTCTGGTTTCTGCGTCCCTTCATTAACTCCAAGAAACAGAGTTTATGGTAAATATAAAAATCCTGTTTTAGTCAGCATAAGGGCTTCAGACACTTGTGAGAATAAATTTTACCTTTTGCCCAGTCTTGTCTTAAATCTATCCTGCTGCCTCCTGTACACAAAGGGTTAACATTGTTGGGAAGTGGAACTGACAGGGGGTGTGGCCTATGTTCAGAGGAAGGACTTGGTGTCAGCAAGGGTGGAACCAGAAAAACAAAAAGAATAAGATCTTGCCTCTAAATGAAACTTAGGGAACGTTTGTAACAAGCCACTGTACCTCCTGTAAATTAAAGAAATAACATTTCAGAACTTCTACTAATCAATCTGAAAAAAAAAAGAGAAAAGTCAAGCGGCATTCATTGTATAATAGGTGCTACATGCCTGGCGAGGCAGTTGTGACAATAAAGCAATAGAGTGAACATATAATAGTTCCAGGACTTTTAATTTGTGACTAATTACTTGTACAATGAGGTTGCAACTCTCTAATTGTGATTGCCATTTTAATTTTACTCATGGCTGTGCAACTAACAATGTATGGTCTGGTAATTAAAATTAATTGTACTTTCACCTGCATATTTCTATTAAGGCGCACAGTTTTGTTTCAGAGCTTGGCGGTTTTATTCTCTGAAAGACACTGAATACATTTAGGCCAGTTTAATTAAGCCAGACAGAGTAATTCCCACACAAAGTAGGCATTTATCCATTCATATATTAACACTGTATTTACTCTGAGTTGTTTTTTTATTCTTTTAAAGTGATTTCAGAAAAATAGATAAAGTATTTTGTGTAATGATATGAATCCACTGCTTAGGTGCAGCTCGGGTTCTTCAAAGGGATGCTCTAATTTAAAAAATTTAGAAAAATTTAATGATTACTGCTTCTGGATCAAAAGCAGACAGGCAATTAGCATTTTTGGTGTGAAACACCAGACTCTGCACCTGTGGAGGCTCTCCTGTATTATGATAAAGCTGCTTCTAGTATCCTCATGGACAACAGTGTGAAGAGTTGTAACAAAATTGGTGCTGTGCTTAGTACGCACCCCTGTGTTACCTTCCAAAGTGTAATTAATACCTTGAGATCAATAAAATGCAAAACATATAGTGCAATGATTCATGTGCAATGTACAATAAATAAAAAGCAATACAAAGCAAAGTGCAATAAAATCAAGTGCTATAAAAACTATAATATCCATCCATTAAATATACAGTATCTCCCAGAAGTGAATACACCGTTCACATTTTTGTGAATATTTTATTCTATCTTTTCATGTGACAACACTGAAGAAATGACACTTTGCTACAATGTGACGCAGCTTGTATAACAGTGTAAATTTGTTGCCCCCTCAAAATAACTCAACACACAGCCATTAATGTCTAAACCACTGGCAACAAAAGTGAGTACACCCCTAAGTGACAATGTCCAAATTGGTCCCAGTTAGCCATTTTCCCTCCCCGGTGTCATGTGACTGGTTAGTGTTACAAGGTCTCAGGTGTGAATGGGGAGCAGGTGTGTTAAATTTGGTGTTATCGCTCTCACTCTGTCATACTGGTCACTGGAAGTTCAACATGATACCTCATGGCAAAGAACTCTCTGAGGATCTGAAAAAGAGAATTGTTGCTCTACCTAAAGATGGCCTAGGCTATAAGAAGATTGCCAAGACCCTGAAACTGAGCTGCAGCACGGTGGCCAAGACCATACAGCAGTTTAACAGGACAGGTTCCACTCAGAACACGCCTCGCCATGGTTGACCAAAGTAGTTGAGTGCACGTGCCCAGCATCATATCCAGAGGTTGTCTTTGGGAAATAGACGTATGAGTGCTGCTAGCATTGCTGCAGAGGTTGAAGGGGTGGGGGGTCAGCCTGTCAGTGCTCACACCATACGCCACACACTGCATCAAATTGATCTGCATGGCTGTCGTCCCAGAAGGAAGCCTCTTCTAAAGCAGGGATCTTAACAAACTTTGTTGTAGATTTCTGCTCTGAAGAAAACCTGACAAAAGCTGATTCTGTATGGTAGTGTCTGGTGCATTATAATCACCTGGTGTGCTCTCAGTGTTTCAATTTAAAAAAGCTCAAGTGTCTGCATCCCTTTACAAGTAATTAGGCCTTGTACCTTAGTGCAGACGTCTGAGAAAATCAAGGAGCCAATCACAAAAGCAGGAAATAATCTTTCTGAAGGTGTTCACCAACTATTTAAAGAACTTCACCAGATTACCATATTCCATTGAATTTTACAAAAATTGCAAAAGATACAGTTTGAAAATTAAAGGTAATTTTTAATAAGATTAAGGCTTGGTTCACATCTGTGCAGGTGGTGCCGCTGCAGAACTCACACAAATACCTGCAGCGGCACTGTAGTGGATTGTGATAGACCAGTGGTTCTCAACCTGTGGGTCGCGACCCCTTTGGGGGTCGAACGACCCTTTCACAGGGGTCACCTAAGACCATCGAACAAAACATTTCCAATGTGTAAAGAGTAAATAATTTTATGGTTGGGGGTCACCACAACATGAGGAACTGTATTAAGGGGTCGCGGCATTAGGAAGGTTGAGAACCACTGTGATAGACAGTCCACGTTTTATTAGATGATCAGTAAAATGACAATTTTATAATCTTGCTACTTTCTGCTTCTTGCTCTTTAAAATTCCTTACTCTCTTAAGTAAACAATCAGATATAGGTTGACAGAACAATGATGATAATTAAGATGGCGCCTTCATCCGGAGTCTCATTAGTGACTCATTTAACCTCCCTAGCGGTATGATTATTTCAGATTTTTGGTGCTGAAAGCGGTACCATTATTTTGCATGGAAATATGTAGTTTTTTTATTGTAGGCTGTAATATTTAGGAATAACTCACTGAAATCTGTCCGAACAAGAGTCTAGTAAACATCCCGGGTATGATAAAATTTGAAACACAAAATCATAAATTATAATTTAATAAATAATCATAAAAAATAATAATATAATACTATTACATTTAATTCAATAATATAATCAAACCAAAAACACTGAAATTTGAAATATAGCGCCAAGTTCGCACATTGCTGAGCAAAGTCGCAAAATCGTTTTCAGTGTCTGATGACGAATTTCCCCACAAATCATTATCACTCAATTCTGCAAGTGGTTCTGATTACTATCGCTGTTCTCTAGCCGGTCTAAACCCGCTTTTGACCTACAGGGACACTTTTTGGACGCCATTGACTTTTCTAAGTTTCCAGGCAGAAAGAACATTCAAAATGCAGACGGGACAGGACAAAGCACTAGGGACAAAATGTATGTGAAATGGGTTGAAACAGCAATGTTTTACTATGTAAAATTGTTTTGAAAAAAAATGAAATTTTTTTTAAATTTTCAAATTTCCCGCCGCCGGCGGCACCCGTACGTCCCGACATCACAGGGACCGGAACACAGGAGCCAGATGCCGGCATCTGCTGGAAGAGATGGCCGAGGACGCTGCAGGGGACACATCGCTGGAGCGAAGGACAAGGTAAATGCTGCAGGGACTCCCTATACAGCGCGGCATGGTAAGCCCGAGTGTAGCTCGGGGTTACCGCTTTTGGTACAGACATTTTACCCCGAGCTACACTCGGGAATACCGTTAGGGAGGTTAATGTAAACAACCCCCATCAAAGGGAATGAGTCTTTTTGGGGAAAATGATTGGAAGATATCAACACGGATGGAAGAACACGCAGAAACCCAGTGGACTTTTCACCCAATCAATGTATATGCTTTGCCTGCATCATAAGCCCTATAAATTAGTTCCTCAATAAAACAGAATTTTAGGAAGTTGGCAAACTGCAACAGTGCCAGTGTCTTACTTCCACGTGCACGTATTCTCACATTAATTAGGCTCACTGGTAGATCACAACAGCTGTGGTCGGTAAGTGACCCCATCCAAAACAACACCACCGAGAGGAATGCAGGACCGGGCGGATGCCATTAATTCTAATGGCACGCCACCCACACTGGAAATTGTAACCATACTGGGAACCTCGGTACAGGGAGTTTTTCTCTGCATGTCCTGGGGCACGGGAGTTCATTCAAATGAATGGGCTTTCGTGCCATGCAAATTGCGGCCCACACGGCCACACATGTGAACCTGGTCTAAATTACAATCTGCTTTTACAACAATTGTATATGCTATATTATTTTTATGTGCTATATTTTTTCACAAAAGGGGAGTTTCAGCTCCCTCCCTATGTCTGTTGCCACTGCAGTTTGGGTGGGTGACCACCATTGATCCAGTACTAGTCTGTGCCAATGGATTGCCTTTACATCAGCATCACCATGCTGTGCAGTCTTCTGAAGGCTAAAAGAACCTTGTCATTGAAAGTGCCCAGACCACTCAGGAAGACCCTCCTCCACAGTGAAGAATATAGAAGACTTGGAAAGGGGGTTATTGCCCTGAGTTCAGCACTTTAAGTTCTCCTTGATTGCTCACTTTAACCACTTGAGCTCTGAAAGGCTTTACCCCTTCATGACCAGGCCATTTTTTTTGCTATTTGGCACTGCCGATACTGACTGATGACAGTATGTAAAAAACAAAAAAAATATTTTTTATTCAATTTTTTAAACTTTTTTTTTATTTTTCTTATTTTTTTTCCATTTCTCTTTATACCCTGTCATCAGAGTGGTTCAATGTCACCATATTTACACTGTACTACTCTGGGGGGCGTTCAAGGTTTTTTTACACTGTTATTGTTTATACCTTGAAGATCACTGTATAAGCAATAGTTTTAGCTTTCATGAATGGGTTTCTCATTCATGAACAGCTTGCTTTTGATCTGTGATTGGCCAAGCTAATCACAAGCCACCAGGTACCATGTGATTGCTGGGGGGTCAATTCAATGGAAAGCCATTCATGACAGGTTGATTACATTGTTATCATGTGATTGGGCATAGCGATCACATGACAACAATGTAAACCTAGCAATCACATGATTACCAGTAACAGTGGACACAGGGGTCGCAGGAGGTGCATGCTGCATGCTCCTAAACAGGTGCAGGCTCAATCATATATATTTACATGCCTGGGCCTGCATGTGCCGCCCTGCTGCATTTAGTCTACTGCGCGGGAGTGACAACTGGTTAAACCTGCTAAAGTGACTTTTAAATACTGCCTTGTATAGCACCCAGGGGAACAATATCAAGCAAATCTTACCTTCAGCTACTGAATCTTGCTCTGGCCCATTACCTCTAGATAGAGTCTGCATCAGTCTAAGTTATCTTGCATGATACCCATGATACTCTGGGCTCAGGATTGGCCTGCACTATGCTAGGACTTCTAAGGATAAGAACATCACTTCCAGTCAGGTCTATATATTGGGGGGGGGGATTTACTAAAACTGGAGCACTCAGAATCCGGTGCATTTGTGCATGGTAGCCAATCAGCTCCTAACTTCAGCTTGTTCAATGAAGCTTTGAAAAAACAACCTGGAAGCTGGTATTTATGCAGAGCTGCACCAGATTTTGCACTTTTCAGTTTTAGTGAATTCTCCCAACTAGAGATGAGCGAATTATTCAAAAATTCGATTCGGCTGATTCGCCGAATTTGCGGGAGAAATTTGATTCGATGCGAATTTATTCGCCGCGAATTTAACTTATTAAAAGGGTTTCTAGGCTTCAGAGAGCCTTTATATTAGTGCAGAACACTGTACCTTTAATTTAAATGCCCTTGGAGTCTGCTGGGGAAGAGAAATAATACTGTCAGTCAGTATGACATGCAGATGAGTGCCGTCGATCTTAGAATCACCGCACACTTCACTCATTTGGGCAGTCACGGGGCACGACGAAGAAGAAGAAGAAGAAGAAGAAGAAGAAGAATGAAAAGATGAAAAGAAGAAGAAGAAGAATGAAAAGAAGAAGGAGAAGAATGAAAAGAAGAATGAGAAGAAGAATGAAAAGAAGAATGAGAAGAAGAATGAAAAGAAGAATGAAAAGAAGAATGAGAAGAATGAAAAGAAGAATGAAAAGAAGAATGAAAAGAAGAAGAAGAAGAATGAGAAGAAGAATGAAAAGAAGAATGAAAAGAAGAATGAGAAGAATGAAAAGAAGAATGAAAAGAAGAAGAAGAAGAATGAAAAGAAGAAGAAGAAGAAGAATGAAAAGAACAATGAAGAGAAGAAGAAGAAGAATGAAAAGAAGAAGAAGAAGAATGAAAAGAAGAATGAAAAGAAGAAGAAGAAGAATGAAAAGAAGAATGAAAAGAAGAATGAAAAGAAGAAGAAGAAGAAGAATGAAAAGAAGAAGAAGAATGAAAAGAAGAAGAAGAATGAAAAGAAGAAGAAGAATGAAAAGAAGAAGAAGAATAATGAAAAGAAGAATGAGAAGAAGAATGAAAAGAAGAATGAAAAGAAGAATGAGAAGAATGAAAAGAAGAATGAAAAGAAGAAGAAGAAGAATGAAAAGAAGAATGAAAAGAAGAAGAAGAAGAATGAAAAGAAGAAGAAGAAGAATGAAAAGTAGAATGAAAAAAAGAAGAAGAAGAATGAAAAGAAGAAGAAGAAGAAGAATGAAAAGAAGAATGAAAAGAAGAAGAAGAAGAATGAAAAGAAGAAGAAGAAGAATGAAAAGAAGAATGAAAAGAAGAAGAAGAAGAATGAAAAGAAGAAGAAGAAGAATGAAAAGAAGAATGAAAAGAAGAAGAAGAAGAATGAAAAGAAGAAGAAGAAGAATGAAAAGAAGAATGAAAAGAAGAAGAAGAAGAATGAAAAGAAGAAGAAGAAGAAGAATGAAAAGAAGAATGAGAAGAATAATGAAAAGAAGAATGAAAAGAAGAAGAAGAAGAATGAAAAGAAGAATGAAAAGAAGAAGAAGAAGAATGAAAAGAAGAAGAAGAAGAATGAAAAGAAGAATGAAAAGAAGAAGAAGAAGAATGAAAAGAAGAAGAAGAAGAATGAAAAGAAGAATGAAAAGAAGAAGAAGAAGAATGAAAAGAAGAAGAAGAAGAATGAAAAGAAGAATGAAAAGAAGAAGAAGAAGAATGAAAAGAAGAAGAAGAAGAATGAAAAGAAGAATGAAAAGAAGAAGAAGAAGAAGAATGAAAAGAAGAAGAAGAATGAAAAGAAGAAGAATTCCAGTACAGCAAAAAGTGTATCTGCAGAGAGCTCCGCTATTTCTCACAGTTCTCTGACAGTTCCTTCACATTTACAGCGGTTGAAACATTGTATCTATTTATTTCCGAATAAAAACATCTGTATCCTAAATGGAAACAAATAGATACAATGTTTCAACCGCTGTAAATGAACTGTCAGAACTGTCAGAGAACTGTCAGAAATAGCGGAGCTCTCTGCAGTGACACTTTTGCCGGCTGATCGGGGAAAATTCGATTCGTGCATCTGAAGTTTGCTAAAATTCGGATTCGATGCGAATCGAATTTTTCCTAATATTCGAAACGAATTCCACTTCGCCAAGTTCGATTCGCTCATCTCTACTCCCAACCATGTTTTCGGGAATTTGTTGCTCAGTCAAGCTCAAGTAAAGCACTCCAAAAAAGGTAATTAATCCACATTACATGATGTACAGTGTATACAATGTGTGTATCACCGATTCTAAATCAAATTAGAAGCATATATTTTTGAACATCTATAGCTATTTTCTTTAGTATTTTAGGGAATATTTTTTTTATTATCTGTCATTGGGTTAATGAGCAAATTATGGTGCTATGTTTTATATTCATTCCAAACACATTTCCTCATAACTAATCATCCTAGTTCTAAACATTACTGGACTTTATCATCTAAATCTAGCTTGGCTCTTAACACTAATCCATTGCCAAGCACTAACCTTAACACTTGTCCTAAGTGTAGGCCAAACACTAATCCTAACCCTAGCCCAAACCATACTCTAATCTTATTTCCAACCACTGCCTAATTCCAGCTCTAAACCTTTCTAGTCCAAACTACAAAATCTGAAGCAAAGAAAAACTCTGCCACCTGATTACAATACCAAGTCAATCACAAAAGAAGAAGCCACACCAACAGCAAACCAACCTATGCTTAGAGTAGTTCAGTGATGAACCCAACACAGGTTGACCCATACCAAAACAGAAAGCATCCTCGGAGAGAGACTGTTTAAAGAGAATGGTAGACTTTTCCTTTATTTTTCAGACATGAACAAAAAAAAGGAAATTGCTTTGATCAAGGTTTTTTTTCTCAGAGAATAGGTGCAGTTATCCCTTGTCTCCACTGCCTACCCACCTCCAAGTACTGTCTTTTGGTTCCACCCCCTACCCACCTCCCAGTACTGCCTCTTTTAGAGAATACAGAACCAAGTATAATTTTTTGTGCTAAGCAATTAGTATGGAATTAGTTAATGATAACAAGAAAAGCAGTAATCTGGATCCCCTGAAGCCAACAACAATAGTTTCCCCCAGCAACAATAGATACCTCTATCAACAATAGATTCACCTCAGTAACAATAGAACCCCACCAGCAACAATATATCTCCCAGAAGCCAATATCAATAGACCCTCAACAGACCCTCCAGCAGCCAGCAACAATAGACCCTCAACAGTAGATCCCTAAGTAACATTGGACACCCCCTGCAACAATGAATCCCTTACCATCAACAATAGACCCCTACACAACAATAAATGACCCAGTGACAATAGATCCCCAACAGCATCAATAGACCTTCCAGCACAAATCAGCACCCTTTGCCATTATATAGAATCAGTGCTGGAAGTGCCAGAGCTGCATTCCCTCACATGCCCAAGGAAAAAAAGCCTTGTCTTTGATACATATAAACTTTTCAATAGGTACTATTGATGCTTTAAAAACCTGCTTTCTATATATCATATGTATTTACTTATTTAATGTGTTTGTAAAGGCTCAAGGTTCTTACCTTCATGCATTCTTTGCATGAAGATAAAAACCCTCTGTGTGCAGACACCCCCCCCTCCATACCCCATAAAACTTACCTACGCCCCATCACGATCCAGCAAAGTGCATGAGAGCCTCGGCTCTCCGGGGACTCTCCCTCCCCATTGGCTGAGACAGCTGCGGAAACCATTGTCTCTTGCTACTGTCAACCATGGTCAGTGAGCCAATGAGTAGAGAGAAGGCTGGGGGTGAGTTGCAGCCCTTGTGCAAATGGACACAGTGTGGTAGGCTGACCTTTTCAGTGATTAGCTGTGCGGGGGGGTGGGGGGGGTGTCAGCACCAGTTTGACCATTGGAGGGCAGGCAGTCTTTCTCCCAACACAGACACAAAACTGTCCATGCTGAGATGGATGTGCTTGCATGCCTAGTGTGGTCAGTTTGAGATAGCAAAGCAGGGGGACTGGCAGGATCACCAGGTATTTTACACAAAGAAAGAAATACAAAGAGAACAGGATACTTTTTAATACAAGTACATTATAATACAAACACAAATCAGGAAAATGAAATGTCGGGGTAGCATACACTTGAATGGAGGAAAGGTTTCTGCTGATTCCATACACCTTTATGCTTTTCAATGATACACATTGGTTGTCCTTTACTGCTTCTGCTCAAGGCACTAGTCTTTAATTCAGCCAACCTGGATTACAGCTTATCTTAGTAGTTGTTAACATGAACATAAGCTACCTTAAAGGTTAACTCCAACTTTATGGTATAGCATGTAACATGGTTGCAATCAGATTCCCCTACCCCCAAATGGTTAGCCCCCCCCCCCCCACATACACACCAACAGGGTGTATGATTTCTTTTCCCTGGCTGAAGCTTTCAATTTTAAATTTTGTGCGACTGTAAATGCATGAACTGCAAGTGCCGTCTACCACCACTGTGGACGGATTTGATCACCGCACTCATAGTCTGTTGACATTTTCAAGCTCATTTGCAAAAAAAATAATACAAGCACATTTTTTTAATGCAAATATGGATACATTTATTATTTTTTTGCAAAAGGTGGGCTTAGCCTTTAAATGATTCAAAATTAATAATATTACTGAAGTACTTAATATTGCCTTCAAGTACCAATGTTAGAACTGAACCCTGTGTCCCTGTGGAACACCTTGGATCCTAAGACCAAACTGTACATGGGGTCTCAGCCGCTTCTGCCATTATGTAGGACTGTGTGCTTTGATATGGTGTGCCTGATGCTTGATTTACGCATAGCCACTAATGGGAAAACCAATGAAATTGTAGACAAAACAAACTCATCAAAACATGGACCACAAAATATTAACAATGAAGGTTAAATTAAACATTTCTTTCAGGTAAACCTCAGAGTTAATGTTCTAACAATACGTATATACTTACGGAAAAGACAGTTTGATCTTCCTCTAAATAATAGCAACAAGAGGAAAACTTGGCACCTCTGATGACACAAAGCCAGCAACCCATTATATTTACTATATTCCATAGTTACCCAAACTATTCCACTTACTTCCACAATGTAATTTCAGCTTCTTGGAGAGGCATCAGTGACATCTAAAATTCTTGACGGTTTCCCAGGCTTGCTTGGCTGGCTTCTGACTAGATACCATCTGTCCATTTTCTTGGCACAGAAAGGTCAGGACAGACGCAGCTGAGTATTCATGTATTCCTAATGGATCACACCCCCTTTACATTTACAATTTAGGCTCTAATTACTTGTTATCTTTGATAAGCTATTAGAATGGCACACAGCTGAATATTCATTTTTTTTTCTTCCTGGATTCTGTTAAGTATGCTAAGTAACATTGTAATTAGATAATTGAACCAGGCATCCATGTTTGGTATTGCAAGGATGAGATGTTTCAGCAGGCTATATTGTGAAAGGGTTCTACAAAACTCATATTTCAGTTTTTGGCAGATACCGGAGAGTTAATCCTCTGATAATTCATATCTCTTAACTTGTATCTTGGTTAGATCTCCCTGTTGGAGTCCCTGGGTCTAAAAACCTAATGTAACTACTATGAGGGTTTTCTATGTTCCTTGTTGATTATCTTATTTGACTTTATAGTAGGAACAATGCAGTTGGAGGCATGGGATTGTACAGATGTGAGCAGGAACATCCAAAGCTTCCTGATTATCAAGAATTAAAAACTTGTCTCCCTCCACCCTTCCTCCCTGAAGCCCCCACCGCCGCTGCCTTTTTAAATTCCTTTATTACACACACTTTTCTGCAGTCTGGTGATATTATAGGTCACCCCTCTTCTCCACCAGTGGTGGATCTGGAAGTCCATCCTCCTGAATCAGAGAGACACACACATAATGGCATATGAACAACATAAGCCATTGCCAACATAATGACATGCTTCCAGGAAATGTATCCATAAAAGTACCCCCCCCCCATCCTATCCATCACTACTAACATCACCACCATCAATCCCGCCCCGCAAGCCAAAGTCCTTGGAGTCATTCTGGACTCTAACCTCTCCTTCCAACCTCATGTCAAATCACTCACAAACACATGCAGACTCCACCTCCGCAATATCGCCAAAATACGCACCGTCCTTACCCCAGACACCACTAAACTACTTGTGCACTCCCTGATTATCTCACGCCTTGACTACTGCAACTCCCTCCTCACCGGCCTACCCCAGTGCAGGCTCTCCCCGCTTCAGACCATCCTCAACTCAGCGGCTAGACTCATCCACCTCACCACCCGCTCCACCTCTGCCACCCCCCTCTGCCTCTCCCTCCACTGGCTCCCTATCGCCCAACGCATCAAATTCAAACTACTCACTCTGACCTACAAAGCCATTCACAACACTGCCCCTAACTACCTCACCAACCTGATTCCCAAGTACCACCCTACCCGTACCCTTCGCTCTTCACAGGACCTCCTTCTATCTTGCTCCCTGGTCTCCTCACACGCACGTCTGCAAGACTTCTCCAGGTCCTCCCCCATCCTCTGGAACTCACTACCCCAATCCATCAGACTGTCACCTTCCCTCCTCACCTTCAGGCGCTCCCTGAAAACCCACCTCTTCAGGGAAGCCTACCCCACCCTCACCTAACTGCTGCTCTCCTTCATTCCTCCTACCACTCCATCCCCCACAGCCACTTCCTCCTGTACCTCTACCCCCTCCCTCCTAGACTGTAAGCTCGAAAGAGTAGGGCCCTATAACCCCTCGTGTGCTGTTTGTTGTTGCTGTAATGTTTCATGTATTGTCCCCCCTTCTATTGTACAGCGCTGAGCAAACCCTTTGGCGCTATATAAACTCAATGTAATGTAATAATGTAATAAAAAAGTGAGGGCTCATAGGAAGCAGGTGTAATGATGTTGGGCATGTTTGACCCAGGAAGGCAATCAGCAGCCAAAAGCAAGAGTATTGAGTCTGTGGGAAAGGGGGGAAAGGGGGGTAGCACTGGAGAGGAGGTGAATATCGTAGCCAGACCTGCTTTTTTCACTCCTTGAGCTCCAGAAGATTTTACCCCCTTCATGAACAGGCCATTTTTTGCTATTCAGTACTCTGCTATCTTAACTTACAATTGTGCAGTCATGCAACGCAGTATACAAATTAAATCAATTATATTAATTTTTTTTTCTAATAGAGCTTTCCTTTGGTGATATTTGATCATCACAGGCATTGTTACTTTTTGTTATATAAATGAGAAAAGACTGAAAATTAAAAAAGAAAAACAATATTCTTTACTTTCTGCTATAAAACATATCCAATAAAAAAAAAAATTTAAAAATCAAATTTCTTCATAAATTGATGCCAAAATGTATCTCAACTGAATTTCTCTTGGTGCCACAAGTGCAATTGTTCAATAAACTTTATTCGGTTTTGGATAATACAGGCAAGGGTTAAAGCCTCTGCCAGGTTTGTATTTCTGTCTGCTCCCCTAATCAGGACACAAAGTGATAGGGGGACAGAGCCAAACACAAAAGCACATCTTTGTAGTGTTGAGTAATGGTTAGAACTTCTGACAGTGTTGACAGCCTGATGACTTGATAACAACCCCTCCACCACCACCACCTTTTCTTGGACATAAAGTTAAATCAAATTCCACAATGCATTCACCAATCTATCCACTATCTAAAAAAAATAGGCTTTACCTAGTAAGTTAATATATTCAGATAATTGGTTGTGTATGAGAAAATGCAACCTCGAGATTAGTGTTCAGCATTTTATTCATAAAATACCCGATGTGCATCCATTTCGAATGTAGAAATTTCAGAAATGGGGAGGTTTGGCAACAGTTGTGGGTTTTAGCAACTTGTTTCCCTATTCTAAGCATGTGGGTAATTAAGACAAGTTATAGATCCAGTTTTGAGGATATGTTAGAAGATTTGAAGATCGGTTCAAGCTGAAATCCAGCCAATTAGCTAAATGCACAACTAGGGCATGTTTGTTTTATTATTCTCCTAACCAGCCTTAACCTCCCTGGCAGTATGATTATTTCAGATTTATGGTGCTGAAAACGGTACCATTATTTTGCATGGAAATGTGGCATTTTATATTGTAGGCCTGTAATTTTTAGGAATAACTCACTGAAATCTGTCCGAACAAGAGTCTAGTAAACATCCCGGGTATGATAAAACTTGAAACACGAAATCATAAATTATAATTTAATAAATAATCATAAAAAATAATAATAAAGTTAATTCAATAATATAATCAAACCAAAAACACTGAAATTTGAAATATAGCGCCAAGTTCGCACATGAATCGTTTTCAGTGTCTGATGACGAATTTCCCCACGAATCATTATCACTCAATTCTGCAAGTGGTTCTGATTTACTATCGCTGTTCTCTAGCTGGTCTAAAACCACTTTTGACCTAAAGGGACGCTTTTTGGACATCATGGACTTTTCTAAGTTTCCAGGCAGAAAGAACAGTCAAAATGTAGGCAGGGCACAGGACAAAGCACTCGGGACAAAATGTATGTGAAATGGTTTGATACAGCAATGTTTTACTATGTCATATTCATTTATTAGAAAATGACAGTTTCTAAAATGTTTAAATTTGCCGCCGGTTCCAGCCCCTGTACGTCCCGATGCTCGCAGGGACCGGAACGCGGAAGCCGGATGCCGGCATCGGCCGGAGGAGATGGTCGGGGACGCTGCAGGGGACACATCGCAGGAGCGAAGGACAAGGTAAGTGCTGCAGGGAATCCCTGAGCAATGTCACATGGTAAGCCCGAGTGTAGCTCAGGGATACCGCTTTTGGTACTGAATTTTTACCCCGAGCTACACTCGGGAATACCACCAGGGAGGTTAAGCCCCGTACACAAGATGAGAATATCAGATGAATGATCGACCGTTTTTTATTTTTATTTTCATGCTAGTCTCCGTATCAAAATTGAAGACATTACTAAAGTTACGGAAATTCTCATATGACAGAATAAAAATTCAGTAGTGATGTAATGTATTATTTTGAATTTGTATTGTATTTTTGGATGAAAACTGCACTGATTAAACAAAAATTGTATGATCTGGTATTGTACAAAAAACATTTTTGTGCTTGTCCCTTTGAATAGTTCAGACAAAAGCTGTGTATTAACAATCATATTATCTTATGATCTTCTTGAAAGCTGTATTTTTTATATGATTTTCTGATTGTGTGTACTAGGCTTTATAAGCTGAGGTTAATGCAGTTGTGTATTACTGCTTGATCACCAACCAACCCAGTGCCTGCTGATTGGACAAGTAGGAAGGATCACACTTATTCTGCTCGTTCCTCATGTCAGTGACCACCTAAGTTTGGAATACCAGCACAGTTCATATTGCACAAGGGATTATAGAAATCTAATGGAGAAACACATTCCAGTACAAGCTGCATTTTTTTGTAATGAATATGCAAATATTGGTCATTTATATTTACCTGGAGCTCAGCTTAAACGTATAAATTAATAATTATTAATTTATTATTTTAATGAATTAATAATTAATTAAAGTGTTACTAAACCCACAACAGTAAAATTAGTCTGTATATGCAGTAAAGCATGCTTGTTACACTCAATGTGAGGTTAATCCTCCGCATTGTGTAAAAAGGCTGTTTGATCCTGTCTTCTCTGATCCTCTCCTTCTTCCACAGTCCCCAATCCATCTGCAATAGTACAGAGCAACAGTGGCAAGTCTGCACATGCTCTGTTTGGTGTGTATTGCTAGAGGTTTTTTGGGGGGAGGATGTTTGTGGTCAGCACAGGGCCAATCAGGGTTGTCCAGACAGAGCGTCAGGGGTCATGCAGCCTCATAGGACAATCAGAGGAGAATGAAAACTCATCCTACAAGATTAACCAGTGCTCAGCTAGACACTGACAGAAGTCACAAGACTGCTATATAATGCTGATGAGAAAAAGGTATTTTATTAGTTTATATTTATTAAAATAATTGCATTTCCATGTTGTGTGTACTGTGGGAGACCAGATATAGTGAATGCAGGGTCATGGGTTTAGTAACACTATAATCATGTAGTTAATTATGGACAAAACCCTTCCTGTCTAAATTGGCTCTAGTATGTGTATGTATGAATGTTAGGGACCTTAGACTGTAAATTCCTTGGGGGCAGGTAATGATGTGAATGTGCAATATATATGTAAAATGCTGCATAAATTGGGGGGAAAGAAAGAAAGAAAGAAAGAAAGAAAGAAAGAAAGAAAGCGTTCAAACCCAGACAACTATATGTATGTTACAGAGATTAGGAAAATTAACAATTAATTAAATATAGACAAAAAATACAAAACGTATATATTTTTCCTCTTTCAAAGCACAACTTACAATATTCAGAGAGGAAATTAAGCGTTTTAGGAGATTCCTTTAAAATAAGTATTTCTTATACCAGCAGGAGCAAAAGTAAATGGAACTGACTAGAGCGGGTTTGTAAAAAGACATGGAAACATTTTGTAATTTAGAGGAAATTTGTGAAAATAGTCCATTCCCTTCTCTATTATCTCGCCTTCTTGTAAGCCTAGCTGACGGCTCAAACATCAGCATTCAGCATCCTCTTCAGCAGCCCCTCTGCAGAAATTAGCTGACACTCTTCTGTGCAGATAACGGAGAGCTGCAGCATTAAGAGTCGAGAAAGCATTAATCTTTCCTAAATTAAAATCTGTACCACAGTGTTTAAGATTGAGGCCACCATGGTTCAGTACTGTTTGACCGCCAATTTTGATAAAAGTGTTTTAAGAGAGGTGAGACATAGATAAATTGCCCACAGCTGCACAACAGCAGTAAGGGTAACTGCTTAGTATATTGGCTGCAATCATACAGCACTGTCAAGCAAACGCTTACATAAAATGCAAAGCAGAAGTAAAATACATTGTAATGTATTTATCAGATGTGATACAGATACTTTGCTGTAGGTGATACGTTTCTGTGAGCATTCATGGAGCCAAAGATAACAGTTGCTAGGCTATCAATATATAATACAATAATAATAATGGTATAGCAATTTTCTCCTCTAGGGCTTAATGACCTGTGCAGAGTATGGTAAACAGGCTATATTTCGGTGACAAATACCTATATAGAATATAAAAAAAGGTATCTTAATTTATATTTTATATATAATATCAAACACACATTAGCTATTAGCAGCTAGCTAGTAATTATACAAGACATATATACTATATATATATATATATATATATATATATATATATATATATATATTTATATTGTATGTATATATATATATATATATATATATATATATATATATTTATTTATTTTATTTTTATATATATATACATATAAAAATATAGCAACGTAAACTAGTTAACTACATGGCATGTATAATGATAGTGATTTAGAAAGAAAAATACAAAAATGAAAAATATATTTTGCTAAACTGTTCAAAATTCTAACAATATTACAATTTTAAATAAACATTTAAAACAAAATGTGTGAAGAAAGTGGAAAGCAGACCTAGCACAATCATTCATAAAACACAGGTTATGTAAAACAAAATGTATAGAGGGCAGACTTTATGGACTAAGGAAAAAGATATAATAGATGCATTCCTGTAGGGGTATTTGTGTAAAGTTATTGAGTCATCTAGTGGTTTTATTGGATTTATTAAATCCATTTTCAGGTGAGTTTTTCTTTTCTATTTTTTAATTTTAAGTGATCACGTGTTAACAACAGCTCGGAAATAAATGAGCAACCAATGAACGACAACGCAATGCAAAGTAATTGTAAAGAAAGGGAGATTTTTATGGCACTCTCAATGTAGTGATTTCAGTGGAGTGTTTAAATAGATACTTACATTTATTGGCTGAAAATTGCATAATAAACTGAAAAATTGAAACAGTTTACAGTAACCACTTTCCAATAACTGTTTCCTATTCTTAACGATAAACTGATTAATAATATACATTTTAATGTTGATGATGTATAATTTCATTTTGCACAAGTCCACTCTGTGTTTTCAAGATGAATTGTGAACATGTTCAAAACATATTATTAGTTGTTTTTATATTTCAGTTTTTTTCAGATTTTTTAATAGATTGCACAGCTATGGATTAACAAATGTTAAATATATTATCTGGTGTTAAGCTTAGTATTTCAAAATCTCTATTTTAGATTTTAAGATAACATACATTGAAAGTAAATTTGCTTATTAAAAAAAAATTATATTCATCAAATTCCTCATGTATTTTGGAAATCCATAGAACAATGGATTTTAACAAAAATGTTTATACAAAAGAAATAAAGTATGATCAATTCAACTATTAACTCTCCAATTGAGTGAACATTGCACAATAAATTGAAGGTATTGACCAGAGTTGCAGGGACTAACATAACCCTGTGAGGTTTATGATAGGGAACATTGATTTAATAGGGTTAGGTTATAGTAATGTTTAAGGTCAAGTGCTTTAAGATGAGATATAGATTGTAAACTTGTGAATGGAAAGAAACGACAAGAAGTCATCCTCTTTTCTGATAAAAATCTACAGAGAAAACTAGAAGATTTAAGCTTATTTTGTAAACTGGAGCAAGGAATTGGTGAACTATTGTTCACCAAATCCAATCGTATTTTATCTTTCATTTAGAAAATTAGTTTTGGCTGGTTGGTGACAGACCTAGTTTTCCTTTTGCATAAATGTTTTACATGTACCTAGGTAGTATAGAAATTGTGTAAAGAAGGTGACATTTGGGGAGGAGGTAGATGTTGTAGTTGGTTCTTAAGGCTGATAAATAGTTTTGAAAATCTCCTGCTTAAACTCCTCCCACCTGCAATGCATATATTAATAAACCTCCTCCCTATGAAAGTCACCAGCCAACACTTTGCCCACTTGGTGTATCTCAATCCTGGCTGTCACTCATAAAAATGGCTTCTGATCATGTTATCACTATGCCAACTTTGACATAGTTGTCACAGGCAGTTAAGACAATAAGCCTACAGCCTGAAGATGGCACTGCAGCCTGAAAGTGGCAGTGTTCATCTGTTAAATACTGGTATTGTCATACAATTAAAGTATTAAAAAAAAAGATTAATAAAAAACTGAAATAATTTTTTTTTTTACATTTTGCACATTTGTTTTGCTTATATTATTATTTTTGTTAAAACAGTTATATATATATATATATATATATATATATATATATATATATATATACTGTGCTCAGCATAAATGAGTACACCCCTTTTGAAAATTAAGATCTTAATCAATATCCCCATGAACACAAGAACAATTTCCAAAATTTTGACAAAACTGAGTTTTATAGAACATTTGTTCAGGAAAGTAAGGCTAATGATATAACTTAGATTAAAAAATCTTCAGTTTTACTCAAATTAGTTGATGCAAAAATGAATACACCCCACAACAAAAACTACTCCATCTAGTATTTTGTATGATCTCCATGATTTGTAAGGACAACCATGTCTTCTAGGCATGGAATGAACAAGTTGGCGACATATTGCAAAATCAATCTTTTTCCATTCTTCAAGAACAATCTCTTTTAGAGCCTGGATGCTGGATAGAGAGTGATTTCAGAATTCCCCCTAGATGTTCGATTGGGTTCAGATCAGGAGACATACTTGGCCACTGAATCACTTTCACCCTGTTCTTCTTTAGAAATGCAACAGTGGCCTTAGATGTGTGTTTTGGATTGTCATGTTGGAAAAATGCACGACAACTAAGGGTACGGAGTGATGGTAGCATCTTCTCTTTCAGTATATCACATCTGTGAATTCATGAGACTATCATTGAAATGCAGCTCCATTAGCAGCACTCATGCAGCCCCACAGAAGGACACTGCCACCACCATGTTTCCCTGTAGGCACCATGCATTTTTCTTTGTACTCTTCTCCTTTGCGACGCCATACAGTTTTGAAGTCATCAGTTCCAAAATCATTTCCCTTGGTCTCATCTCTCCAGAGTAAACAGTCCAGTAGTCTTCTTCTTTTTCAGCATGGGCCATGGCAAATTCTAGGTGGGCTTTTTAGTGTATGGGCTTTAGTAGAGGATTCCTTTGTGGACGACACCCATGCATGCCATTCCTCTGTAATGTATGATGTATTGTGTCACAGGAAACAATTGCCCCAGTTTGGCTTTCTATATCTTCAGTTAACTGCAGTGAACTTGCATGGCGATTTTCTTTAACCCTTATCAGAAGATGCTCCTCTCGAGGTGTTAACGTCAGTGGACGGCTTGGACATCTCTGTAAGATGGCTGCAGTTCCATCTTTGGTAAATTTTTGTAGCACTTTTCCTACAGTATTCTGACTAATAAGCAAAGCTGTGCTGATCTTCTTTTAGCCTTCACCTTTCTTGTGTAAAGAAATTATTTTCTTTCTCAGGCCTTGTGACATTTCACTTCCATGTGGTGCCATTACTGGCAGCATGAAATGGGAAGGGGTTTTCTTTGTTAAGTAACGCCCTTTTATAATCAACTGTCTGCTGGACACCTGTTTAATGAATAATTAGACTCACCTGTAGTTGAATTCTTGCGCTCCTAAGACTTTCATTGGGGTGTATTCATTTTTGCAACATGGTCTTAAATTAATTTGTTAAGAAAAATACTTTTTTGTGTGTGCAAATTAACAAATCTTGTTTGCAATCAATGGCCCGCATTTGTGGGAGTATTTTGTAGTGTTCCATAGAAAATGTTGATTCTGAAAGGAACGGAAAGGTTTCTGACAAATCTGTTGTGGTGTACTCATTTATGCTGATATATATATATCAACTACGCACGAAAACATAGGAACTGAGGTGCATAAAAATGGCAGCAGGGTGCTCAGGACTGATAAGGCAAAATATTAAATATTTGGCTGTAGCAAAAGGCAGTTTGTTTGTGAAGGGCTGGAGAGAGGTACACTAATGAGTGTCTGCAGGCACAGTGAAGCATGGTGGAGACTCTTTGCAAGTTTGGGGCTGCATTTCTGCAAATGGAGTTGGAGATTTGGTCAGGATCAATGGTGTCCTCAATACTGAGAAATATAGGCAGATACTTATCCATTATGCCATACCATCAAGGAGGAGTGTGATTGGCCCCAAATTTATTTTGCAGTAGGAGAACGACCCCAAACAACAAAGTCATTAAAAACTATCTTCAGTGTAAAAAAGAGTCCTGGAAGAGATGGTTTGGCACCCGCAAAGCCCTGATCACAACATCTCCAAGTCTGTTTGGAATTACATGAAGAGTCCAAAGGATTTGAGGCAGCCCACATCCACAGAAGAGCTGTTAGTTAGTTCTCCAAGATGTTTTCCAAGTTCTTTCGAAACCTGTGTGCAAGTGTACCTAGGATAACTAATGGTGTGTTGAAGGGTGGCCACACCAAATATGGATTTGATTTGGATTTCTCCTCTGCTCATTTGCTTTCCATTTTGTTAAGTAATAAAATAAATACTTCTATTTCTATTTCTGAAAGCATACTTAATTTACAGCATTTTTTCACTCCCGTCTAGAGTGTAATATATATATATATATATATATATGGCATCTAGGCATTTCTGATCTCTGGTCACAAACGGCTTTAAAGATAAGTTCACTTTTGGGAACAAGTTACATGTTCCACCCGTTTTTATGTTCCCATAGCCACAGCTGCATGCCATCCCCATACCAGCACCATGATCATCGTCATATGCCATGCCAGTGTCTTCATCACCGCCATACGCCTTACCAGCACCCTGATCACCGCCATACCCCATACCAGTGCCCTGATCACTGCCATGCACCATATCAGCATCCTGGTCACTACCATATCCCATACAAGCATCTTGATCACCCCATATGCCATACCAGCATCCTGATCACCACCACACCCCATACCAGCATCCTGATTACCACCATACTCCATACCAGCGTTCTGATCATCGTCATGCCACATATCATCATCCTAATCACCCCATATGCCATACTAGAGTGCTTATCACCACCATACCCCATACAAGCATCCTGATCACTGCCATACCTAAAACCAGCATCCTGGTCAATGCCATATGTCATACCAGCATCCAGCGTTTTAGGGTTTCAACTGATCAATTTTCAGATATATATCCCATAGTTTGTAAACTCTATAGCTTTCACACAGACTAAATAATATACACTGTTTTGGGTTATTTTTACTCCAAAAACGTAGCAGAATACATTTTGGCCTAAATTTATAAAGACTATTTTTTTGCAAAAATTTATAACAAAAACTACGCAAAAAATTATTTTTTTTTAAACTGTTTAAACGTTTTTCATTTATATAGCAAAATACAAAAAAAAACAGTGGTGATCAAATGCCACCAAAAGAAAGCTCTATCTATCTAAAAAAAAATGATAAAAATGTCATATGGGTACAGTGTTTCATGACTGAGTAATTGTCACTTGAAGTGTGATAGTGCTGAAAGCTGAAAATTGGCCTGGACTGGAAGGGGGGTAAAAGTGTCCAGACTTGAAGTGATTAAGAATAACCTATGCTTTGCCTATGAAGGGTGACACATTAAGTTCATTTTAAAGCCAGCCCGTGCAACAATCTATACATATGTCCTCTTTGCTTTCCCCTTAGTTTGGTGGAGAAGAAGACACGTGAAAATGCCAGGTCAATTCTATTCTTGGACTCCTGTCACTTACTGCCCATTTTCAAGCACTGCTGTCACATGGGAAGAAGAAAATCACACCCTCCTCTATACTTGGAAGATAAGTATATGTTTTTCAGATAAAATTTAAGTGAACTTGCTTTTATAGGGGAACACAGGTTCATTTTAAGAGTAATACTGTAGGTTCTTGTAGATACATATACAACTTAGTCTGTTATCTGGGGAGAAGATACTAGGTCCACTCTCAATGACACCAACTTCTTAATGGATCTTGAGAACACAACCCTCATACAACTGCTCTCAGATACTGCACCCCCCAGATCAAATGTCTCTCTCTGTAGCACATCCAGCATTGAATCCCACCTAATCAACCATGACACAAGTGATGGATACTGGGTGCTATAAAATCCTTCCCAACCTGCGAAATCTGCCCAGTCCCATGGGCATTCTGGACTGGAGTCCCCCTTACAGTAATACATTTATCACATCTACTGCATATCACATAACAAAACTGGTTTGGCTGTACAAAGTACTGAGATAGATACAAAAACAACATTTATTTTAGAAAGTACAGTTGCAAGAAAAAGTATGTGAACCCCTTGGGATTACGTGGAGTTTTGCATGAATTGGGCATAAAATGTGCTCTGAACGTCATCTAAGTCACAACAATAGAAGAACACAGTCTGCTGAACATAATACTACACAAACATTAGATGCTGCCGTGGTTTCATTGCACATAACATGTAAACATTCACAGTGCAGGGAGGAAAAAGTATGTGAGGCCCTAGCTTAATGACTTCTCCCAGAGCTAATTGGAGCCAGGAGTGAGTCAACCTTGACTCCAATCAGTGTGATGATATTGGATGTGTTGCTGACAGCTGCCCTGCCCTTAAAAAACACACACCTGTTTTGGGTTTACTGGTTTCAAGAAGCACTGTCTGATGTGAACCATGCCTCGCAGAAAAGAGCTCTCAGAAGACCTACCATCAAGAATTGTTGACTTGCATGAAGCTGGAAAGGGTTACAAAAGTATCTCCTTGAGCCTTGATGTTCATGTGTCCACGGTAAGACAGACTGTCTACAAATGGAGAAAGTTTAGCACTGTTGCTACTCTCCCTAGGCGTGGTCGTCCTGTAAAAATGACTGCAAGAGCACAGTGCAGAATGCTGCATGAGGTAAAGAAGAATCCCAGAGTGTCAGCTAAAGACCTACAGAAATCTCTGGCACATGCTAACATTTTTGTTGACACATCTACAATAACGAAAACATTAAACAAGAATGGAGTACATGGGAGGACACCACGGAGGAAGCCATTGCTGTCCAAAAAGAAGATTGCAGCACGTTTGAAGTTTGCAAAAGAGCACCTGGATGTTCCACAGCACTACTGGCAAAATATACTGTTGACAGATGAAACCAAGATTGAGTTGTTTGGGAAGAACACACAACACTATGTGTGGAGAAAAAAAGGCACAGCACACCAACATCAAAACCTCATCCCCACTGTGAAACATGGCGGAGGGAGCATCATGGTTTGGGGCTGCTTTGCTGCCTCAGGGCCTGGACGGATTGTTGTCATTGATGGGAAAATGAATTCCAGAGTTTATCAAGACATTTTGCAGGAAAACGTATGACCATCTGTCCGCCAACTGAAGCTCCACAGAGGATGGGTAATGCAACAGGACAATGACCCAAAGCATACAAGTCATTCAACAAAACAATGGCTGCAACAGCACAGAATACGCCTTCTGGAGTGGCCCAGTCAGAGTCCTGACCTCAACCCGATTGAAATGCTGTGGCATGACCTTAAGAGAGCGCTTCACACCAGACATCCCAAGAATATTGCTACACTGAAACAGTTTTGTGAAGAGGAGTGGTCCAAAATGACTCCAGATCGTTGTGCAGGTCTGATCTGCAACTACAGGAAATGTTTGGTTGAGGTTATTGCTGCCAAAGGAGGGTCAACCAGTTATTAAGTCCAAAGGTTCACATACTTTTTCCTCCCTGCACTGTGAATGTTTACATGTTATGTGCAATTAAACCATGGCAACATCTAATGTTTGTGTAGTATTATGTTCAGCAGACTGTGTTCTTCTATTGTTGTGACTTAGGTGACGTTCAGAGCACATTTTATGTCCAATTCATGCAAAACTCCACGGAATCCCAAGGGGTTCACATACTTTTTCTTGCAACTGTACTTTCTCACTGTTCAGACTTTTCACATCACCGTTATGCTAATTGGCTCTAGGCCTCTACCAATTGGTTATAGTTTATTAGGAATACCTGGACATTCAGGGAAAATTGTGATATTTCAACAAAAGTCCTCCATTTTGTTGAACCGCATTGCAGTCAATTGGGTAAGGCAAAATTAAGGTGTTTTTTGGTGTGTTATTGTAAAGTTGCTATGGGTTTCAAAAGTCCTCTGAGGGTTACCTTTCAGTTACCCTGGATCTGTTCTCCTGCCAAAAAAAGGTCTTTCCTTATGCTCATTATTTTACATTTTTTCACAGAAAGAGACAGTAAAAAAATTAAAGGTATACAAATAATCAAATGCACAAAAGAAAAAAGAAAAACACAAATAGAAAAAAACACTAAATTAAATAAATGAATCCGCCATAATGTGGATGAACAAATCTACCTAGGTTCAGTTTGTTAACAATTATGTGATTCTTGCTCGAAATTGCAAATTTTGAAGTTTATGGGAGGTGAGTCTTGTTATTCAGTTTTGGGCATTTCCAGGGCTAATACAAACTGGGGATATGTCATGAAGGACATGTACCAATGCCAAAACTAAAAGAATAACATAGAATAGTATAGCACAGGGACTCTCACTATATAGAACTGTCAACTCTCCCTAATAACACAAACTGCCAACATGGCTGATGTGAGCCCACCCTTTTATAGTGAGGAAGCTGTGTTATTTATGCCTTCAGATTATTGGCTCTTTTGACTGACAAGGGGCAAAGGAGATGTACTGCATTATCAGCTGTTCTATTTTTTGGTTAAACCTGCAATGTTTTAATCCAAAAGTTTGCATTTTGTGAACCCCAGGGTTTCATCACAAACTCATGGCAGTAATGAACTTGAACCTCATCGTCCAATGGTGATAAATCTTCAAAAAAGGATATGTGTATTGGTGACTAATGTATAAGAGGTGAATTATCTTCAATTTTTTGGAGATTTCCTCTGACTTCCTGTCAGGGGCGGACTGACAACTCATGGGGCCCCTGGGCAATAGGGGATCATGGGGGCCCTGTGTCCTTGCCCAAACTCAAAAAAGCCTATGAAAAAGGTACCAGGGGCATCTCATGGGGCCCCCTACTGACCCCAGGCCCTCGGGCAGTGCCCGAGTTTCCAAATGGTCAGTCCGCCCCTGCTTCCTGTTTAGTAATGTGCAAATCTTTCCAGGTTCAATTTGCAAATAATTAAAAAAATCATGTTCATAATTCATACTTTGTGAATTTTTCCCTGAAACCTCACTGAAGTCTGTAGGGGGTACATTGTGGTATTCAGTTCTAGCCATTTCTAAGGCTTATAACCAAACACTGCAATGACGACATATACTAATGCCAGAATTAAAAAAAATCCATACATCCATTGCAGCTTCAATGGTGACATTGAAAATAAGCAATTCCTTTAAATTACATTGCTTCTAGAGATGAGCGAAGAAATGAAAAATTCGATTCGACTGATTCGGCGAATTCGTGGACAATATTCGATTCGAGTCGAATAAATTCGCTGTGAATTTAACTTAAAAAAGGGTGTTTCTAGGCTTCAGAGAGACTTAATATTAGTGCAGAACACTGTACCTTTAATTTAAATGCCCTTGGAGTCTGCTGGGGAAGAGAAATAATACTGTCAGTCAGTATGACATGCAGATGAGTGCCGTCGATCTTAGAATCACCGCACACTTCACTCATTTGGGCAGTCACGGGGCCAAAACCAGAGTGTGGAGCCACAGTGTGGCGGTGGAGGCAGCAGCAATGGGAGGCCATACAGCACCCTATGACAAAAATGGAAACCACCAGCAGTGTGAGGAGACCTGAAAGTGGCACATGGCAGAGTGTGGCGATAGAGACAGCAGCAATGGGAGGCCGTACAGGGACCCATGACACACTCTGGACCTGGCAGCAGCATGAGGAGGCGGTACATGGGCCCATGACAGATTACGGGCCTGGCAGCAGCATGAGGAGTCGGTACAGGGGCCCATGGCAGATTACGGGCCTGGCAGCAGCAATGGGAGGCCGTACAGGGACCCATGACACACTCTGGACCTGGCAGCAGCATGGGGAGGCGGTACAGGGGCCCATGACAGATTACGGGCCTGGCAGCAGCATGAGGAGTCGGTACGGGGGCCCATGACACACTCTGGACCTGGCAGCAGCATGAGGAGGCGGTACAGGGGCGCATGACAGATTACGAGCCTGGCAGCAGCAACTTGGACAGGAGGACGTTCAGCTTCTGCACCGTCGGGTGCGTGCTCGCAAACTGTTGTCTCTTGGAAACGGATTCCAAGAAAGACTGCTGACGGAATCCGTGAAGAGGAGTAGCAGGAGAAGGAGCATCTGAACGAGCGGAATATGCCAACAAGCGACAACAGGGGCCCATGACAGATTACGGGCCTGGCAGCAGCATGAGGAGTCGGTACGGGGGCCCATGGCAGATTACGGGCCTGGCAGCAGCTATGGGAGGCCCGTAATCTGCCAGCACCCTATGACAAAAAATGGAACCCACCAGCAGTGTGAGGAGACCTGAAAGTGGCACATGGCAGAGTGTGGCGATGGAGACAGCAGCAATGGGAGGCCGTACAGGGACCCATGAGAGACTCTGGACCTGGCAGCAGCATGAGGAGGCGGTATAGGGGCCCATGGCAGATTAGGGGCCTGGCAGCAGCTATGGGAGGCCCGTAATCTGCCAGCACCCTATGACAAAAAATGGAACACACCAGCAGTGTGAGGAGACCTGAAAGTGGCACATGGCAGAGTGTGGCGATGGAGGCAGCAGCAATGGGAGGCCGTACAGGGACCCATGAGAGACTCTGGACTTGGCAGCAGCATGAGGAGGCGGTATAGGGGCCCATGGCAGATTAGGGGCCTGGCAGCAGCTATGGGAGGCCCGTAATCTGCCAGCACCCTATGACAAAAAATGGAACACACCAGCAGTGTGAGGAGACCTGAAAGTGGCACATGTTTGGGGCATGATTCATGGCGGATTTAGTCAGTTGTGTCAGGAACTGGTGGTTTGAAATCCAGACTAATCCACGCCTGATTCATTTTCACAAACGTGAGTCTCTCCACACTTTGGGTGGACAGTCGTGTCCTCCGCGGAGTTGCAATACCTCCTGCCGCACTAAACACGCGCTCCGATGCCACGCTACTGGCCGGGCATGACAGCCTTTCAAGGGCAAATTCAGCTAGTTGGGGCCAAAGGTCAAGTTTCGTTGCCCAGTAGTCAAGGGGATTGTCTACCTCGGTTGGCAGGGTGCTGTCCAAGTAGGCCTAAGCCTGTTGTTTGAGGTCCTGCTCCAGGTCCACCTGATGCTGCTGCTGCTGCGGCTGGTTAGTAGTTTCCTCACTGCGCTGGTGAAGAAAGCTACTCATCATCGACTGCAGACTGAGGCAGCCGCTGCTGGTGGAGCTGCCACTGCTCCTACCACCCCACCCCTCCCCTGCTGCCATGGCAGCGGAACACGAGCGCACAGGGCCCACAGTGTCTGAGGATGGACGTTGGCGCAGACAGGCAGAGACCAGCTGACTACATAGGTGTTTTTTATAGTACGTTATTTTGGCCTCCCTCTCAGCAGGTGTGAAAAAGGCCACCATTTTTGAACGGTAGCGAGGGTCCAACAAGGTGGACAGCCAAAAGTCATCCCTCTGTCTGATGGTTATTATTCGGCTGTCGCTACGCAAGCAACCGAGCATGCTATGGGCCATTTGTGCCAAGGAATGCGAGGGACTCCCTGCCTCCATCTCCACAGCATACTGCCACGGTGCGTCTAGGTCCTCTGTCTCCTCTTCCTCCTCCTCTACCAGATGCTCCTGCTCCTCCACTCCTGTCCGCTGAGTGGAAAAACCACCCATTTCACTCAATAATTCCTGAGCACCAATGTCCTCCTCTACCTCCTCCTCTTCTTCCAGTCCTGCCCCCACAGGGGCCATGTGGCGTTGAGATCTGTGCGCCACGTCTACCGCACCCTGACCAGCCATTGTTAACAGCATTTGTTCCAGGACGTGCAACAGAGGAATGACGTCGTTCATCCCATAGTCCTGCCGACTCACGAATAGCGTGGCCTCCTCAAAGGGCCTGAGCAAGCGCAGGTGTCACGCATGAGCTGCCAATGGCTGACATCTAAGTTACACAGGGAGTACCTTTATCTGCTTTTAACATCAGGAAATCTGTGATGGCCTTTTGCTGTTCGTAAAGGCGGTCTAACATATGTAGGGTTGAATTCCACCTTGTTGCAACGTCACAGCATGAGGAGTCGGTATAGGGGCCCATGGCAGATTAGGGGCCTGGCAGCAGTTATGGGAGGCCCATAATCTGCCAGCACCCTATGACAAAAAATGGAACACACCAGCAGTGTGAGGAGACCTGAAAGTGGCACATGGCAGAGTGTGGCGATGGAGACAGCAGCAATGGGAGGCCGTACAGGGACCCATGAGAGACTCTGGACCTGGCAGCAGCATGAGGAGGCGGTATATAGGGGCCTACGGCAGATTAGGGGCCTGGCAGCAGCTATAGGAGGCCCGTAATCTGCCAGCACCCTATGTCAAAAAATTCAACACACCAGCAGTGTGTGAGGAGACCTGAAAGTGGCACATGGCAGAGTGTGGCGATGGAGACAGCAGCAATGGGAGGCCGTACAGGGACCCATGACAGACTCTGGACTTGGCAGCAGCATGAGGAGGCGGTATATAGGGGCTTATGGCAGATTATGGGCCTGGCAGCAGCTATAGGAGGCCCGTAATCTGCCAGCACCCTATGTCAAAAAATTCAACACACCAGCAGTGTGAGGAGACCTGAAAGTGGCACATGGCAGAGTGTGGCGATGGAGACAGCAGCAATGGGAGGCCGTACAGGGACCCATGACAGACTCTGAACTTGGCAGCAGCATGAGGAGGCGGTATATAGGGGCCCATGGCAGATTAGGGGCCTGGCAGCAGCTATAGGAGGCCCGTAATCTGCCAGCACCCTATGTCAAAAAATTCAACACACCAGCAGTGTGTGAGGAGAAATGAAAGTGGCACATGGCAGAGTGTGGCGATGGAGACAGCAGCAATGGGAGGCCGTACAGGGACCCATGACAGACTCTGGACTTGGCAGCAGCATGAGGAGGCGGTATATAGGGGCCCATGGCAGATTAGGGGCCTGGCAGCAGCTATAGGAGGCCCGTAATCTGCCAGCACCCTATGTCAAAAAATTCAACACACCAGCAGTGTGAGGAGACCTGAAAGTGGCACATGGCAGAGTGTGGCGATGGAGACAGCAGCAATGGGAGGCCGTACAGGGACCCATGACAGACTCTGGACTTGGCAGCAGCATGAGGAGGCGGTATATAGGGGCCCATGGCAGATTAGGGGCCTGGCAGCAGCTATGGGAGGCCCGTAATCTGCCAGCACCCTATGTCAAAAAATTCTACACACCAGCAGTGTGTGAGGAGACCTGAAAGTGGCACATGGCAGAGTGTGGCGATGGAGACAGCAGCAATGGGAGGCCGTACAGGGACCCATGACAGACTCTGGACTTGGCAGCAGCATGAGGAGGCGGTATATAGGGGCCCATGGCAGATTAGGGGCCTGGCAGCAGCTATGGGAGGCCCGTAATCTGCCAGCACCCTATGTCAAAAAATTCAACACACCAGCAGTGTGTGAGGAGACCTGAAAGTGGCACATGGCAGAGTGTGGCGATGGAGAAAGCAGCAATGGGAGGCCGTACAGGGACCCATGAGAGACTCTGGACCTGGCAGCAGCATGAGGAGGCGGTATATAGGGGCCTATGGCAGATTAGGGGCCTGGCAGCAGCTATAGGAGGCCCGTAATCTGCCAGCACCCTATGTCAAAAAATTGAACACACCAGCAGTGTGTGAGGAGACCTGAAAGTGGCACATGGCAGAGTGTGGCGAAGGAGACAGCAGCAATGGGAGGCCGTATAGGGACCCATGAGAGACTCTGGACCTGGCAGCAGCATGAGGAGGCGGTATATAGGGGCCTATGGCAGATTAGGGGCCTGGCAGCAGCTATGGGAGGCCCGTAATCTGCCAGCACCCTATGTCAAAAAATTCAACACACCAGCAGTGTGTGAGGAGACCTGAAAGTGGCACATGGCAGAGTGTGGCGATGGAGACAGCAGCAATGGGAGGCCGTACAGGGACCCATGAGAGACTCTGGACCTGGCAGCAGCATGAGGAGGCGGTATATAGGGGCCTATGGCAGATTAGGGGCCTGGCAGCAGCTATAGGAGGCCCGTAATCTGCCAGCACCCTATGTCAAAAAATTGAACACACCAGCAGTGTGTGGAGACCTGAAAGTGGCACATGGCAGAGTGTGGCGAAGGAGACAGCAGCAATGGGAGGCCGTACAGGGACCCATGAGAGACTCTGGACCTGGCAGCAGCATGAGGAGGCGGTATATAGGGGCCTATGGCAGATTAGGGGCCTGGCAGCAGCTATGGGAGGCCCGTAATCTGCCAGCACCCTATGTCAAAAAATTCAACACACCAGCAGTGTGTGAGGAGACCTGAAAGTGGCACATGGCAGAGTGTGGCGATGGAGACAGCAGCAATGGGAGGCCGTACAGGGACCCATGAGAGACTCTGGACCTGGCAGCAGCATGAGGAGGCGGTATATAGGGGCCTATGGCAGATTAGGGGCCTGGCAGCAGCTATAGGAGGCCCGTAATCTGCCAGCACCCTATGTCAAAAAATTCAACACACCAGCAGTGTGAGGAGACCTGAAAGTGGCACATGGCAGAGTGTGGCGATGGAGACAGCAGCAATGGGAGGCCGTACAGGCACCCATGAGAGACTCTGGACCTGGCAGCAGCATGAGGAGGCGGTATATAGGGGCCTATGGCAGATTAGGGGCCTGGCAGCAGCTATGTGAGGCCCGTAATCTGCCTGCACCCTATGTCAAAAAATTTAACACACCAGCAGTGTGAAGAGACCTGAAAGTGGCACATGGCAGCAGAGTGTGGCGATGGAGACAGCAGCAATGGGAGGCCGTACAGGGACCATGACAGACTCTGGACTTGGCAGCAGCATGAGGAGGCGGTATATAGGGGCCCATGGCAGATTAGGGGCCTGGCAGCAGCTATGTGAGGCCCGTAATCTGCCTGCACCCTATGTCAAAAAATTTAACACACCAGCAGTGTGAAGAGACCTGAAAGTGGCACATGGCAGCAGAGTGTGGCGATGGAGACAGCAGCAATGGGAGGCCGTACAGGGACCATGACAGACTCTGGACTTGGCAGCAGCATGAGGAGGCGGTATATAGGGGCCCATGGCAGATTAGGGGCCTGGCAGCAGCTATGTGAGGCCCGTAATCTGCCTGCACCCTATGTCAAAAAATTTAACACACCAGCAGTGTGAAGAGACCTGAAAGTGGCACATGGCAGCAGAGTGTGGCGATGGAGACAGCAGCAATGGGAGGCCGTACAGGGACCCATGAGAGACTCTGGACTTGGCAGCAGCATGAGGAGGCGGTATATAGGGGCCCATGGCAGATTAGGGGCCTGGCAGCAGCTATGTGAGGCCCGTAATCTGCCTGCACCCTATGTCAAAAAATTTAACACACCAGCAGTGTGAAGAGACCTGAAAGTGGCACATGGCAGCAGAGTGTGGCGATGGAGACAGCAGCAATGGGAGGCCGTACAGGGACCATGACAGACTCTGGACTTGGCAGCAGCATGAGGAGGCGGTATATAGGGGCCCATGGCAGATTAGGGGCCTGGCAGCAGCTATGTGAGGCCCGTAATCTGCCTGCACCCTATGTCAAAAAATTTAACACACCAGCAGTGTGAAGAGACCTGAAAGTGGCACATGGCAGCAGAGTGTGGCGATGGAGACAGCAGCAATGGGAGGCCGTACAGGGACCATGACAGACTCTGGACTTGGCAGCAGCATGAGGAGGCGGTATATAGGGGCCCATGGCAGATTAGGGGCCTGGCAGCAGCTATGTGAGGCCCGTAATCTGCCTGCACCCTATGTCAAAAAATTTAACACACCAGCAGTGTGAAGAGACCTGAAAGTGGCACATGGCAGCAGAGTGTGGCGATGGAGACAGCAGCAATGGGAGGCCGTACAGGGACCATGACAGACTCTGGACTTGGCAGCAGCATGAGGAGGCGGTATATAGGGGCCCATGGCAGATTAGGGGCCTGGCAGCAGCTATGTGAGGCCCGTAATCTGCCTGCACCCTATGTCAAAAAATTTAACACACCAGCAGTGTGAAGAGACCTGAAAGTGGCACATGGCAGCAGAGTGTGGCGATGGAGACAGCAGCAATGGGAGGCCGTACAGGGACCATGACAGACTCTGGACTTGGCAGCAGCATGAGGAGGCGGTATATAGGGGCCCATGGCAGATTAGGGGCCTGGCAGCAGCTATGTGAGGCCCGTAATCTGCCTGCACCCTATGTCAAAAAATTTAACACACCAGCAGTGTGAAGAGACCTGAAAGTGGCACATGGCAGCAGAGTGTGGCGATGGAGACAGCAGCAATGGGAGGCCGTACAGGGACCATGACAGACTCTGGACTTGGCAGCAGCATGAGGAGGCGGTATATAGGGGCCCATGGCAGATTAGGGGCCTGGCAGCAGCTATGTGAGGCCCGTAATCTGCCTGCACCCTATGTCAAAAAATTTAACACACCAGCAGTGTGAAGAGACCTGAAAGTGGCACATGGCAGCAGAGTGTGGCGATGGAGACAGCAGCAATGGGAGGCCGTACAGGGACCATGACAGACTCTGGACTTGGCAGCAGCATGAGGAGGCGGTATATAGGGGCCCATGGCAGATTAGGGGCCTGGCAGCAGCTATGTGAGGCCCGTAATCTGCCTGCACCCTATGTCAAAAAATTTAACACACCAGCAGTGTGAAGAGACCTGAAAGTGGCACATGGCAGCAGAGTGTGGCGATGGAGACAGCAGCAATGGGAGGCCGTACAGGGACCCATGAGAGACTCTGGACTTGGCAGCAGCATGAGGAGGCGGTATATAGGGGCCCATGGCAGATTAGGGGCCTGGCAGCAGCTATGTGAGGCCCGTAATCTGCCTGCACCCTATGTCAAAAAATTTAACACACCAGCAGTGTGAAGAGACCTGAAAGTGGCACATGGCAGCAGAGTGTGGCGATGGAGACAGCAGCAATGGGAGGCCGTACAGGGACCATGACAGACTCTGGACTTGGCAGCAGCATGAGGAGGCGGTATATAGGGGCCCATGGCAGATTAGGGGCCTGGCAGCAGCTATGTGAGGCCCGTAATCTGCCTGCACCCTATGTCAAAAAATTTAACACACCAGCAGTGTGAAGAGACCTGAAAGTGGCACATGGCAGCAGAGTGTGGCGATGGAGACAGCAGCAATGGGAGGCCGTACAGGGACCATGACAGACTCTGGACTTGGCAGCAGCATGAGGAGGCGGTATATAGGGGCCCATGGCAGATTAGGGGCCTGGCAGCAGCTATGTGAGGCCCGTAATCTGCCTGCACCCTATGTCAAAAAATTTAACACACCAGCAGTGTGAAGAGACCTGAAAGTGGCACATGGCAGCAGAGTGTGGCGATGGAGACAGCAGCAATGGGAGGCCGTACAGGGACCATGACAGACTCTGGACTTGGCAGCAGCATGAGGAGGCGGTATATAGGGGCCCATGGCAGATTAGGGGCCTGGCAGCAGCTATGTGAGGCCCGTAATCTGCCTGCACCCTATGTCAAAAAATTTAACACACCAGCAGTGTGAAGAGACCTGAAAGTGGCACATGGCAGCAGAGTGTGGCGATGGAGACAGCAGCAATGGGAGGCCGTACAGGGACCATGACAGACTCTGGACTTGGCAGCAGCATGAGGAGGCGGTATATAGGGGCCCATGGCAGATTAGGGGCCTGGCAGCAGCTATGTGAGGCCCGTAATCTGCCTGCACCCTATGTCAAAAAATTTAACACACCAGCAGTGTGAAGAGACCTGAAAGTGGCACATGGCAGCAGAGTGTGGCGATGGAGACAGCAGCAATGGGAGGCCGTACAGGGACCATGACAGACTCTGGACTTGGCAGCAGCATGAGGAGGCGGTATATAGGGGCCCATGGCAGATTAGGGGCCTGGCAGCAGCTATGTGAGGCCCGTAATCTGCCTGCACCCTATGTCAAAAAATTTAACACACCAGCAGTGTGAAGAGACCTGAAAGTGGCACATGGCAGCAGAGTGTGGCGATGGAGACAGCAGCAATGGGAGGCCGTACAGGGACCCATGAGAGACTCTGGACTTGGCAGCAGCATGAGGAGGCGGTATATAGGGGCCCATGGCAGATTAGGGGCCTGGCAGCAGCTATGTGAGGCCCGTAATCTGCCTGCACCCTATGTCAAAAAATTTAACACACCAGCAGTGTGAAGAGACCTGAAAGTGGCACATGGCAGCAGAGTGTGGCGATGGAGACAGCAGCAATGGGAGGCCGTACAGGGACCATGACAGACTCTGGACTTGGCAGCAGCATGAGGAGGCGGTATATAGGGGCCCATGGCAGATTAGGGGCCTGGCAGCAGCTATGTGAGGCCCGTAATCTGCCTGCACCCTATGTCAAAAAATTTAACACACCAGCAGTGTGAAGAGACCTGAAAGTGGCACATGGCAGCAGAGTGTGGCGATGGAGACAGCAGCAATGGGAGGCCGTACAGGGACCATGACAGACTCTGGACTTGGCAGCAGCATGAGGAGGCGGTATATAGGGGCCCATGGCAGATTAGGGGCCTGGCAGCAGCTATGTGAGGCCCGTAATCTGCCTGCACCCTATGTCAAAAAATTTAACACACCAGCAGTGTGAAGAGACCTGAAAGTGGCACATGGCAGCAGAGTGTGGCGATGGAGACAGCAGCAATGGGAGGCCGTACAGGGACCATGACAGACTCTGGACTTGGCAGCAGCATGAGGAGGCGGTATATAGGGGCCCATGGCAGATTAGGGGCCTGGCAGCAGCTATGTGAGGCCCGTAATCTGCCTGCACCCTATGTCAAAAAATTTAACACACCAGCAGTGTGAAGAGACCTGAAAGTGGCACATGGCAGCAGAGTGTGGCGATGGAGACAGCAGCAATGGGAGGCCGTACAGGGACCATGACAGACTCTGGACTTGGCAGCAGCATGAGGAGGCGGTATATAGGGGCCCATGGCAGATTAGGGGCCTGGCAGCAGCTATGTGAGGCCCGTAATCTGCCTGCACCCTATGTCAAAAAATTTAACACACCAGCAGTGTGAAGAGACCTGAAAGTGGCACATGGCAGCAGAGTGTGGCGATGGAGACAGCAGCAATGGGAGGCCGTACAGGGACCCATGAGAGACTCTGGACTTGGCAGCAGCATGAGGAGGCGGTATATAGGGGCCCATGGCAGATTAGGGGCCTGGCAGCAGCTATGTGAGGCCCGTAATCTGCCTGCACCCTATGTCAAAAAATTTAACACACCAGCAGTGTGAAGAGACCTGAAAGTGGCACATGGCAGCAGAGTGTGGCGATGGAGACAGCAGCAATGGGAGGCCGTACAGGGACCATGACAGACTCTGGACTTGGCAGCAGCATGAGGAGGCGGTATATAGGGGCCCATGGCAGATTAGGGGCCTGGCAGCAGCTATGTGAGGCCCGTAATCTGCCTGCACCCTATGTCAAAAAATTTAACACACCAGCAGTGTGAAGAGACCTGAAAGTGGCACATGGCAGCAGAGTGTGGCGATGGAGACAGCAGCAATGGGAGGCCGTACAGGGACCCATGAGAGACTCTGGACTTGGCAGCAGCATGAGGAGGCGGTATATAGGGGCCCATGTCAGATTAGGGGCCTGGCAGCAGCTATGTGAGGCCCGTAATCTGCCTGCACCCTATGTCAAAAAATTTAACACACCAGCAGTGTGAAGAGACCTGAAAGTGGCACATGGCAGCAGAGTGTGGCGATGGAGACAGCAGCAATGGGAGGCCGTACAGGGACCATGACAGACTCTGGACTTGGCAGCAGCATGAGGAGGCGGTATATAGGGGCCCATGGCAGATTAGGGGCCTGGCAGCAGCTATGTGAGGCCCGTAATCTGCCTGCACCCTATGTCAAAAAATTTAACACACCAGCAGTGTGAAGAGACCTGAAAGTGGCACATGGCAGCAGAGTGTGGCGATGGAGACAGCAGCAATGGGAGGCCGTACAGGGACCCATGAGAGACTCTGGACTTGGCAGCAGCATGAGGAGGCGGTATATAGGGGCCCATGGCAGATTAGGGGCCTGGCAGCAGCTATGTGAGGCCCGTAATCTGCCTGCACCCTATGTCAAAAAATTTAACACACCAGCAGTGTGAAGAGACCTGAAAGTGGCACATGGCAGCAGAGTGTGGCGATGGAGACAGCAGCAATGGGAGGCCGTACAGGGACCCATGAGAGACTCTGGACCTAGCAGCAGCATGAGGAGGCGGTATATAGGGGCCCATGGCAGATTAGGGGCCTGGCAGCAGCTATAGGAGGCCCGTAATCTGCCTGCACCCTATGTCAAAAAATTTAACACACCAGCAGTGTGAGGAGACCTGAAAGTGGCACATGTTTGAGGCATGATTCATGGCGGATTTAGTCAGTTGTGTCAGGAACTGGTGGTTTGAAATCCAGACTAATCCACGCCTGATTCATTTTCACAAACGTGAGTCTCTCCACACTTTGGGTGGACAGTCGTGTCCTCCGCGGAGTTACAATACCTCCTGCCGCACTAAACACGCGCTCCGATGCCACGCTACTGGCCGGGCATGACAGCCTTTCAAGGGCAAATTCAGCTAGTTGGGGCCAAAGGTCAAGTTTCGTTGCCCAGTAGTCAAGGGGATTGTCTACCTCGGTTGGCAGGGTGCTGTCCAAGTAGGCCCAAGCCTGTTGTTTGAGCTCCTGCTCCAGGTCCACCTGATGCTGCTGCTGCTGCTGCGGCTGGTTAGTAGTTTCCTCACTGCGCTGGTGAAGAAAGCTACTCATCATCGACTGCAGACTGAGGCAGCCGCTGCTGGTGGAGCTGCCACTGCTCCTACCACCCCACCCCTCCCCTGCTGCCATGCCAGCGGAACGCGAGCGCACAGGGCCCACAGTGTCTGAGGATGGACGTTGGCGCACAAAGGCAGAGACCAACTGACTACATAGGTGGTTTTTATAGTACGTAATTTTGGCCTCCCTCTCAGCAGGTGTGAAAAAGGCCACCATTTTGGACCGGTAGCGAGGGTCCAACAAGGTGGACAGCCAAAAGTCATCCCTCTGTCTGATGGTTATTATTCGGCTGTCGCTACGCAAGCAACCGAGCATGCTATGGGCCATTTGTGCCAAGGAATGCGAGGGACTCCCTGCCTCCATCTCCACAGCATACTGCCACGGTGCGTCTGGGTCCTCTGTCTCCTCCTCCTCCTCCTCTACCAGATGCTCCTGCTCCTCCACTCCTGTCCGCTGAGTGGAAAAACCACCCATTTCACTCAATAATTCCTGAGCACAAATGTCCTCCTCTACCTCCTCCTCTTCTTCCTGTCCTGCCCCCACAGGGGTCATGTGGCGTTGAGATCTGTGCGCCACGTCTACCGCACCCTGACCAGCCATTGTTAACAGCATTTGTTCCAGGACGTGCAACAGAGGAATGACGTCGTTCATCCCATAGTCCTGCCGACTCACGAATAGCGTGGCCTCCTCAAAGGGCCTGAGCAAGCGGCAGGTGTCACGCATGAGCTGCCAATGGCTGACATCTAAGTTACACAGGGGAGTACCTTTATCCGCTTGTAACATCAGGAAATCGGTGATGGCCTTTCGCTGCTCGTAAAGGCGGTCTAACATGTGTAGGGTTGAATTCCACCTTGTTGCAACGTCGCAGATCAGGCGATGCTGTGGAATTCCGTTCTGCCGCTGCAGCTCAATGAGGGTGTTCTTTGCGGTGTAGGAATGGCTGAAATGCATGCACAGTTTACGTGACATTTTAAGGATGTCTTGCAGTGGGATGGTGGATTTTAGGAACCGCTTGACAACCAGATTGAACACGTGAGCCATGCATGGCGCATGGCACAACCTTCCTTGACGCAGAGCAGACACCATGTTCTTTCCGTTGTCAGTCAACATGGTTCCGATTTTTAGTTTGCGCGGAGACAGCCATCTGTCGATTTCTCTGTTCATTACACTCAGCAGTTCCTCCCCTGTGTGACTACGTTCGCCAAGGCATACCAGGTGCAGCACAGCGTGACACCGTTGCGCCCTGCACATGTGATATGCCGGTCGGGTAATGGGACTTGGCACGGGGGTGGCGGCTGAGGACACGGCGGAAAAAGAGGTGGTAGAGGCGGACATGCTTGCTGGACCAAGGACGTGCAAACGTGGAGGCAAAAGCGTCGTGACCTGTCCAAGTTGCTGGTGCGGCTGTGCCGGCACCACGTTCACCCAGTGGGCCGTAAATGACATGTACTGTCCCTGACCGTAGTTACAGCTCCACACGTCGGCGCTGCCGTGCACTTTGGCAGAGACCGACATGCTCAAAGACTGGCCCACCATCTCTTCTACATGTGAATGCAGGGCTGGCACTGCCTTTTGGGCAAAGAAATGACGGCTTGGCACTCTCCACCGCGGCGCGGCACAAGCCATCATTTCTCGGAAAGGTGCTGAGTCCACCAGTTGGAAAGGGAGGGACTGCAGCACCAGCAACTTGGACAGGAGGACGTTCAGCTTTTGCACCGTCGGGTGCGTGCTCGCAAACTGTTGTCTCTTGGATACGGATTCCAAGAAAGACTGTTGACGGAATCCGAGAAGAGGAGTAGCAGGAGAAGGAGCATCTGAACGAGCGGAAGATGCCAATGAGCGACAACTCCCCTCAGCAGAGGTGTTGGAGCCTTGACTGGCTGATAGAGGGCGATTGACGACGTCGGGTGACGGAGCAAGTAACGGAGCGGGTGATGGAGCGGGGGCTGGGGCAGGCAGAACCGCCGTATGTTTATCACGGTTTTCCCAGGCCACCGAATGGTGACGCTGCATATGCTGACGCAACGCTGTAGTCCCAACATGGGCCCCCTGGCCACGCTTGCATTTCTGGCCACATAGTCGACATACGGCTACGTTTACTTCCTCGGGCGGCTTGAGGAAAAATTGCCACACCACCGAGTAGGAAACTTTGCCCCCGCTACTCTTCACTGGCTGACTGCTACTTCCTCCGTGCGCACCGGCACCACTACTGGCCGTGGTGGTAGGCTGCAGTGGAGCTGGTGCTCTACTCCGTGGACGTTTGGCTCCACTGACACTGATGCGACCCTGCTGCTGTCTCCTGGGCAACCCACCGACTGTTTTGCTCGCTGCCAAGCTGCCACCCTCTTCTCCTGATGATGCGGAAGAAATTGCCTGATGACGACGAGGCTGCCAAGTGCGATCAACCTCCTCATCATCAAGTAGGGTCTCCGCCTCACTACTAGCCCCCTCGGCTGCGTCTGGGTCAGGAGACAGACCTGTCTCTAGACCGGCTACCGAGCCACTCTCCTCGCCAGTACTTGTTCGCTTGGCTGCTGAAAAGGCCGATGTCTCCCCCCGTTCCTGACCGCCCTCTGTTAGCTCTTCCTCACTGTACAGTGGGGCTGAGCCCACAGCATGCGATACTTCGCTTGGTGAGGGAACAGCAAAGGACAGGGGCAGGTAGAGGACACGTGATTTCAGTGGGCTTGGTCCCGGGCCATGCCAACTAACGGTTGTGTCTGACGTACCCACCGACCGTTGGCTGTAGGTGTCAGAGGTGACCTGGGAAGAGGAAGACGACCGAGCCAACCAATCAATGACGGCAGGGTTGTCGGTGGAGACACGACCGCTGGATGACACCGGGAGCACTGGCCTCTGGCTGCGAATACTGCTGCCTCGACCCCTTCCTCTGCTGCCACGTCTGCTCGCTCCTAAAACATTGCCTCCTCTGCCACTCCTCTGCATGTTGTCTGACATACTATTTAATTCAACGATTAGGTGTCCCTGAGTAACAATTCTCTGGCACTCAGTAACAATTCTGTCTGTCCCTGAGTATGAATTCTGTGGCCCTGAGTAACAATTCTGTGTCTGTGCGAGTAACAATTCTGTGTCTGTGCGAGTAACAATTCTGTGTCTGTGCAAGTAACAATTTTGTGTCTGTGCGAGTAACAATTCTCTGGCACTCAGTAACAATTCTGTCTGTCCCTGAGTAACAATTCTCTGGCACTCAGTAACAATTCTGTCTGTCCCTGAGTAACAATTCTCTGGCACTCAGTAACAATTCTGTCTGTCCCTGAGTATGAATTCTGTGGCCCTGAGTAACAATTCTGTGTCTGTGCGAGTAACAATTCTGTGTCTGTGCAAGTAACAATTTTGTGTCTGTGCGAGTAACAATTCTCTGGCACTCAGTAACAATTCTGTCTGTCCCTGAGTAACAATTCTCTGGCACTCAGTAACAATTCTGTCTGTCCCTGAGTAACAATTCTCTGGCACTCAGTAACAATTCTGTCTATCCCTGAGTATGAATTCTGTGGCCCTGAGTAACAATTCTGTGTCTGTGCGAGTAACAATTCTGTGTCTGTGCAAGTAACAATTTTGTGTCTGTGCGAGTAACAATTCTCTGGCACTCAGTAACAATTCTGTCTGTCCCTGAGTAACAATTCTCTGGCACTCAGTAACAATTCTGTCTGTCCCTGAGTAACAATTCTCTGGCACTCAGTAACAATTCTGTCTGTCCCTGAGTATGAATTCTGTGGCCCTGAGTAACAATTCTGTGTCTGTGCGAGTAACAATTCTGTGTCTGTGCAAGTAACAATTTTGTGTCTGTGCGAGTAACAATTCTCTGGCACTCAGTAACAATTCTGTCTGTCCCTGAGTAACAATTCTCTGGCACTCAGTAACAATTCTGTCTGTCCCTGAGTAACAATTCTCTGGCACTCAGTAACAATTCTGTCTGTCCCTGAGTAACAATTCTCTGGCACTCAGTAACAATTCTGTCTGTCCCTGAGTAACAATTCTCTGGCACTCAGTAACAATTCTGTCTGTCCCTGAGTATGAATTCTGTGGCCCTGAGTAACAATTCTGTGTCTGTGCGAGTAACAATTCTGTGTCTGTGCAAGTAACAATTTTGTGTCTGTGCGAGTAACAATTCTCTGGCACTCAGTAACAATTCTGTCTGTCCCTGAGTAACAATTCTCTGGCACTCAGTAACAATTCTGTCTGTCCCTGAGTAACAATTCTCTGGCACTCAGTAACAATTCTGTCTGTCCCTGAGTATGAATTCTGTGGCCCTGAGTAACAATTCTGTGTCTGTGCGAGTAACAATTCTGTGTCTGTGCAAGTAACAATTTTGTGTCTGTGCGAGTAACAATTCTCTGGCACTCAGTAACAATTCTGTCTGTCCCTGAGTAACAATTCTCTGGCACTCAGTAACAATTCTGTCTGTCCCTGAGTAACAATTCTCTGGCACTCAGTAACAATTCTGTCTGTCCCTGAGTAACAATTCTCTGGCACTCAGTAACAATTCTGTCTGTCCCTGAGTAACAATTCTCTGGCACTCAGTAACAATTCTGTCTGTCCCTGAGTATGAATTCTGTGGCCCTGAGTAACAATTCTGTGTCTGCGCGAGTAACAATTCTGTGTCTGTGCAAGTAACAATTTTGTGTCTGTGCGAGTAACAATTCTCTGGCACTCAGTAACAATTCTGTCTGTCCCTGAGTAACAATTCTCTGGCACTCAGTAACAATTCTGTCTGTCCCTGAGTAACAATTCTCTGGCACTCAGTAACAATTCTGTCTGTCCCTGAGTATGAATTCTGTGGCCCTGAGTAACAATTCTGTGTCTGTGCGAGTAACAATTCTGTGTCTGTGCAAGTAACAATTTTGTGTCTGTGCGAGTAACAATTCTCTGGCACTCAGTAACAATTCTGTCTGTCCCTGAGTAACAATTCTCTGGCACTCAGTAACAATTCTGTCTGTCCCTGAGTAACAATTCTCTGGCACTCAGTAACAATTCTGTCTGTCCCTGAGTATGAATTCTGTGGCCCTGAGTAACAATTCTGTGTCTGTGCGAGTAACAATTCTGTGTCTGTGCAAGTAACAATTTTGTGTCTGTGCGAGTAACAATTCTCTGGCACTCAGTAACAATTCTGTCTGTCCCTGAGTAACAATTCTCTGGCACTCAGTAACAATTCTGTCTGTCCCTGAGTAACAATTCTCTGGCACTCAGTAACAATTCTGTCTGTCCCTGAGTATGAATTCTGTGGCCCTGAGTAACAATTCTGTGTCTGTGCGAGTAACAATTCTGTGTCTGTGCAAGTAACAATTTTGTGTCTGTGCGAGTAACAATTCTCTGGCACTCAGTAACAATTCTGTCTGTCCCTGAGTAACAATTCTCTGGCACTCAGTAACAATTCTGTCTGTCCCTGAGTAACAATTCTCTGGCACTCAGTAACAATTCTGTCTGTCCCTGAGTAACAATTCTCTGGCACTCAGTAACAATTCTGTCTGTCCCTGAGTAACAATTCTCTGGCGCTCAGTAACAATTCTGTCTGTCCCTGAGTATGAATTCTGTGGCCCTGAGTAACAATTCTGTGTCTGTGCGAGTAACAATTCTGTGTCTGTGCAAGTAACAATTTTGTGTCTGTGCGAGTAACAATTCTCTGGCACTCAGTAACAATTCTGTCTGTCCCTGAGTAACAATTCTCTGGCACTCAGTAACAATTCTGTCTGTCCCTGAGTAACAATTCTCTGGCACTCAGTAACAATTCTGTCTGTCCCTGAGTATGAATTCTGTGGCCCTGAGTAACAATTCTGGTCTGCGCGAGTAACAATTCTGTGTCTGTGCAAGTAACAATTTTGTGTCTGTGCGAGTAACAATTCTCTGGCACTCAGTAACAATTCTGTCTGTCCCTGAGTAACAATTCTCTGGCACTCAGTAACAATTCTGTCTGTCCCTGAGTAACAATTCTCTGGCACTCAGTAACAATTCTGTCTGTCCCTGAGTAACAATTCTCTGGCACTCAGTAACAATTCTGTCTGTCCCTGAGTAACAATTCTCTGGCACTCAGTAACAATTCTGTCTGTCCCTGAGTAACAATTCTCTGGCACTCAGTAACAATTCTGTCTGTCCCTGAGTAACAATTCTCTGGCACTCAGTAACAATTCTGTCTGTCCCTGAGTAACAATTCTCTGGCACTCAGTAACAATTCTGTCTGTCCCTGAGTAACAATTCTGTCTGTCCCTGAGAATGAATTCTGTGGCCCTGAGTAAGAATTCTCTGGCACTCAGTAACAATTCTGTCTGTCCCTGAGTAACAATTCTCTGGCACTCAGTAACAATTCTGTCTGTCCCTGAGTAAAAATTCTGTGGCCCTAATAACGTTTCTGTGGCCCTAAGTAACAATTCTCTGGCACTGAGTAACAATTCTGTCTGTCCCTGAGTATGAATTCTGTGGCCCTAACTAGCGTTTCTTTGTCCCTAAATAACGATTCTGTGGCCCTCATTAACAAGTCTGTGTCCCTGAGTAATGGTTCTCTGTCCCTAAGTAACTTCTCTCTGTCCCCAATTCTCGTTTCTGTGGCCCTAACTCTGTCCCTGTCCCTAGTACAGAGCGGTCTGCCTCTGTTCAATGACTGCAGGCAAATGAAGATTTCCAAAATGGCCGCTATATATACCTCGACCATTACACAGTGCTGGCTGGCTGGCTGCTGATTGGCTGATGCGATCACATGTCGTTGAGGAATGCATTATGGGGCAGCGCGCCTTGTCTGCGCGCCTTCCCCGACATCCCCGCTCCGTCGCCGCACATGTCAGCCGCCATTTTCGGAAAAATTTCGATTCGCGCGTCCGAATTAGGCTGTTTTTCGGATTCGGCACGAATCGAAATTTTTCCGATATTCGACTCGAATTCCACTTCGGATACTTCGATTCGCTCATCTCTAATTGCTTCGTATTGCTGCAAAAAGAAGCTTCAACAACTGTCCAGCAACAAGTGTATGCTGCACACCCAAAACCTAAAAACCCCTGCAATAGGAATTTAATTTTGGTGAGATAGTTCCGAAGAATTGTCTACTAAAGGGATGCAGACACTGCAGATTATTATTATTATTATTATTATTACATCGAGTTTATATAGCGCCAAAGGGTTTGCTCAGCGCTGTACAATAGGGGGGGGACAATACATGGCACAGTACAACAATAACAAACAACGTACGAGGGGTAAGAGGGCCCTACTCTTTCGAGCTTACAATCTAGGAGGGAGGGGGTAATGGTACAGTAGGAAGTGGCTGAGGGGAATGAGGGGTGAGAGGAAAGAGGGAGAATGGCCGTTAGGTGAGGGTGGGGTAGGCTTCCCTGAAGAGATGGGTTTTGAGGGAGCGCCTGAATGTGAGGAGGGAAGGCGACAGTCTGATGGATTGGGGCAGTGAGTTCCAGAGGATGGGGGAGGACCTGGAGAAGTCCTGCAGTCGTGCATGGGAGGAGGAGACCAGGGAGCAGGATAGAAGGAGGTCCAGTGAGGAGTATGGGTAGGGTAGAGGAAATGTACAACCAATAATATAGTAAAAATGCCTTTTCCTCTGATTGGCTGCATCACAAGAGGCAGTAATCTGAAGGAATGGATAATCCAGCCCCCTCAGTATAAAAAGGTGGCCTCAAGGCAGCCATATTGTCAGTGCATGTTGGATCTTTTTGGGAGAACTGACAATACAGGGAAGGGAGAGTATAAAGAGAGACTTATACTGTGGATTGCAGTAATGGGCTACATTTCATTTGGTACCCCCAGTGTTCACAGTCCTATAGGGCACAGATTTCCTCATTACTACACTGAGAGTTGTTCATTATTTATTATAATGAACACAGACCCTCCTATTCAAAGATCAGTCTAAAAAGGACATGGTGAAACAAACAGTTATTTCTTACGAACATTAAAAGGTTTGAACTTGCAACAAAGTTTGTTAAAATCTGTGCAATGTTGCCAAGGTGGCGGGCAGAACTAACTAGAAAGCATGATTGTTGCTGTTAAAGAAAAAAAAAATAGTCCAAAGAAAAGACTATAGGACTGTGAACACTGGGGGTACCAAATGAAATGTAGCCCATTACTGCAATCCACAGTATAAGTCTCTTTTTATACTCTCCCTTCCCTGAATTGTCAGTTCTCCCAAAAAGATCCAACATGCACTGACAATATGGCTGCCTTGAGCACACCTTTTTATACTGAGGGGGCTGGATTATCCATTCCTTCAGATTACTGCCTCTTGTGATGTGGCCAATCAGAGGAAAAGGCATTTCACTATATTATTGGTTGTACATTTGCCTTGCACCCAAGCTGCAGGTAAAATCTAACCGCGTTCCTACTCCTGATGTGTCCTCTATAGGATACAGAAGGCAAAAAAAGTAACCTAACAGATTCTATTTAAAACTAAAAGGGGGCAATTTTGCTAACCCCCATGTCTATAGGAGGAGAATCCCATAAATATGGGTAATTTTCAGGGCTAATGCAAACTGGGGACATAGTTACATAGTTGGTAAGCTTGAATAAAGATGTAAATCCATCTAGTTCAAACTGTGTGGGTGTATGAGTGTGTATGTACCTATGTCCCTACCATTTACAATATCCTTTAGCACGTCTAAGAGTTAACTTAAAATAAAAACTCTTAGAAGGGCATCTTAACAAATACAATATACAAGGATATGGGAATTGGTAGAGACATGAATACATACATACTCATACACCCACACAGTTTGAACTGGATGGACTGATGCCGTTTCTTAACCTCACCAACTATGCAACTATGTCCCTAATATGTATTAAACCTGGAAATGACCAAAACTGAATAACAAGATTCACCCCCTACAGAATTTAATGGGGGGGTAAGCAAAAATTGCAACTTCGAACAACAATCACAAAATCGTTAACAAACTGAAACATGGTAGATTTTCTTATCCATATTGAGGTGGCTTCATTGATTTAATTTAGTGTTTTTTGTGTTTTTCTTTTTTGTGAACTTGATAATATTTTGTATACGGTACTATCCAGGTGTGGCACTGCCCGAGGGCCTGGGGTCAGTAGGGGGTCCCATGAGATGCCTCTGGTACCTTTTTCATAGGCTTTTTTGAGTTTGGGCAAGGACACAGGGGCCCCATGATCCCCTATTGCCCGGGGGCCCCATAAGTTGTCAGTCCGTCCCTGGTACTATCACTTTTAGATTTTTTATTTCACTTTTACACAGTTTCCTTCTATGGGAAATGTAAAATAATGAAGATAATGAGTGGCCTTTATTGGCAGAAGAACTGGTTGTAGAAAATTGAAAGGAGTAATTCTAACCCTCAGAGGCCATTTGAAGCCCACAGCAACTTAAAAAAAACACACCTAAACACACCTTAATTTTGCCTTCTCCACTGGCTGCAATGTGTTTCACTAAAATGGAAGGCCTTTGCTGAAATATCCCACTTTAACAGAATTCCTGGGCATCCCTAGTCAACTGTAGCCCAATAGAAGTGGCCTGGAGGCAATTTAAAGTGAGGATAACCAAAAGGTCCTCAATTAAAATACTGTGAAATACAGCACTGACTTTTCAATATGTGTAGATTACAGCGTTTATATGTCATATTACCAAATCATGGCCTTTAAAATAGGCGTATGCCAGGCTAATAATTCATTTTACGTAAAAGGTAAGCTTAGAAAAGCCAAACAATCTTGGAACTTTCATTCTCCAGAGGATCTGTCGAGAAGAACATTCACCGGAAAAGATTCCCGGTGAATGACTTTGATATTGTAATCTGAAGTCATGGCGCTAACAAACAACCAATTGTGTAATTTAGATCAACAGTCAAACAATAAACACAAAATTGTTAACAAACCAAAACATGGTAGATTTGCTCATCCATATGGAGGTGGCTTCATCGATTTCATTTAGTGTTTTTCTTTTTTTGATCATTTGTTGTATACTATCACTTTTACATTTTTTGTTTCATTTTTACACCGTTTCCTTCTATGGGAAATGTAAAATAATGAAGATAATGAGTGGCTTTTTTGGCAGAAGAACTGGTTGTAGATAACTGAAAGGAGCTTCTGTAACCCTCAGAGGCTATTTGAAGCCCACAGCAACTTAAAAAACACACACCTAGTAGCAGCCTGGAGGCAATTTAAAGTGAAGACAACCAAAAGGTCCTCAACTAAAATACTGTGAAGTACAGCACTGACTTCTTAATATGTGTAGATTACAGTGTTTATATGTCATGTTACCAAATCATGGCCATTAAAATAGGCGTATACCAGGCTATTAATTCATTTAATGTAAAAAGTAGGCTTAGATAAGCCAAATAATCTTGGAATTTTCATTCTCCAGAGGATCTGTCAAGAAGAACATTCACAGGACAAGATTCCCTTGATCATTTTGTTATTTAATGGGCCTAAAGAATGACTTTGATATTGTAATCTGAAGTCAGGGAGCTAACAAACAACCAATTTTGTCATTTAGATCAACAATCAAACAATAATCACAAAATTGTTAACAAACCAAAACATGGTAGATTTGCTCATCCATATGGAGGTGGCTTCATCGATTTCATTTAGTGTTTTTCTTTTTTTGATCATTTGTTGTATACTATCACTTTTACATTTTTTGTTTCATTTTTACACCGTTTCCTTCTATGGGAAATGTAAAATAATGAAGATAATGAGTGGCTTTTTTGGCAGAAGAACTGGTTGTAGATAACTGAAAGAAGCTTCTGTAACCCTCAGAGGCTATTTGAAGCCCCCAGCAACTTAAAAAACACACACCTAGTAGCAGCCTGGAGGCAATTTAAAGTGAAGACAACCAAAAGGTCCTCAACTAAAATACTGTGAAGTACAGCACTGACTTCTTAATATGTGTAGATTACAGTGTTTATATGTCATGTTACCAAATGATGGCCATTAAAATAGGTGTATACCAGGCTATTAATTCATTTAATGTAAAAAGTAGGCTTAGATAAGCCAAATAATCTTGGAACTTTCATTCTCCAGAGGATCTGTCTAGAAGAACATTCACAGGACAAGATTCCCTTGATCATTTTGTTATTTAATGGGCCTAAAGAATGACTTTGATATTGTAATCTGAAGCCATGGCGCTAACAAACAACCAATTGTGTCATTTAGATGGGCCCCACATTTCATTGCTGCAGCTGAACGTACCTACGAAAACAACCATAAAGAGTCAGCAAACATCCTCGGGGCTGGCGGTTATAAAAAAAAAAGTAATTGTGCATGGAATGAGAATTTACAGTGCAATTGTAAAACGGGACGAGGAGCTGGAAATTAAAGACACACAAGTGGAAATAAAATACTGATAAGGGAGCGTCTCATTTCTTTCATAGTGCAAAATGTTGGATGCATTTGATCTCCGAACATTTGTCTTGGCGTTATTTGCAGACCATTTGGCTAAAAAAATACCATTCTTTTTTACAGCTTGATGGAGTATAATTATATAACAAACACAAGACATGTTTGCTGCAGATGTAGTTAGAAGCATCAAGAGGTTTTATCTGTACACGAGTTCCATAATTCTGTTGTAGCCAAGGCTGAAAGACATCTTAAGCCTGCAGATTAAAGTATATCTAAACCCAATCACTAACATCTCATAGAAGCTTTAACGTGTTAATGTAATTTCAAACATTTTTTGGATGTTTTTAAGTCTGTAAAATAATACATTGTGATCTTGCCATAAAGGCCTTTGTTCAGGCACTTCCTGTTATAGGGTGTCAACATTCTGTCCCTGTCTCCCAATTGCTTTTCTGGGTTGTCACCCTGCCCCATGGGCTTCATAGGCAGGTGACCAGTTCAGCACACATTAGGCTCAAGATTCAACACCAGCCTAAGGCGATCTGCTTTCGGCTGCCACTTTTTTAAAAATAAGGATACTTATCCTGGTGTGGTAGCTTTGTGAATTGAGCATGTTATACTGCGACCTTCAGGAAAGCTGTCCTGAGGTTAGATCTGTTGGCTTCTATATCCATATGAGACGCAGTAATGACACAGAGGCCAGAGGAAGGAACCACAGCATTGGAAGGTGGGTGGGTGGGGGGGTCAAGTATCTGACACCTAAAAAAGGGTCGGATGATGAGGATTCTTAAGATAGTTTAACGCAAGAGATAGAAGATTGGTGATTGTGGGAGAAATTAGTATTAAAGTGTTTCTTTACTTTTTTTTACTCTCCTTTCTTTAATATGGTCAAAAAAAATTTTTTTTTATTCTGGTAAATATTTATTTCACATTAAGTGTTTTCATTTTTAGCCAGCAGATGGAGCTTTAGGCTCTTTTTCACATGCTTTTCTATTTTTCCTTAGCTTTTCTGTTTAAACAGCTCACAATTTCACATGGAAGTGTATATAAGTCAATGATCAGAGGCGAGACCCATACCTCAACATGAGGTTTTAATTAGACAATTACTGTTTAAGAAGTATAGAATCCATGATTAAAAATTTATAGTTATTATATTTTTCCTATGGCAGTGGGAGGCACACAGTTTGGTGTTCCTTGCACACCATGATGGCTAACCTGGTTATAGGGAGTTACAACTCTGCATAATGATACATTTTCTTTTGGATAAACAATGAAAAATGTGGTTGTGTAAGCGTAATTATTGTTTTAATATCAAATATACAATCTATTCACTTTATGAAATGGGGATAATCCATAAACTAGATTGTAAATGACCAGAGTGGTATCCTATCCCTGAAGAAGATAATTTGTTGAAACAATATTGGGTTTCACTAGCTGAATAAACCAACAATCAAGAAGATTCTGGGGTGAAAATCAGCTGTGTGGGATATCACTGGATCTGTATTACATCATGCCATAAATCTCATGTTTTGATATTCAAAATCCTCCATTTGTGTTTGGAGTTCATTATGGAGATTGTTTTTATGTATCTGTCACAATTTTTACTGTACAAATAAATATTGATATTTTAATCAAAATATGTAGTAGTAAGTTGCCTTCAAAATCCTATCTGAGTACACTTGTTTTTTGTTTATATTCTACTTTTCTTTGTTTACTATGGTCAGAAGAAAAAACTTTTTTCTTAGTCTGGTAGATATTTATTTCTCATTTAGTGTTTTCAGTTTTAGCCAGCAGATGGAGCTTTAGGCTCTATTTCACATGCTTTTCTATGTTTCCCTTGCTCTTCAGTTTACATAGCTCAAAATATCAGGTGGAATTGAATGCGAGTCAATGATTAGAGAGATCCATACCTCATTATGAAATTTCTATTAAATGAAAGGAGTCTCAAAGCAAGCAGCCTTCCTCTTGTTTTGAGCCTCTTACCAGCCTTGTCCTTTTTATGGGCTTTTCCTGGCTATAGATCTTTTACATTTTTAGTTTTATTAACAAAATTCTTTGATAACATTTTATGTCGGTCCCATCAGTAATTATATAAGAATCTCCAATATACATCTAAACTACTTTAGGCGTGAGCTCCATTCTTAAATTTAACTATAGCAATTATTCTCCAATACAATGCCATTTTAAAACAGGCTTTTGTTTGCTCTGGGCCTGCAACAAGCTCAAGACATAATCTGATAGCTCTCCTGGTTAGAATATTTTTGTAGAAGGGATTACAAGAGGCTGAGTGCAAAATAAGTTTAGGTATTTACCATAGTTGCATGTAAAACACATTTAACACATTTATTTTTATTATTTTTTTTAATACATAACTGCATTTATTGGTTTTTCCTGGAATTTACCTTTAAATGCTTCCCAACCGCCCTATAGCAGAACTACTGCTGCAGGGCGGCAGGGCTGCGCAAAATCACGTATATATACGTTTTTTGCATTTCTGGATAGGGGGTGTGTGGCTTCAGCTGTTGGTATCACTGATGGGGAAGACGTCTGTATGTAAACAATGCAGATCTCTCCCCTGTCAGCTCCAGCACACTGCTTTGTGCAAAGCAGCAAGCTTACACTGTAAAACAAAGCACACAACACACAGTAAAACACACACAGAACACAGTTGACCCTTTCACCCAGATATTAACCCCTTCCTGCCCATTGCCATTAGTACATTGTCAGTGCTTTTTGTTAGCACTGCTCACTGTAGTGGTGTCACTGGGGATGTCAGTGACAGTCAGTTCCCCCCCCCCCCCAATGTCAGAATGCCCGCCGCTGTCCTGCTATAAGTCGCTGATCACTGCCATTACTAGTATAAACAAATAAATAAATAAATAAATAAAAATTCCAGTATACAGTATATACCGCCATTTGTAGATGCTATAGCTTTCAAATAAACCAATTAATTTACATGTATTTGGATTTTTTTAGCAAAGACATGTAGCAGAATACATTTTGGCCTAAATTTATGACGAAATTAGATTTTTTAAAAATTTTTCACTGGATATGTTTTATAGTAAAAGTCAAAAATATATATTTTTTTCAAAATTGTTGGTCTTTTTTTGTTTATAGCGTAACAAATAAAAAGCGCACAGGCAATCAAAAACCACCAAAAGAAAGCTCGATTTGTGGGGAAAAAAAGGATATACATTTCATTTGGGTGCAGCGTTGCATGACTGCGCAATTGTCAGTTAAAATAACACAGAGCCGTAAAGCAAAAAATGGCCTGGTCAGGAAGGGGGGTAAATCCTCTGGAGGGCAAGTGATTAAACCCCACTTCAAGCAAACCTATCACACAATAGAAATGTCGAAGAGCACTTACCTCTCCTGCCCCATGTGCCACTGAACACCATTCCACTGCTAAAAAATCATCCCCTGAAGTCAACTGGGAAACCAATACTTTCAGAAGGTCCCTCACAGCTCTAGCTGGTTCCTCCTGCTGGCCTCCATATCACTGCAGGAATCAGTAATGACATGGAGATCAGGAGGAGGAACTAATCAGATCTGGTAAGTACTCTGTTCTTGCTTTACACGTTTGGAATTGGTAAAGACTAATTATGTGACAGGGCCAGTTTTATCAATTTATCAAGTATGCATGTCATAAAACTTCATGCCTTTCATTAGCTGTAGGCAAGTAAACTAGTAGAAAAAGTTTGGTGTCACATATTTAGGTGTGAATAAAGTACAACTGGGAAATCTTCAATGTGCCGTAGCAACCACTCAGCTCACAAATCGCACTCCATGCATAAGCTACATATGGGCTCCTTGGAGAGTTGGGAGAACACACAGAGAATGCAAGAGGGCAGTGTATGGCCTGGAGCTCAGCAGCCTCCAACGTGGCAGGATGACGAAGAAGCAGAGGACAGCTTTCATAAATGCATTTCACTTTCAATCCAGGGAGGGAGGGAGAGATTTGTGTTGGAGTTTGTTTTGTCATGGGGTTGTGCTTTTCTTACTTTTGACATCTGCACTCATTCATTATGTACTCCTGACCCCTACACTCTGTGTGTTACCTATTCCTGACTCCGGCACTTTGTGTGTTATTCACACCTGACCCCTGCACTCTATGCATTACCTATTCCTGACCCTTGTGCCTTGTACATTACTGACTGCTGAGCTCTGTACTCTATGCACTGCACACCCCTGACCTTAGCACTCTGTACATTCCCTATTTCAGACATCTGCACACTGTGCAGTAATTACTCCTGACCCCTGCACCATGTGCTTAAGCACTCTGCATAACCATTCTGTATGTTATGCATTCTTGAACTTTGGACTTTTATATAACCTTACCCCTTTAAGCCCCTTCCACGTTGAGCACACTTTGCCTACTAGCCTCACCCCTATTGTGCCCTCTTTTATATACCCATTAAAGGGGTACAATTTATGGTAATAGACTGCTAAGTGAATAATAAGTGAAAAAGGGTTGGGGACCACTGTTCTAAGAAAAAAAAAATTGACAGGTGAGTCTGATATGTTTGTCCACATCAGTGTTTCCCAAAAAACTGTTGGCACTTTCAGCATGACAGCCAGGAAACTGGAATTTCCAGAATGAGGTCAGCAGCGTTAGCCAAAAAAGAACGCTTTTAAAATATTACTCAGATAGGAAAAAACATTTACAGCTATAATGGCCATTGCCTAGGTGTGCCGTTTTTTTCTTTTTCCATGTGCGCATACAAACACACATAACATAAAAAATTACAAAGTGACTTCAGCGCAATTCACAAACTCCCACCTCCAATGTGTTATTGCTGCTGTTCCCACATATGTAAATAGTATTTTGTTTGTTTCTTCCCTCCTCTGCATCCTCTCTTTTTTCTGGGGTATATCTTCTTTGTATTTGCTGTTCTCTTTCTCTTTTGCCCCCATTCTGATCTGGATAATATGTTTGAGGATGATGTCCATCTTCCCTCCTCTTCTCTTAATAGTGGGCCTGTGGAGGCCTCCCTTTGTCTAAAAAAGGCCTATATGGTGAACTTATATAATTGTGATTCCTCAATGGATAACATCTATTTCGTGTGGTTGTAGGTGAATAAAATTCATTCCTGTGGTACAGCTGGTGATTTCTTCCTTCATTCTGGGGATAATCTGTCCTTTGTTGGTTCTTCCTAGGAGAATGATGGTCTTCTCTATATGGTTGTTGGTAATTCCTTCCCCCTCCACTGTGGCACCATTTCCATGGGGATACCTATATTGATTATTATTCCTTGGATAATAATTTTCTACAGCTATCGTCAGAACCCGGATCTGAACCTGCAACCTCTGCTGTGTCTGGCAGTATCTCAATTGCTGAGCCTCCTGAGATTAAGACTTTTCTACAGCTATCTTCAGGACCTGGATCTGAACCTGCAACCTCTGCTGTGTCTGGCAGTATCTCAATTGCTGAGCCACCTGAGATTAAGACTTTTCTACAGCTATCATCAGGATCTGGATCTGAACCTGCAACCTCTGCTGTGTCTGGCAGTACCTCAATTGCTGAGCCACCTGAGATTAAGACTTTTTTACAGCTATCGTCAGGACCCGGATCTGAACCTGCAACCTCTGCTGTGTCTGGCAGTATCTCAATTGCTGAGCCACCTGAGATTAAGACTTTTCTACAGCTATCATCTGGACCTGGATCTGAACCTGCAACCTCTGCTGTGTCTGGCAGTATCTCAATTGCTGAGCCACCTGAGATTAAGACTTTTCTACAGCTATCATCAGGACCTGGATCTGAACCTGCAACCTCTGCTGTGTCTGGCAGTATCTCAATTGCTGAGCCACCTGAGATAGGAGGGAGAAGAGTGGAGCAATAAAGGAATTATACCTACCCAGGTTAAAAGGGAAAAGCACTAAATATTCATAGGTCATAATAAGGAGGTGAGAGTACATATGTGTGTTGGTGAAAGAGAAACACAGAAGGGTGTTTTTGCACATGGCAGGAAGGTACATAAATATTTACAAGAATTGAGCAATCTTATTAAGAAGAATCGATATAATCTATTATATAAGGACTCTCTCTGTCATATGGGATCTTTTTTTATGTATGCACTATGATGTTTATTAGCCACTTTATAAGAAGTTATATGGGTACAGGCACTTTATTATGAAGATTGCACATATGGTATAAATTGCATTGTTTATATTGCGCTGCACTTATTCACAGAGTATTTACACATAACGTAGAACACCTAAGAGAAGGCTTCTTGGAATATTCTTCATCTCTTACAAATATATAAATAAATTGTCTCATCTTGGCTCAGTTGTACCAATCTTCCCAAGCCAATTCTACAATCTCCATCCTTTAAGCTCCCATGAAATTGCTATTAACTCTTCTAACTATATGGTAACGTCATTTAGATTTTGGAGGAGATGGGGTGGACGGGTGACAAGGATCGCAGAACACCTCCACTCCACACCGGTTTTCTGCCTGTTAGACATGGCTGTAAGTAAGACCCAGTGCCGGATTACTAAGGCAAAGTGGTGAGATAGAGTCCTCATAGCAAATCTGCATTGTTTGTTTGGCTCAGACACTGGAACTGTCTACCTGTCCTCCATGCTTGTCCAACATCTTGATTGTTTTGCCTGCCATGCCACTCCGGCTGGTGGCTTTTCTCTCATTTCCTGTGCTAAGCAATTACCATTGCTAACAGATGTCACCGGTCATGATCACATAGTTTAGCCTGAACTGAAAAATGTTAAGCAGGTCAATTTCATGGAGTCAGACAAGCTATCTCTCTAGAATGGAAGCCAATATATTTTGTCTCCACAGATAGATAAACAGACACATTCTTGAATATTTAAATGCACTGATGTATTTTATCAGGGTTTTTTCTGTTGTATTTATTTTTTAAATATATTATTTTGTCTATTTTTTTTTTGCTTCCCATTTAAAGTGATCTTCAAAAAGTCTTTAAATGAAAAGGTTAACAGCCCTGAAATACAGCCCATAATGAATTTAGATTGTATGAGGTTGACACAGATGGGGCTCAGGAAGTGAAAAGGGTAAAGGGAAATGACTTCCCCATGGAGGTACCTAAACAGTATAATAGGTAAATGACACTGTATAAAATATCAGTTTAATGATTGATGAACCCAGGCAGTCCTGTTTAATTGGCTTCCACTTGTACTCACCTCTATAGAGCATGTTTGTAAATGTATGAATGGAGTAGAAACAGTAGGGTTGATTTGGTAAAGGCAAATAGGCTGTTCAAGGGAATCTTCACTTTGCAAGGGATGTTTCCCCAGGGCTTAGTGAATGTGATGACATTTTAACTATCAATACCCTATCATGTTCAAGGAAAATGCAAAAAAAAAGCAGCATTTTTGCTTCTACATAAATAGATGATAGAAGTAATCAGAGCTTCACCCCATTCACTAAGCTCTGCAGATAATTCCCTTGCATAGTGAAAGCTTGTTTGCCATTAACCGCTTTCCTGCTGCCATATAGCAGAAATAATGCTACAGGGAGGCAGGGATGCACAAAATCACATATATATACGTGATTGCATTTCCGGGTAGGGGGAACTGCCATTGGCGGCCTCAGCTGTTGATCACCAAGTCCCAGCCGCTGATTCCCCCGTCGGCACCCAGCGATCTCTGAGTATCACTGACGAGGGAGAGACCTGTATGTAGACAATACAGATCTCTCCCCTGTCAGCTCCTGCTGTGCAGAACCATACAAAGCAATGTGCTGACACAGTGAAACTCACACACAGCTTACAGGAAAACAGCACACAGTTAACCCTTTGATCGCCCCACATGTTAACCAATTCCTGTCCAGTGCCATTTGTATAGTGTCAGTGCTTTTTTTCAGCAATTATCACTGTATTAGTGTCATTGGGATCTCACAGTCACAGTTAGTCAGTTCCCACCCAGTGTCAGAATGCCCGCCGCAGTCCCGCAATAAGTCACTGATCGCCGCCATTTCTAGTATAAAAATAAGAACAAATTCCAATATATATACCGCAATTTGTAAACGCTATAACTTTCACGTAAACCAATTAATTTACACGTATTGGGATTTTTGTTTAGCAAAGACATGTAGCAGAATACATTTTGACCTACATGTATGACGAAAGTTTATTTTTTTAATTTTTTTATTGGATATGTTTTATAGCAAAAAGTCAAAAATACTGTTTTTTCTCAAAATTGTCTTTTTTTCTTTATAGCGCAAAAAATAAAATTATTATTATTATTTATTATTATACAGTATTTATATAGCGCCAACAGTTCGCTCAGTGCTGTTCATTACAATGGGGGACAATACATGAGACAGTACAATAACAATACAGTGCGATACACGAGGGGTTCGAGGGTCCTGCTCCTTGGAGCTTACAATCTAGGAGGGAGGGGATAGTGGTACAGGAGGAAATAGCTGTGGGGGCTGGAGTGGTAGGAAGAGTGGAGGAGATCGGCAGTTAGCAGAGGGTGGGGTAGGCTTCCCTGAAGAGATGGGTTTTTAGGGTGCGCCTAAAGGAGAGGAGAGTGGGTGATAGTCTGATGGATTGGGGTAGGGAGTTCCAGAGGATGGGTGATGCCCTGGAGAAGTCCTGGAGGCGGGCATGGGAGGAGGAGATCAGGGAACTAGAGAGAAGGAGGTCTTGTGAAGAGCGGAGAGTGCGTTTTGGGTGGTATTTGGATATTAGGTCGATGATGTAGTTTGGGGCAGAATTATGCACAGCTTTGTACGTCAGTGTTAGCGGTTTGAATTTGATCTGTTGGGCAAATTTGCTCAGATGTTCAAATACTGCTAAAAGAAAGCTCTATTTGTAGGGAAAAAAGGACGTAACTTTCATTTAGGTGCAATGTTGTATGACTGCGCAATTGTCAGTTAAACTAACGCAGCGCCATATCACAAAAAATGGCCTGGTCAGGAAGGGGGGTAAATCCTCTGGAAGGCAAGGGGTTAAATAAGAAACAGTTTTTGGCATGATCAGTCATATTTTCAATATCAATGTCATAGTTTCACAATTTCTGGTAGGGTATGCAAACTTTTGAGCACAACTGTATTTGCAGTGGCCTCGTTAGCATCAGATTTCCCAGAAGGTTTGTGATAGAGTATGCCAGATGTCTTCATATGCTAGTTCCAGTTTCATCTCAGCAGCATCCTGGCACAGGCAAAGACTCCTTTAACCTCCCTAGCCGTATTCCCGAGTGGAGCTCGGGGTAAAGTTTCAGTACCAAAAGCGGTAACCCCGAGCTACACTCGGGCTTACCATGCGGCGTTGCACAGTGATTCCCTACAGCGCTTACCTTGTCCTTCGCTCCCGCGATGTGTCCCCTGCAGCGTCCCCGGCCATCTCCTCCGGCCGATGCCGGCATCCGGCTTCCGTGTTCCGGTCCCTGTGACGTCGAGACGTACGGGCGCCAGAACCGGTGGCAAATTTGAAAATTTTAAAAAAATGACATTTTTTTTAAAATGATTATTTCATAGCAAAACATTCCTGTATCAAACCATTTCACATACATTTTGTCCCTACTACTTTGTCCTGTGCCCTGCCTGCATTTTGACTGTTCTTTCTGCCTGTAAACTTAGAAAAGTCCATGGCAGCCAAAAAGCATCCCTTTAGGTCAAAATCGGTTTTAGACCGGCTAGAGAACAGCGATAGTAAATCAGAACTACTTGCAGAATTGAGTGATAATGATTTGTGGGGGAAATTCATCATCAGACACTGAAAACGATTTTGCAACTTTGCTCAGTGATGTGCGAACTTGGCGCTATATTTCAAATTTCAGTGTTTTTGGTTTGATTATATTATTGAATTAAATTTATTATTATTATATTATTATTTTTTATGAGTATTTATTAAGTAAGTAATTACTAAGAATTGCAGGCCTACAATACATAACACCAAATTTCCATGCAAAAAAATGGTACCGCTTTTGGTACAAAATTCCTGACATAATCATACCGCCAGGGAGGTTAAACACCAAAACCCAAATAATTAGCTGAAATATACTGGGGGATGATTCAGCAAGACATTTGTAAAACATTGCAGATGGTGTGTATGTAGTCAGAAGCCTTGCTATAAATTCATACCGACGTGAGCAACAAGTTCAGGTAGTTCTTAATTACAACACTTCTCTATGGCGCTATTGTTGTGGCAAATTCCTAAAGAAACATTACCATATCAGTCATAGGGAAAGTGGAGGTAAGTGAGAGCTTTCCCTTGTTGGAGTAATTTCTGATTGTGTTACAGGCGTTATTATTGTGTTTCACCTGTGAGACAATGCCTCAACAAAATGTGTCTAAGACATTCAGCTAGACATCCAGAGGGGAAACTAGCCAAAGAACATTTGATCAGAAGAGAAAAAGTTTTTTTTTTAAATGTCAGATCTATTCAGAACTGATATTTTAGAAATGTGGTTTCTGAGATCTTTCATCACCAAGAAATTGTTTGCTGTGTTAGGGGCTGGGCAATGGTGACGCTAGGGTGGGTTTCAACTGGTGTGGTGAAACATGGTGTCAACACCCCCCCCCCCCCCAAATATTTGTTTCACATTTTCTGTAAGTGTGCCAAAGAAGCAGCATGCAGGACTTTAGGTGCGCTTTCAGAAGATGCAGAAACAAAACGTGCAACCTATTCGAATTCTATATGATTGCGGCTGTAACTGCTGGTGAAATGCAAGCAAACCCCCTTTACATTACACAACCCTTACACCTCTTGACCCATTTACATTACACACCCCCCTGCACATTACACAGCCCCCTGCACATTACACAGCCCCCTGCACATTACATATCCCCCTGCACATTACACAGCCCCCTGCACATCATACAGCCCCCCCCTTTTCATTACACAGCCCCTTTACATTGCACAGCCCCCTTTACATTACACAGCCCCTTGCACATTACACAGCCCCCTGCACATTACACAGCACCCTTTACGTTACACAGCCCCCTGCACATTACACAGTCCCTTTACATTACACCTCCCCCCTGCACATTACACAGCACCCTTTACATTATACAGCCCCCTTTACATTACACAGCCCCCTGCACATTACACAGCCCCTTACACATTACACAGCCCCTTTTACATTACACAGCTCCCTTTACATGACACAGTCCCCTTTACATTACACAGCCCCTTGCACATTACACAGCCCCTTTACACTACACAGCCCCTTGCACATTATACAGCCCCCTGCATATTACACAGCACCCTTTACATTACACAGCCTCCTGCACATTACACAGCCCCCTGCACATTACACAGCCCCCTGCGCATTACACAGCCTCCTGCACATTACACAGCCCCCTGCACATTACAAATCCCCTTGCGTATTACACAGCCCCTTGCAGCTATTCCCCCTCCTTCACATTACACAGCCTCCTCAACTCTGCCCCTTCCTACCTTATCCAGGCTCACAGAGGCACAGCATTACTGAATAGAAGGTGGGAGCTGCTGGAGGTAATTTTTCATATTAACAAGCTAGTGATTGGTTGCTAGGACCACCTAGCAACCAATCACCTGCTGGTTAATTTGGAACTCCAGCAGCTCCCACCCTCTTTTCAGAGGTGCTGTGTCTCCCGCTCTGCATGTACAGACGTGTTCTCATCCTGCCTCCTGCTCTACCCTCTGCTGTGTTAGTGACAATGGGGGAGGCAATCCGGCAGCTGCCCCTGAACGTCACCCCTCTGGCGGGTGTCACCTGGGAGCAATTCACACCCCCATAGCAACGCCACTGAGCCTGGTAATACCTCCATCTGCATTCTCACTTTTACTGAGTTTCTACAACCATTATGAAGCCAAATGATGGTGTCACGTTTCGCCACTAGCAATAAACTGTGTTTTTTTTAGGATTAATATTCAGGGGAGGGTAGTTTAGTTTAATTCACTCAATGTTTTGTGTTTTGTGGGTATTCGAATGTCATTTGACTACTGTCATTTTACTTTAATTTTGTTACCTCTTTTCTGCCTGTTTTTTTTTTTTTTTTTAATTAAAAAAAATTAATTAAGCAGGCTAATGAGTGGCCAGTAAATTTGAAAGGAACTTCCCAAAGGAACCCCATTGCACCTTAAAAAGAAATACCAAAACCCACTTTGAAGTGTATGTAAACACAAAAACAAAAATGTAATATACTGCAGCTTATCAGTCATTATATGTGGTGACTGCATTAGTTTATTTTTCAGGATGTTTTCCTTTTTTTTCCCTAATAATCTAATTATTTGGTAAAAATAAAGGGAAAAAGCATTAAAATAAAAATTAAAGCAGTATAGAAATGAGTAGTCTATACTCATTTCTCCACTGTATCTATGGAAGAAGAATGTCACATGTTTGTCACATAGGCTATACTTTAACCATAGCTACATTTAATCATCTCAATTACATGGTATTTGATGGGACTAATAATTTGAACAATAAATGTAACATTCTTTGTGTTTTCTTTAAAGTGGATGCCAATAATTTTTTAAATACAAATAACAAATGTGTCATACTTACCTGCTCTGTGCTATTGTTTTGCACAGAGCAGCCCCCATCCTCCTCTTCTCAGGTCCCCCGCCAGCGCTTGTGGCTCCTCCCCCTGCTGAGTGCCCCCAGAGCAAGCTGCTTGCTTTGGGGCACTTGTGCATGCTTGCTCCCGATCCAGCCCTGTAAGTCTATAAGACATACAGAGTATGGCTCAGCCCTGCCCTGCCCTTGCTCCCTCCTCACTTGCTGTGATTGACAGCAGCAATGGCTTCCACTGCTGTGTCTCAGCCAATGATGAGAGAGAGACCTGGAAGAGCCAAGGCTGAGTGCACTGAGCTGGCTCGGGTTCAGGTAAGTATTAGGGGGAACTGCACTCTGAAGTTTTTTTACTTTTCATGCATAGAATGCATGAAGGTAAAACCCTTCAGCCTTTACAACCACTTTATGCTCACAAATGACAAGGACACTACATCTCTAGCAAGATCAACATGTATTTTCTTTACTTGCTAAAAGTTTTCCTTTTTCTGGAGAAATTAAGATGAATACAGCCACTGCATCTAAAGACAGGTAAGCTACAATACATTACATTTTTGGTTTTGGGCGTAGATCACCTTCACCATTGACCAAATATATTTTGACATATTCCAGGAAAATTGTATTCACCAATAGATATTCCACCATGTTAAAAAATGTGGAAGTTGCAAAAAAAAAAGTGATACCCTCATTATGTGCTTGTGGGAGGAAACAGAAATAAAATACATAGCTGGAAAATCTTGTCAGTGGTGTTTACAAATGATACAAGATGGCGCTTGGTTATTCATGGGTATGGGTTGGCTTTTGAAGGGTTTTCCACTTCTGTAGAAGAAAAAAAAAATGGCAATACATTAATAATTGCCCCAAGTTTTGTACTGTAGTATTAAAAAAATGTCTTTCTATTTTAATCTACTATCTATAATTTTATAAACCTGGTGAAAAATGTAAACTTCCTTGTACGGGTGATTGTGTCCTGAATGGTACTTCTCGTCTAATCAGTCCACTGGTTTCCCACTGTGCCCAAGCAACACAGGGATTGCACGGCATCTTTGGTTGCTAGGATGCTGCCTGCTGGTCCACACAGCATTATCAGTTGCTGGGCAGCAGGCGGCCAGTCTTCACAGCATCTTTGGTTGTTATGGTGCAGGCAGCCTAGGGGCTGAACATACACAGGGCTGAACATGCAAGGAGGAAGGAGCACACTACGACCTCAGTGCCAACCCCCATCTTCATGCTACCTGATTGCTACTCTTACCCACTTCTGATTTTTGTTCTTTCCAAAGCTCTTACCAATTAGATTGTAAGCTCTGCAGAACAGAGACCTTTTATTCGGCATCTTAGAACAAGAAAAAACATCAAAACCAGGATTTTTCTCATGGGGATAGAGCTATATACTGACTACGAAAACACTCCCAGAATTTTAAAAATCAGCCACCATATTCCTTACAAAGGTCATATCCCTGGTGATAGTAAACACATTCACTGGGATCGAAGGACATGATGATTAAAATTACCGGAACAGCAAAATATGAAACCGAGAGGCCCAACATGCCATAGCTCAGCTTGAGCGGGAGACTGAAATAAATCAGTATTCATTTAGCTTTAAGTCAGAAACTCAACTATGCTTCTTGGGGGAGCTGTCACTGTTGATTTATCTGAACTGTGCTGTTCACTATCGCCAGCAGATTCAATACTTATGACATAATTCAAACCTCATTTGAAGTCCTGGTGGCTTGGTTTCAGTGTTATATTGGCAGCGGCTGTCCAAGGTGCTGAAAATGATAGAATGTACACAATAATTGAGGCATGAGGCTCCTGGAGCTCGGCAGCTGCTGCAATACTGGGGCTGGAAGTCCATACGTGCCTTGGAAGCCATTAGCTGTAACATTCTCCTTGCTCTGGCTCTAGTGGCTTTCAAAATGTAAGTTCAGTTAATTATTGGTCCACCTCAAGAATAACAGTTGGGTAAATGTTACCATCAGTGACACATATTATTATTATTATACAGGATTTATATAGCGCCAACAGATTGCTCAGCGCTTTCCAATATGAAGGGAGACTATACAGCAACAATACAGTTCAATACAAGAGGGTTAGGAGGGCTGTGATCCTTGGAGCTTACAATCTACACATTGGATACATATAAAGTCGCCATCAATATATTTTTTTTTAATTCTTTCCTATCTTTTATAACTGACACTGCCCTCTTTTATCCTCATATACTGTACATCATCAGTCAGTTAGTCATTGTTTTCAATTTTTACATTAAAGTGGACCTTTTAGTGACTTTATAATCTTTACAAGTCTACATAAAAAATTCCTGACATGTCACAATATATAAAATCAAGGAGTTTGCGCTAAAGTGTCACCAAAACTACAATCGTACAAGTGTATCAAATTATTAGATGGAAGCAGCACTCACTATATCTCCATATAGGATACATACAAAATATTTTAAACAACAGTGTTGCACTACTGCAAACAAATTAAAGTGCATGTGCTTAACCACAGATACAAATACAAAAGAATCTACTAAACATGAATCAGATTCATTAAAAATTATTATTATTATTATTATTATTATTACATCGAGTTTATATAGCGCCAAAGGGTTTGCTCAGCACTGTACAATAGGGGGGACAATACATGGCACAGTACAACAAAAACAGACAGCGTACGAGGGGTAAGAGGGCCCTACTCTTTCAAGCTTACAATCTAGGAGGGAGGGGGTAGTGGAACAATAGGAAGTGGCTGAGGGGAATGAAGTGGCTGAGGGGGATGAAGTGGTGGGAGGAATGAGGGAGAATGGCCGTTAGGTGAGGGTGGGGTAGGCTTCCCTGAAGAGATGGGTTTTGAGGGAGCGCCTGAATGTGGGGAGGGAAGGCGACAGTCGGATGGATTGGGGCAGTGAGTTCCAGAGGATAGGGATTGCACGGAAAAAAAATAGTGCGATAAAGAAATCGCTAAATGAAATGTCCCGTTAAGTCCCATAAAGGTCATATGAATAAAATAAGTGCTAGAAACAAAGTCCAAAATGAAAAGAATGGAGTAGCCATATATCAGGAAAACAACCCAAATGATTCTATACAGGAGCAGACCCTTCTCCACTTGTGAACACCAATCTACAAAGGCTGCTTACCAGACCCTCAGACCTCAAAACAAAGCAGGTCTGGCCATATTTTAGGGAGAAATCCCAAAATGGATGGATGGATGATCACTTCTAACACATCAGGTGCTCACTGAGGGGATGAATAGATGGATGGACAGCAGCCCCCTGGCTCAGGATGTATGGTAAGTGTGCTGTCACTGCCTCCGCCAGTACACACTGCTTACACCACCAACAACACTGATCCACCACATATCAAGCCAGTCAGTGTTCACATCAGCTTGTTACATGCAAGAGGAAGAAGATCTCTCATGGTGCAGTATTACAATAAAGGTTTATTAAAACTTGGCATCTACTCACATATAAAGAAGATAACACAGCATATCAGAAAAACCATGCTTGACGCCCCGGCAGGTGTGTTGACGTCCCTGCTGTAGCTCTGCCCGAAGTGTTTCCTCCTATAGCAAAAATATGTTTTACAAAAGCTGTACTTTTTTATCATTAAAAGCATTTATCATAAAAATTTTTTAGTATAGCTGAACCCAATCACAAGATTATTAAAAAGAGGATCTAAAAAAAACTAAAAGTCAGCATCTACAAATACGGTAGCTCATGATTTTTTTAAAAAAGGAAACTTACCTGTCCAAGGAACCAGTCTATGGTTCCCTGGCGCATGTTTAATAAGGGAAGCCAGCTTTCCATTGTCTATGCGAGAGTCACTCTGCACTCTCGCAGCCTCCTGGGACCTGTGAAGAGTCCCACAAGGTTGTGGACAGGGAAGAAGGGAGAGCTTCCGCTCCAATCGCCTAGGCGTTCAGAGCGGAAGTGGGAGCAGGTAAATGCTAAAACTAAAACTGCTCCCAAAAAAAAAACTAATTTCCAAAGGTGGGAGAGGAGGGATGGGGGAAGAGGCGTCAAAGTGGAACTTCCTTCTTAGGGTGAAGTTCCGCTTTAGTTTCTTTAACCCTCATCTGTTGAGGAATATAAAATAAGCTTTGACAACTGGATTATGCTGCTGCTTTCAGGAGGTCTGGACATTGGCAAAACTAAAAAAAAAACAATAAGCAATCCCATGATCCAGCCATCATTCCATACTGTTCTGCTACTATCTAGGAACCTTTCTCACACCTTAGTTGGACTGCTTTTGAACATCCCAGTTGTCATAGAATATTTTGAAATTCTTCATCCCTCAAGAAGCGATAGAGAAAACAAGATTTTTGTACTTCCCATAAAATCTTTTTCTTGAAGTCTATTGAGGGACACAGGTCCCACCCCTTATTGGGCTGAAGTACAGCTTGCCCACGAAATCGAGGCATAGAGGCTGGACATAGATTCCAAATGTGCCTGTTTGGCCCCAAATCCCTTTGTCCTTTTTTCTTCCATGGTTGTCCTTCTTTTTGACCTGATGTATAGATCCTTATTTTAGAAATGTATTTTTTAACCATCAGAAGTTTGTTACTGCAATAAAACTTTTATCTAACTTTTAACCCAGGGATGTCCAACCTGCTGCCCAAGGGCTACATGCAGCCCAAGATGGCTCTGAATGCAGCCCAGCACAAAATCGTAAAGTTAATTAAAAATGTTGGGTTTTTAAAAAAAAAGTTAAACTTTTATAAATGTTATTTTTCCAAAGAAAAATATTCCACTCTTCACAATCACACCTTGTTTATGTTATCAATTTTTGGCACCTATATTTGTCAGCAACTATTTTCAAGGATGAAGCACACAAAGGGAAAAGTTAGAACCAAAATATCTGATGAACACTTTGAAAATTCATTGAGAATTGCTACTCCATTCATCAAACAAGATATTCATGCATTAATTTATCAAACAGTGTCAAATATACCACTAGTTTTATGTTGCCCTATTTTACTTTTATAATAAAAAATATTACCAAAAAAATTAAGTTTTATTACTCAGATAGGTAGATTATCTATATCAGTGATCGTTTGCTTGTGATCTGCCTGGTTTTTTCTGCTCACCAGCTATCCTTTTTGTTAATGTATTTTATGTGTGGCCCAAGACAATTCCTCTTCTTCCAATGTGAGCCAGGAAAGTCAAAAGGTTGGACATCCCTGTTTTAAATGATTTAATTTGCTAATTTGAAAAGCAAAAATAAAAATCAATAAGCAATTTTTGTTCTTTAAGCCTCATGGCTCGCATTAATGGCAGTGGTCAGTCCTTTACCTATAATGTGTCCCTCTTTTCCATCTCACAAAGTTAGGAGGTATGGTTGGAGGGGTTCTGCATGAGCTGGCTTTACATTTTTTGTTTTTCAAGTGCCCTAGCCTCCATTAACCTCCATTAACCTCCCTAGTGGTATTCCAGAGTGTAGCTCCGGGTAAAATGTCAGTGCCAAAAGCGGTAACCCCAAGCTACACTCGGGCTTACCATGCGGCGTTGCACAGTGATTCCCTGCAGAGCTTACCTTGTCCTTCGCTCCCGCGATGTGCCCCCTGCAGCGTCCCCGGCCATCTCCTCCGGCCGATGTCGGCATCCGGCTTCTGTGTTCCGGTCCCTGTGACGTCAGGACGTATGGGCGCCGCCGGCGGCGGTAAATTTGAAAATTTTAAAAAATGTCATTTTTTTCAAAACAAATTTTTTATAGTAAAACATTACTGTTTCAACCCATTTCACATACATATTGTCCCTAGTGCTTTGTCCTGCGCCCTGCCTGCATTTTGTCTTTTCTTTCTGCCTGGAAACTGAGAAACGTCCATGGCGTCCAAAAAGTGTCCCTTTAGGTCAAAAGCGGTTTTAGACCGGCTAGAGAACAGCGATAGTAAATCAGAACCACTTGCAGAATTGAGTGATAATGATTCGTGGGGAAATTCGTCATCAAACACTGAAAACGATTTTGCGACTTTGCTCAGCAATGTACGAACTTGGCGCTCTATTTCAAATTTCAGTGTTTTCGGTTTGATTATATTATTGAATTAAATTTATTATTATTATATTATTATTTTTTATGAGTATTTATTAAATTATAATTTATGATTTTGTGTTTCAAATTTTATCATACCCGGGATGTTTAATAGACTCTTGTTCGGACAGATTTCAGTGAGTTATTACTAAAAATTACAGCCTACAATAAAAAAACTACATATTTCCATGCAAAAAAATGGTACCGCTTTCAGCACCAAAAATCTGAAATAATCATACCGCTAGGGAGGTTAAGGCAGCAGCATAACCCAACTGTTATAGAATATTGTACAATCTTGTGTCCCCGAATGGACTCCAAGACACAAAAATCGTATTTTATTGTAAACTATCAGTTCTTAGATGTGGTGGCTACAATTCTTTTTTTTGCTTTTTTGGGTTTTTTTTTATCAAGTTCATTTTGTGAGGTACAGAACATACCTGATGATCCTACCAGAAACCCAGTGTTCTTTACAACTTCCTGTGCACTGAACTGAAATCTCAACCTGTAATCAGCTTTCCTAGCTCTTCTCTGTGAAGTACAGAACACTCCCCACCCATGTTACAGAGATGAGGAAAGGAGGAGATGTTTGCAGACCAAATCAGGAGAACAAGCTAGGGTGACAAAACTGCTCCTCCACAGATACAATAACATGAGTGGGTGTTGTCACCCCAGAGAGCTTAACACTTGGTAGGTTAGCATTGGCAAACAAGAAAACAACAAGCCTCCATAATAGACATCAAGGACCTATCTACATGGATAGAACACAAAGTGTTCTGAAGCATTTTTCCTGCCAGCAAGTGAATGTAATCAGAGTTACCAATGTATCCGGTAAACACTGAAACTGTGCTAAAATCAGTGTACCTTTTGCCCAAGAAAGTCCATGGACATCCTTGAGTTTCAGTGGTTTTACGGGGATGATGCCAGCAGCTACAAACATCATCCCAGTATCTATGTCTGCACCACACATATGAGGTATCGCCACGAACAGTATAACCAGAGCAATCATTTTAGCACCATACCTCCTGTGTAACTCTAAACTGGTAACCTGTAATGGCTTTTAAAGAGTCCCCCATGGAGATTTTTAAGTGCCGTAGTTTAGCAACATTCCATGGGCGTATGCAATTTTTAAGAATGACATGTTAGATATCTATTTACTCAGCATGACATCATTTTTTATATTTACCTTTAAAACCACAATGCTCAAATATCAAGAGCCCCACTTACTGAAAAATAAAGATTTTATGAGATTCTTTTGACAGGGTTTACTTTATTTAATCTGCTCCATAGAGGTCATTGTGAGGGTACTTCCTGCAGACTGTGTGTTGTAACTTCCTGTCCGTTTGCTTCTTGCATCGCCAATGGTGTGCATTTAGCCATTTTCACATGTCCTTTAATTAATGCATGTTTTATTCAGGGTCATTTGTTACAAATCCCAGGAGAAAGTTATCAACCACTTCCAGTCGTATTGCATCTCTTTCAAGAAATCTCAAATCCATCAAGATTTGGCCATCCTATAAAATGGCTGCTTCCACTGACTTCTTCCACATTAATTTTTCTAGGTGGCATGGAAGATTTCATCCTCAGCTCTCTTCCTTGGGTTCTCTAGATGATAAAAGCAGCAAGATGTCTATTTTGTATTTTCATTTTCTGCTTTTAGGCTTTGAAGCCGCTCTTATTTTTTTTTCTTTTAGTCAGAGTAATGAGAGCAACTGATGCTATCTCTCTTTGGACAATGCAACAGCAAAACGATGGCTAAATAAACAGCACAAAGCTCCTGGTCCCCGTAGGCCATTTCCAGTAATTAAAATCAATAGGATCTTGCCTGAAGCATCTCTTTAACCTCATCAATGTACAGCTTTGTGAACAAGTGATTGTAGAGGAAACAAATGAACTTACAGCCCCTGTGGAAAAATACGGGGAGCTTTACCGTTCTTGCTGTACTTTCAAGGTATTAATATTAATTGATTTCAATTTTTTTCAGATTTTTATCTTTGTCTTCTTAAGCCACCTAACCGGCCCTATTATCTCATAATATAAAATGTCATGGCACGTCCCAGGGGTGAGGGGGAACGAAGCCAACCCATTGATCTACAATTTGAAGACAAAATGGGTCTGTTAGTGACTTGAGGGTGTTAAGAAGGCAGGACACACCTGCTCACAGGAGAACACTGTGCTCTTCCATTGTGTGGGGTGCGCTACTAAAGTATACAATTGGTAGTATCATTTGGTTGTTCAGTGTTTATGGTTTTAAAATAGAAAACCACTGTAAAATGTGAACAAAAAAAGTTTAATATAGAAAAAAATCAGCAAATAAAATTTTAAAAGTGATGGCTTTCCACAGCCTGTTGGGAATGTATACCCATTTTATTGACATTTTATTGGCATGCATTGAACACAAATGACTCTCAAAGCAGTTTCCAGTCTCTTTACTACCCTCATCATTTTACAGTTTTATAAAACCAAAACTATGCTATTTTGACTTTAAAAACTGTGCCACACCCCTTATATTAAAATTTTTCATCAAACAAGAAAAATCGTTCAGGTAAGATTTGTAAGGCACAACCTATGCAATACTTCAATATATAAAATCAAAAGGTTTTAATACATTATTATAACAATTAAAATATATCCATTAATATGAACCAGTGGTCACATTTTAATTTTTTAAATATGTTATAAAACCTTTTGACTTTATGTATTGGAGTATTGTGTAAGTTGTGCCTCAAAAATCCCTCTGGAAAGATATTTTGTACCTGATGAAAATTATCAGTTTTATAAATATGTAAAAATGAAAAAATATTACTAATGGGTACTTATGTTTTAAAAACATGCCTTTGATGTATAGCCTGTAAGTATAAATGTACATGGGACAGCAATGTTTGCTCAGCACATGTGCAGTCTCTGCTTCCTACTCAGTGACTATTATTCACACTGTGGATTAGACCTCATTCAACAGACTCTATAAACATACCAGAATGCATGATATGAGATGACAATCAAGATCAGGTGACCATCACCACCCTGCATCTATCGTTTATCCCAATTGATATTTTTCCTGCTCAATGGAAACTCTAATCTAATCTTTTTTTTCTTCATGTTGTTTTGTAGTTTATTTTTTTTATATAGTTTAGATTATATGATTCAATGTTTTTATTTTTTTTCTCCTTTATGTATATTTGATTAGTAATGCAGTATTTTGTTTCCAACAGTATATTTTGTAACAAATAAAAGTAAAATAATGAGGCTATTAAATAAGGATAATGTGTTATGTAACCAATAAATATCAACTTTAGGGGAAAAAACTGTTTTCCAGTACATCCTTTTTATTTGGGGACTTCAATACATGAACTGACATAAGAAAAGATTCAGGATAGTTGTATAGACCTTTTGTAACCCTTAAGAGCCATTTCAAGCCCATTGTACCCATAAAAACCTCCAAAACCGACTTTAATTTTTCCTTCTGCTTGGATCCAATGCATTTCACCAAAATGGATTAACGAATCCAGCTAGCCCATATTTTGTAGAATTTATCATATCTATCCTTCCACAGCAGCATCCACTTTTTTTACTCCATTTTTTGGGATTCTTTCTTGTTTCTGAGGGAATCAGCCTTTTTAAAGCTTCAAAAGCATTAAAGGGGCAAAGCACCAAACTGTTTTGATCTGATGGAGGCTTGGGTACCCTGGAATATTATTGGTAATGGTTCCTTTTTATGTTTGAAAATTTATTTTTCTCTATCCGTGACTGTACAGATTGTATGAAGAGCTTAAGTTTAGGCCATGCCCACCAAATATGAAGCAACGATTCTCACTGTCAGCATTATCTCAAGTCTATAGGCTATGAGCTGGAAAATGTAGAGGTCTGCTTTTCTTTACTCAATAAAAGACAGGTACTTATATGTATTAATTTGCAGAGTAAAAGAGAGTCCTACCCATACATTATTTTGTGACTGAAAGGAATATTCAGGACAAGTCAATCAGTGCATTTGCAATCTTCTAAATTCTCTTTATCGTGGGAAGTTTTTAATGGTAACAATTCTGTTGAAATTCCAAATGCTTTCAATTTCCATGCAAAACTCCTATTGGCCAAGGTTTCTGTAATGTTCAGAGGTCAAGCTAGAAGACCAATAGCTATTGCAGTAGAGAGGCTCCCAATGACCAGCTGGATAAGTAGAGAAGCAGGCCACCTTGGCAGATGACATGGTCTTACATGAGGTGCACAGACTAAGCACTAACCATTGTTCAGCAGAGATTCTGATAGTGGAGATGGGTTTTGCTGCATGTTTCAGGTCCTGATAGTTTCATATCTTATTACTTGTACTGTCCATCATTATTATGTTGAGTAGGGAACCATCTATATGTTATTCACTGCAATTGCAATCTATTATTGCAGTCTATTCTTTTCAGAAACAGGAAACAGCAAGTGATTTTTTTTTTCTTAAAGGAGTTTCACCCTCATATCACTGAGCTTCCAGAAGCACACCAATGAAGGTCTCCTCCTTTTCCCTTTGCAACACATATGCCTGTAAGTCTATTTATCATTTGTTAAAACTATGATATATCAGGATTGCACTGGTATGTATCTGACGTGGATTTAAAGTAGAACTATAGTCAAAACTTTTTTTTAATTTTGGATAGAGCAAGGGAGGGTTATTTCCCTGTCAGATTTCTTTTAACCATCTGTGTCCCAATGTGGAGATTTCCCTTCACTTCCTCTCCCATAGCCAACCAGGAAATGGGAGGAAATCCTTGCAAATTAAAGAATCTCTTGGGGACCCCCAGATCACCAGAACTATTGACCCCATTGGATGATTTCCCCTATATTTATATCTTTTCTGGGGACGACCCAAAATTTTGGGATTGCTTTCACTTTCAATGATAGCGGTAAACAGGACAAACAGAGAGGAATAATTTCCTTAAAGCAGGCACAGGCAGCAAAATTTGCCTTTAGTTATTCTTTAAGGTGTGATATCTACAAACAGATGTATATTAGAAATATATGTAATTGTATTGCAGTTTTACAGAACTATTCACAGAAGTAGATTCAGTTTTGGAATGAAATGCAACACTGGTTCTGACAGTGTTGTTAGCTAGCTGTTGGCTAAGAGTTAGTAGGAAAGCAAATAACTACTCCCACAACAAAAAGCGTGCTACCACAGCAGCCAGTTTTTTGTGTGCGTATGGTACAGCCTTCCTGTTTGGTGCTGGTTGGTACAGTCTTTATCCTCTCTCATCTGCTCAGTTGTCTAGATTCACTTACCAAGCAGAGAGGGTGCTTAGAAAAGTCATTGTCCTCTCACACATCAAAAGGCTGGAAGAACATCCTCTGTATTGCGCTTATCTAAACTAGAATTGTGTTGGATTCTAATTCTGTGTGTTAACTGAAAAGTGAGGCTGTTTGTGGATTCTGCCAAGACAGCAAGCAGACATACTGTCCATACAGACTGGATTTAAAGAGGTATGTCATTGCATATATCAGCATCTGAAACAGAACAAAGAGGATATAGAAGACTGTGAGTGCTCTGCATTCCTTCATCTCATTCATAGCTTTTTTTTTCATTTACATACCTTAAAAAAATTAAACCTGTAGTCAAAAAAACATGGCAGCTACCTTTGTTGATATTCTTCTGGAAATGCTAATAACCTGGCTGTCTGATGCTTCAGTGCTTTTAGTTGTACAGTAAGAGAACGTAAGATCAGCTAATTTGTTCTGGGTCAGCAACTCAGAACATATTGGAACCTGTAGATTAGCAGCCCATTGGATCAACATCTCGATGTTGTAATAAAAATCACTGCTGAAAAAAGCAGCTAGCCACAAAACATAAATCCATTCTTGTCATTGATATTAAGGTTACAGGAAGGGCATTCTTCTTTTTTTTTCATGCTGCTGATTGCCTCCAGCCTTTTGCAGCCCCTTCCTCTGTACATGCACTTGCTCCAGTGCTGGCTCTACATCATTCCTTGCATCAGCTTCCTGTAATATCTGTGAACAATGCCTGTTTCGGCACAGCCAACTTGTAGATCCCACCAAGGGCATATGTGAGTAGATGTGGGAGTACAGTTGTGAGACAGTTGTCACCTCATAACAGGAAGTTCTTGAACAATGACCTTTCTGGCAGGATCTTCATGTTTTTTGCTTAAATCAGGCTTTCTCAACATTTTCAACACAGGAGAATGTTTGAAAAAACTTTCTGCTAAAAAAAACCCTGCTATAAATTACTATATCTACAACTCTTGATACATTAATGTGATAGTCAGTGGAAATAATGCTCCTTACATTTGTGGTCATTGAGAAGAATGACTCCCTTACAGCTAAAAAGATCATTGTTATCAATAGGAATAGAGATGAGCGAATCGAACCTGGCGAAGTGGAATTCGTTTTGAATATTAGGAAAAATTCGATTCGCGTCGAATCCGAATATTAGCAAACTTCGGATGCACGAATCGAATTTTCCCCGATCCGCTGGCAAAAAGTGTCCCTGCAGAGAGCTCCGCTATTTCTGACAGTTCTCTGACAGTTCCTTCACATTTACAGCAATGAAACATTGTATCTATTTGTTTCCATTTAGGATACAGATGTTTTTATTCGGAAACAAATAGATACAATGTTTCAACCGCTGTAAATGTGAAGGAACTGTCAGAGAACTGTCAGAAATAGCGGAGCTCTCGGCAGATACACGTTTTGCTGGAATGGAATTCTTCTTCATCCTCATCCTACTTCTTCTTCTTCTTCTTCTTCATCCTCATCCTACTTCTTCTTCTTCATCCTCATCCTTCTTCTTCTTCTTCTTCTTCATCCTCATCCTACTTCTTCTTCTTCTTCTTCTTCATCCTCATCCTACTTCTTCTTCTTCTTCTTCCTCTTCTTCATCCTCATCCTACTTCTTCTTCTTCCTCATCCTACTTCTTCTTCTTCTTCTTCTTCATCCTCATTCTTCTTCTTCTTCTTCTTCATCCTCATCCTACTTCTACTTCTTCTTCTTCTTTTCATTCTTCTTCTTCTTCTTTTCATTCTTCTTCTTCTTCTTTTCATTCTTCTTTTCATTCTTCTTCTTCTTCTTTTCATTCTTCTTTTCATTCTTCTTCTTCTTCTTTTCATTCTTCCTCTTCTTCTTTTCATTCTTCTTTTCATTCTTCTTCTTCTTCTTTTCATTCTTCTTCTTCTTCTTTTCATTCTTCTTCTTCTTCTTTTCATTCTTCTTTTCATTCTTCTTCTTCTTCTTTTCATTCTTCTTCTTCTTTTCATTCTTCTTCTTCTTCTTTTCATTCTTCTTCTTCTTCTTTTCATTCTTCTTTTCATTCTTCTTCTTTTCATTCTTCTTCTTTTCATTCTTCTTTTCATTCTTCTTCTTCTTCTTTTCATTCTTCTTCTTCTTCTTTTCATTCTTCTTCTTTTCATTCTTCTCTTCTTCTTTTCATTCTTCTTCTTCTTCTTTTCATTCTTCTTCTTCTTCTTTTCATTCTTCTTTTCATTCTTCTTCTTCTTCTTTTCATTCTTCTTCTGCTTCTTTTCATTCTTCTTTTCATTCTTCTTCTTCTTCTTTTCATTCTTCTTTTCATTCTTCTTCTTCTTCTTTTCATTCTTCTTCTTCTTCTTCTTCTTCTTCTTTTCATTCATTCTTTTTCTTCTTCTTTTCATTCTTCTTCTTCTTCTTTTCATTCTTCTTTTCATTCTTCTTCTTTTCATTCTTCTTCTTTTCATTCTTCTTTTCATTCTTCTTCTTCTTCTTTTCATTCTTCTTTTCATTCTTCTTCTTCTTCTTTTCATTCTTCTTCTTCTTCTTTTCATTCTTCTTTTCATTCTTCTTCTTTTCATTCTTCTTTTCATTCTTCTTCTTCTTTTCATTCTTCTTCTTCTTCTTTTCATCCTTCCTCTTCTTCTTTTCATTCTTCTTCTTCTTCTTTTCATTCTTCTTTTCATTCTTCTTCTTCTTCTTTTCATTCTTCTTCTTCTACTTTTCATTCTTCTTCTTCTTTTCATTCTTCTTCTTCTTCTTTTCATTCTTCTTCTTTTCATTCTTCTTCTTCTTTTCATTCTTCTTCTTCTTTTCATTCTTCTTCTTCTTCTTTTCATTCTTCTTTTCATTATTCTTCTTCTTCTTCTTTTCATTCTTCCTCTTCTTCTTTTCATTCTTCTTCTTCTTCTTCTTTTCATTCTTCTTCTTTTCATTCTTCTTCTTCTTCTTTTCATTCTTCTTCTTCTTTTCATTCTTCTTCTTCTTCTTCTTTTCATTCTTCTTCTTCTTCTTTTCATTCTTCTTTTCATTCTTCTTCTTCTTCTTCTTCTTTTCATTCTTCTTCTTCTTCTTTTCATTCTTCTTCTTCTTTTCATTCTTCTTCTTCTTTTCATTCTTCTTTTCATTCTTCTTCTTTTCATTCTTCTTTTCATTCTTCTTCTTCTTCTTTTCATTCTTCTTCTTCTTCTTTTCATCCTTCCTCTTCTTCTTTTCATTCTTCTTCTTCTTCTTTTCATTCTTCTTCTTCTTCTTTTCATTCTTCTTCTTCTTTTCATTCTTCTTCTTCTTCTTTTCATTCTTCTTCTTCTTTTCATTCTTTTTCTTCTTCTTTTCATTCTTCTTCTTCTTCTTTTCATTCTTCTTCTTCTTCTTTTCATTCTTCCTCTTCTTCTTTTCATTCTTCTTCTTCTTCTTTTCATTCTTCTTCTTCTTCTTTTCATTCTTCTTTTCATTCCTCTTCTTCTTCTTTTCATTCTTCTTCTTCTTCTTCTTCTTCTTCATCTTCTTCTTCATCTTCTTCGTCGTGCCCCGTGACTGCCCAAATGAGTGAAGTGTGCGGTGATTCTAAGATCGACGGCACTCATCTGCATGTCATACTGACTGACAGTATTATTTCTCTTCCCCAGCAGACTCCAAGGGCATTTAAATTCAAGGTACAGTGTTCTGCACTAATATAAAGGCTCTCTGAAGCCTAGAAACCCTTTTAATAAGTTAAATTCGCAGCGAATAAATTCGCATCGAATCAAATTTATTCCGAAAATTCGGCGAATCAGCCGAATCGAATTTTTGAATAATTCGCTCATCTCTAAATAGGAACTTATCCAAGAGGCAGAAATTGCTCATTGCTCAAGGAACCCCTAACAACCTCTGGAGGAACCCGGGTTTCATGAAACCATGGCTGAGAAACCTTGCTTTAAATATAGACTGCAGATATTAAAAAAAAAGATTAAGGCACGGGATGTTTGGAAAACACTACTGAACAATGGAAACTAACTGCTGGAAGACGTAGGTTAAAAAATGTCTGTTAAGCTGCATTTGCAGAACGCGTTTATGAGCGTTTGCGTTTAGAAGCGTTTTTTAAAGATAACCTCAGTATACCTTCCAAAATGCCCAGAATGCACTGAAAAACAGTAATTTTACAATTTCAGACATATTGAGAGAAATAGAGAGAGCAGAAGCAGAGAGAGCAGTATGTGTTGAGATTAGCTGTCTTTTGTTTTGTGGTGTTTGGATGTGTTCCAGCTCATTTCTGTGCAGAAATTATTGCAGCAGTTTCTAACATATTTTCTTTCATGTGAAACCTCAAAGTATGGTGTACCGGGTCCATTTGAGTACCGGGAAAATGCTTTGCATACATTTTTCATGATGAAAAAAGGCTCTGGACAGCATCTTGAAATGGAAGAGTTTAAAAAAAATTCCAAACGCAAACGCTTATAAACACTGATACCCCTTTGATAAAGTGCGGTTTGCACGAAACATGTCAGGGGAATCCCTCTATTTGACGCTATTTTTATCCGGATTATCGATTACTGAGGTTATGTTTGTATAGCCTCTTTTTGCTATGCTGTATTTCATGTGAGTGTTCTGCAGTTTACCAAGCTATTTTTTTAATTTAATAAACGGTATCACACTATTAGTACCATTTTTGCCTCCCTGGTTCGTTATGTTCTCAGCCATCTAAGGTGGAGGAATCCCTGGACTCTAGACGGCGTTGGACCCTTCTGGTGAGCCTATGATGACCCCCATGAGTGAGTGACACCATCCCTGAGAGTCGATCGCGGCCCTAGATGACGCCATTCTAATGACCAGATCTGGATGTCTATGTGGAGTATTTACATACAACGCCTAGTTTGTATGTACTTCTGGTAAGCCTATGATGACCCCCATGAGTGAGTGACACCATCCCTGAGAGTCGATCGCGGCCCTAGATGACACCATTCTAATGACCAGATCTGGATGTCTATGTGGAGTATTTACATACAACGCCTAGTTTGTATGTACTTCTGGTAAGTGCATCACTATACAGTTATCTCACGGAACAGCTAGGAGTCTGCAATACTATTGTGTATCCTACAATTTGGAACTTTTAATGTTCACAGGACTTTCTTATACCAGTTTATAAAATGAACTGACATATGAAATGGACATATTATTTATGGTTTTTATTGTAATCTTGAAATCTAGGGCTGCATTTTTTTGATTTATAAAATCTACTCCTGAATGCAAGTTTGGTGCGTTCAAAAACCGACTGTAAACTCAACTGCCTGTAAACGATGATGTGTACATGGACACATAGGAAAACATTAGGGAGAGTTCAGAGGCTGCTGAAAAAAATGCAGAAAAGCTCCTAAACGTCAGTTTATCAGCTGCAGTGTACATGGAGCCTAAAAGTAACTTTGCATTTACAAAGTTTTTAATTCAAGTGATTGGTACTTCCCTACTTTTATATCTAAATACAAAAAATGGCTTGCATGGCGTTTATATAAGTTGCATGTTTTTTTAACAAATTTTAAGTTTTTTTTTAAACGAATTAGCTTTTTATTACATGTTTATCCGAGTTAATTAGGTGTTAATAATGCGTACCTGAAAGTGAATTCCGCCTTTGCAAGTCCTAGTGGGTTTCCTCATCATCCGTTTCCCACGTAGGGTAGTCAGTTTATGATGATTGATTACCGGAGTCCAAGGTATATGCAATATTAAGCACTATCTCCCCGCAGGTCTTCCAAGTTTCCACTCTAATAGGCTGCAGCAGGCTGCGAGTCATCACTCAGTTGCACAGATACACAGACCGTTTGCCATAAGTAATCACCTCAGTTTAAGAATTAACTTTGCACTGGCAAATACAATACAATAATGGATGGTTGGGGCACCGGTGTGCTTGTATAAATCATAACTGTGACACGGAGGCCATTATTAGGTCACAAGTTGGGGCTTTGTAATAATAGCAGAAAATGTATCATTCTGCAAATTAGAAGAGGCTGCCCTGAGGCACGGGAATCGGTCATTTAAATAAACCAAAGGCTGATTTTGTTATAATAGGGACATTATTGAGGAATATTTGCTACCCTCTTTTGTATGTTTTTTTTGATAGATCACTTTTTCTGTCCCCCCACAAAATCTAAAAACAAATATTTAGCATATCTACACACAAATACAGGAATATTTTCCTGTTATGTCTCTTTAAAAACACTGAAGGTACAGAAAAATTGTAGATGGTCCTGTCAAAAATGCAGTGAGTACTTAACTCCCTGTACTGGGATGACAATGCTGCCACTTTAAGCTACTATCCAATGTCAGTGGCTAACATTGTCTAACTCCTAGTTACAATGGCACATATGTGACTGTGGTAATGCTTTGGACTCGGAGTTGTGCTTTGTGCCAAAACCTGCACTCAGGGGCGGACTGACAACTCTTGGGGCCCCGGGCAATAGGGGATCATGGGGCCCCTGTGTCCTTGCCCAAACTCAAAAAAGCCTATGAAAAAGGTACCAGGGGCATCTCATGGGGCCCCCTACTGACCCTGGGCCCTCGGGCAGTGCCCGAGTTTCCAAATGGTCAGTCCGCCCCTGCCTGCACTGCATCTGGAAGTTGAGCATGGGCTGCCCCTAGTGGTGGGAGGGAGACCTAGATGTGACAATTGGTGTGTTTTCCAGGTCTCCAAAAATGAAACTTCATCCAAAAGGGGAAGTTCCGCTTGTTTGTATCCTAATCCTTCCCCTCCCCCCACCTCCACTGTCACATTTGTCACTTTTTGGGGGGAGTGGATACCTGTTTTTGTCACAAGATAATGTTTCAGAGGAGACATTTGTTACCATGATAATTCTGAAAGAGTGGATTTCTTTGAAGTAGGCTTGCACTGATACCGATACTGGTATCGGTGCCGATACTAAGCATTTGCATGAGTATCAGTACTCGTGCCAATGCACCAATACTTAAAACTGATGCCTTCAGGTTCGGTTCTTTCAGCTGTCAGTGGAATGCTGGCATATATAATTTGTTAAGGAGAGGCGGGCCTAGGTGGGGGAGCTGTCAAACTGTCAACCCTGTGGTCCCGACGAACTGGCTCCTCTAGCAGACTCTTACAGGCAAGTTGCTATGTATGCAGAGCGGGACCGGGACTAATAACATCATCAAGCAGAGATAGGCCTTATGTAGGCCCTAAGCACATGGCATAACTACAAACCTGACAGGGGCTCTAAATGTTCCAAAAAATGTTTGGCTTTAGACATCTTTCCATTGAGCTTGGATGGGAAATTATATCAGGATTAAAGTTGAGATATTTCAAGTGACAAAGCATTTTGAAGAATACCATTACCGATTGGTGCTGCTCAAAGTCCGCATTGTTGGTCTTCCAAGCTTACACTGTATATTTAGGTGCTGGCAGAAACAGAGTACATCTCACTCCAAGATACAATATAACATACAAGTATTCAACTCCGCAGTGAACTGAATGAAAGACCACTTGACATCAGAGTTTAATACAGTGTGCAGCTGTACCTGTAATGATATAAAGCATTTTGAAGATTACATTTTGGGTCCCTTTGTTGTGGATTGTTAATCCAGTTTCCTGCACTGTGGCCTACAATCTAATTTTCAGGGATGGTAGGTCTGAAACCCTAATAACCATCCCTCTGGTTCACTCCTTTTTGTCAGGTTCCTCACACACTATAGTCCTAGGTGTATGTTGGGAATCACACATATTTACGACAGGCCTCTCCTTTTTTAATGGTTCCAAGCCTAGTCCACAACGGGTGCCACTGAACACTCAAGGCCCTAGAGACATAGGAGGGAACAAGTCAGGCGTGAACTCACAGGGGAACCTTTCCTACCACTGCCAAGCAGGTGGACCCTCCACCAAGCTTGCACTCATTTCTGACCATAAACAATTGTATTATCTTTATTTCCCCAGTTAGAGGCCATCCTGCTAAGTAAAAAAGGCAAAGAGACAGAGTCCAATTCTTGATTTCCATTTTTCCAAAGCATTTGCTAAACTGCCTAGCATCAACATGAGAAAGTCCAAAATTATATATATCAGAAGTCTAAAGATATTGTAAGTAAATCCAAAGACATGGTAACAGCCAAAAGCACTCTTAAAACATTTTCAGAAACATTGATTTTCACAGTGCTGGTACTGCAAGAGGGGAAAGGTGGTGGCACTCAAAAATCACAGCTCTTATGACAAACAAGCGACCAAAGTTCCCTCACTACTTTCCAGTGCTCTTTCCTGGGGGGAAAAGCATGATAGAATAAAGTTATCTACACAATTTTTTCTCTTCCCCATCTTTCTTGCCCAGAACTCTGACTCCTCTATTGAGGTCCTCTTACCTCTTTCCAAGGTGTATCGTTGAATGACCGACAACATGACCTCACAAGAACAAAACCAGGGCACATTGGGGTTGATTTACTAAAACTGGAGAGTGCAAAATCTGGGGCAGCTGTGCATGGTAGCCATTCAGCTTCTAACTTCAGCTTGTTCAGTTAAGCATTGACAATAAAACCTGGAAGCTGATTGGTTTCTAATCAGAAAAGCACCAAATTTTGCACTCTACAGTTTTAGTAAATCAACCCCACAGTGACATCCAGTGTTGCCTGCATAACAACTACAACAGACATCCTCCAAGAGATATGCAATGGGGTCCTAACATCCTGTTACAGATTAGGACCTAAATCAGAATTACAGCAGGAGAGGTGGGTAGTCTCCTGCCCCTATTACATTCATCCAAAGGCCCACACATTAAGGCCCATCTAAATGGAGGCCAAATAACCTAAATATTTGTACCTATTATACTCATACAGAGACCCACACACCAGCATAACTCTAAGTTGAAGTCAATAAATCCAGCAGAGTTTTTGGCTGCAGGGGAAAACTTGCTGGAAACCCATGCAAACACAAAGAGAAAATTTAAATTCTTTGCAGACACTGGGAATGATTTAATAACCCCTTGGCGCCGGCGCCTCCCAGCCCTTTAAGGGGTTTGTGATGCCAGGAGGCATGGCGAGGTTTAGGGTCATGTGACCACCACTATTGGCTGTCACAGTGGCCACATGATCAGAAAGCTCGCAAGTAGCAATCAAGACCTTTCCATGAGGCGCCGGTAAATATGCCGAGAGCATGCAGGGTGCGCACTCCCCGCACACGTTTGTTTATATTGGGTATGCAAATATGTAGCCTCTCGGCATCAAGGCCCCAGGCCATACCATCGAAGGAACAGGCAAATAAGCTGCTCCATTTGTTGCACTTCCAAGGGAGGCTGAATGAGATGAAGCTCTGTTCACTTCCATCCTCCAAAAACGTGCAAGCGAAAATGTGTTTTTTTTTTATTTTTTGCAAATAGAAACTTCACCACAATAACTTAACTCTGGGGAAAAGTATCTCGCAAAGTGCAGCTTCCCTTGCAAAGTGAACAGCCTATTTGCCTATAGTAAATCAGCCTCACTGTCCTTGGGGGGAGTTGAAACCAGAGCCCAGCCAACCAGGCTTGCACTTTAAGCTGCGCACTGAACATGAGGCTGTGAAAGGAGTAATCATTTCTGCTGGGATAACTAGCTCTCGATGAGGACATTACTCACCTATGAAAAAGCTGTACAGTTTTCACAAGTCAAGTGCGCACAGTGAGCAGTGCCGTGTATAATAGCTCCGATGGCTTTTTTGACACTTGAGAGATTAGCTCAAATTTCTGGTACTTTCAGCAATTGTGCTGTATGTAGGAATAAGATGACCAAGAGTGAGAGCCATTTAGTATTAGCCCAACCTTTCTGAAACCTCACATTATATGACGACAATATTTTTCCTTTAAACGCCAGATCACGGTGCTGGCCGCGTGATTTATTGACTCTTCCACTTTTAGATGGGCAACAAGAGACGTGGAAGTTCTCTAAGGACAATGTTCCAGATAGATCAATTTTCTGATATACTAGTGCAGGTATCTTGGAGATGACTGGTCTATCAGTCAGTACTGAGTACCAGCTTCCAGGCTGTATATTCTGCAGCATAATGCTCAGGCTAACCAGAGCTGAAAATCTATGGAACCTTTGTTTTTCTATGGACACTCAATGGCTGGTTTTCGGATACACTATGGAATATTGTCAGTTAATACCTGCTTATAAAAGGAACTATTACTGTATCAGTTACGTACAACTCATTTTCATGTGATATTCACATTTTTATGAATTGAGATATAAAATGTATTTAGTAAAATTCCTTAAAGCTGATCTCCAGGAAAACAGCTATGTAGACAGTTGGTGGTCAAATACGGGAGCTGTTTTGTTGGCCAAGGGATTTGTATTTCTATCCATTCAATCTCCAGTCCTGCTATACAGCACCAGCGGGATTGGTGACATGCCTTTTCTCTACTGTAGTGAAAGCTGAACTCCAGGCAGATATAAAATACACAAACTAGTGAAGCTCTGTATGAAGAAGCAGTACATGGAGCCAATCAATTTGTGTGCTGACAATAAGCACGCTGATAGAAGGAGTGAGCAGAGATGAGCTCATCACTGTGTTGTTTCACCTTCACTGTGCAGTCACGGGCTGGGGAGGACCCAGGATGACCTGGGCTTAGAGGAAGTGGATAGAATAACACTAGCCATCAGACTGAGGACATCTAGTGATAGAAAAAAGTACTCTGGATTGGAAAGGAATATTGCAGCAAAGGCTGTTTGTGTTATTTTAACTTTTAAAGAGCTGTGCTTTTTTACCTGGATCAACCATGAGTTCTGTATATAGAGGTTTTCACTTTTTATTTATTTTTTTACTTTTTATATTGGTTAAACTAGATGGACTACATGTCTGCACTAATGACTGGCTCTCTTCCTCCTTTCTTTTACATCATGGTACACGTCAAGGCTGTCCTTTTTCCCTGAGTCTTTTTACTTTGGCCATGGAGCACCTGGTTCTTTTGTTTCGGGGATCTTTGGAGGTCCAGGGTCTGCAGGTGGGGTTGCTGAAGGAGAAGATATCCCTATATGCAGACAATGCCCTGTTATATTTCGGTGATGTGGGCATATCCCTGTTGGCTGCATTGCTTATTTTCGATAACTTTGGAACCTTTTCGGGTGTTAGAATGAATTGGTCCAAATCCCTCCTCTTTCCTATTAATGAGAGTGCAATCACCTCTGCCAATCCTTATCCACTGTGCTGTTTGGATGAATTTAAGTACATGGGAGTTATCATAACTAAGGATCTGCACCATTATTTTGATCATAATCTTTTTCTGCTGCTGGCCTCTCTTAAATCACGTTGTTTTTCTTGGGATACCCTCCCTTTAAAAATCCTCGATCATATTAATCTCATTAAAATGATGCTCTTACCAAAGTTTAACTACATTTTTCGGAACTGTCCTATCTGGGTCCCTATTTACTTTTTCCATGAGATTGATTCATGTGTGGGCTCCCTCATATGGAAAGATGCAAAGCCCAGATTGACTTAATCCACCCTTTGGCTTCCTTCTCAATTGGGGAGGCTGGCTCTACCTCATTTCCATACCTACTTCTGGGTGGCAATGCTGGCCTCTGTATATTGGTGGATCATGAGCCCTTGATCCAGTGCTACAGTATATTTGGGGCTGGCTATCTGGGCTCCTTTGCGGATCTCTGAAATTTGGTTTTTGGTTCTGAAGCATGCCACCTGGATGGTGTGGAGGGTTGCCCGTTGTCGTTTTTTTAATCAAAATCAGTGGTTACCTGCACAACCTCTGTAGGGAAATCCTTCCCTATCTCATCTCCGTACTGTCCCAGACCCCCAGGTTTCAGAGGCATCAAAACACTGGAGGATATTATGCCCTTTCGGACTCTTTTGCCCTTTATGCAACTTTCCGGTAAGTTCCACCTGCCAACCTGGATGGAATTCTGCTACTGCCAACTGCGCCATGCTGTTAGGGCTCAATTACCTAAGCTGCCCCTCCTTCAGGCTGATCAGTTCGAGGAGCTGCTCGTCCAGGGTGATATAGACAAACCTCTTTCTACACTGTATGGAGCCCTTATTACTACTGACCCCCCTAAGCTTGAACGGGTGTGGGAGAAGTGGAAAGCTGATATACCTTCCCTGGATAAAGAGAGCTGGGCGGAATGTTTGGAGGGCGGGCCTAAACTGGTAATTTCTTCTAGAGATAAGTTAGTCCAAGTTAAGTTTCTTCACAGTGTATACTATACTCCTGTGAGGCTTCAAACAATATATCCGACATGCGACCCTGTGTGTCCTCGATGTCGAGTCTATTTGGGGTCCTGTTTTCATATGTTTTGGGATTACCCCAGACTAGCAAGTTTCTTACCGCATCCGAGTACGCGGAAAGATACCGCATAGCATTTAAAAAAAAAAAAGTTTGAATACACAAAAAAACACTACTAATTTATCGCAGTAGTTATTTTAGCAAATCATGCTGTATTTTAGCAGTGAAACCCATGTGTTAATGTTTCAGCTGTCAGCAGGGTTCCCCACTGACAGCTGAATGTAAAAGAAAGAATTGAGAGCAATCAAAAACGGTGTGGGGTCCCTTCGGGTTTGGTATGGATTTTGAGGGGAACCCCAATCCCAAAATTTAAAAAAATGACGTGGGGGTCTCCCCCAAAATCCATACCAGACCCTTATCTGAGCATGCAGAACGGCAGGTCAGGAAAGGGGGGGGATGAGCGAGCGCTGCCCCCCAAACCATACCAGGCCACATGCCCTTCATGGAGACAAGGGCCTCTTCCCCACAATCCTGGCCTGTGGTTGTGGCGGTCTGCAGGTGGGGGGCTTATCGGAATCTGAAAACCCCTTTAGCAAGGGAGCCCCCAGATCCCGCCCCCCCCATGTGAATGAGTATGGGGTACATGGTGCTGCTACCCATTCACGAAAAAAAGTGTAGTGTGAAAAAAGACAGGAGACAGTCTTTGACAAGTCCTTTATTAAAAGAAGAAAAATAAAAGAATGTCCCCCGACGTAGATTCAATGTCATTCACGATGCCCGCCGCCAGGGACATCAAGTGTGTGGCATCATTAACCGGGGCATGCTGGGTCAATGCTGTCACAAGGAGGTGGGGCCACATGCATGATGTCACTTGGTGGCCTCGCCCCTTACATATTTAAGAACTTTCAAGCCAGCGGAGCAGTCAGACGGCGGGGAGCCAATGTCGGGAGTGGAGCCAATTTTTATTTCTTATTTCGGGCATCGTTATTGACGTTGGATCTACCTCGGGGGACATTCTTTTATTTTTCTTCTTTCAATAAAGGACTTGTCAAAGACTATCTCCTGTCTTTTTTCACACTACATTTTTTTCTTTGTGAATGGGTAGAGGTACTATGTACCTCATACTCATTCACATGGGGGGGTGGGATCTGGGGGCCCCCTTGCTAAAGCTTCCAGATTCCGATAAGCCCCCTGCCCTCAGGCCCGCACAACCAGAGGCCAGGGCTGTGGGGAAGAGGCACAAAGCACCCCCCCATGTTGAGGGCATGTAGCCTGGTATTGTTCAGGAGGGGGGGCGCTCACTCATCCCCCCCTTTCCTGACCTGATGGGCTTAGGGGGTTCCCGTCAAAACCCATACCAGACTCGAAGGGCTTGGTATGAATGGAGGGGGGACCCCACGACATTGTTTTATTATTTTTTGTTTATTTTTTTTAATGCCCTTTCTATGCTGCTGAGCTGCACTATGTGGGTGGGGTGTTGTGTAGGTGTGGCTTTGGCTTGAATGTAGGCGGAGACACAGGAGGCCCCATTATCTCTTATTGCCCGGGGACACGTGATTTGTCAGTCCGCCCCTGGTAGTGACTTCATGCACTTTGTTCCATACATGCATACTTACTACTCTGTAGTACTGCACAGTTGGACTCTATTTGTTCACTGCATTTGGTCATTATGTATGGCATTGTATATTGTTTGTAAGTTTATAGGCTGTCAAGCTACAGGAGTGTTCCATCCTCCTATTTTTGCTGAAATCCCACCACACATACATTTTTTCCAATTGAGGTGTCATACAAGGTCTATGTAGAGCAATCAAAGGCTGTTGCTTGCAATAAAAGAGATGATCATACTGAAAAGTACATTTATTGTCCTTAGAAGTAAGTGGGGCAACAGGGCAGCTACATTAGACAATGATGGAGCAGAAGCACACTGAGACCTCTGCTCTCTACTCCTGCACATGTGCATACAGCAGAGCCTGATTGGCTCACAGTACTACTCCTCCCTCTCTCTCTCAATCTGATTCTTTCAGTGTATTTCCACTTTTGCAGCCACCTCTGGGAACACATACAACAAACACAAAGTGGGGTTTTCTGAAATTTGACTACAAAAGTGGAAATACATTTTAAAGTATAAAGGATCACAAGAGTGAAGTTCAGGTAAAGACTACCATACATGGCTCGATTTTCTTGATTCTCTGAGAAAATCAGTCAGACTCCCCATCCACGCTGTAACTTCAACCTCAACTTCCAGCTATTGCATTTAGGCATCTGCAGCCTGAATACCCAAACAATAACTGCATTTTATAGAATGACAATTTTCCAGGGTCAGTCCATTTTAAAATCAACATTTGTTGAGTCAGGTGGTGCTTGCATGGCTTAATCACTTCCCATCCGACCTACTAGTGGGAATACTGTTTTCCTGGGTGAACGTCATATGATGTCCCCCAGGTGTGTGCCTCCGGTGTGCTCTGCTGAGGTTCGATCTGGCCGTACCAAGCCGGCCTTGGTACCATGTGAGAGCTGTAGCCAATTGCAGCAATCACATGTCAATTGTACGAATTGTACACAATGAATGGCTGTCAGGATTCATACATTTTCAAATATATATATATATCATAGACTTTATACCTTTCACAAAGACTAGATAATATATACTGATTTGGGTTATTCTTACAAAAGAAAGGTAGCAGAATACATTTTTGACTAATAAAGTTTACTAATTTGCTAAATTTTATAACTGAAAGTAAGAAAAAGGTGTTTTTTTAATTTTCTGTATTTTGCTTGTGTAACAAGGTTTTCTGTTATTAAAAATTTCAGGACATTTAATGACTGTAATGTGAGAGTTAAATTAAGCAGTTCCCTTTTCTGCCAAACGATGGGGGTAATGAGCACACTGAGCTCCCTGAACTGCTTAGGAGCAGAGAATGCTGGGAACTATATTTTCTGACTGGAGTTCTGACTAGATTTTTAAACAGTCTGTACTGACCAAGATTAAAGCTACAAGCCACAGACAAAGCATCTAGGGGAAGAGGATTGCCACTGTCTGTCAAAGGGACAGAAACACAGCCACATCCCCAGCAGCCATTTAGCCACCGCTTGAAGAAAAAAGGAAAGCTCCTGTCTGTCAGAGAGAGAGAGGGAGGCATAGCCGCATCCCCATCTGCCATTCAGCCTTCAGAGCTGGCCTGCACACCACACTGCTGGCCTGATCCCATCCACTCCTGTCTATCAGTCACCTAACAGGGAAGGTACCGGTCTGCAAAGTTAGATGGAGAGAGAGGCCCGGCTGCATTCCTAGTTGTGGTCTCCTGGGTTGGTCTGAAGATCACACCATTGACCCAACTTCACACACTCTTGCACATCAGACACCAGATGGAGGAGGGGCCAGCACACCGCACCATGACTGTTGAACAACTGACTCCATCCACTATGCAGTCATCATAGACCACACGTCATGCATTACTACCAAGACATCAGGACAACCCAGTCCTCAGTGGGGCCCTTTCACCACGGTCATTCAACTTGAGTCATGGAGATGGTGAGCGGGTGATTGACCTAAATTAGAGTTATCTCACTACACAAGTCAGATTCCACTTAGTTAGCCTGGCTAGTCTGCAGCATCCATAATGACTACATCTGTTCAGTCCATTACCCTGTGTTTCGATCTACAGTGTATAGCCCACTACAACTACACTGTGTGCAGGGGTGGCCAGCTTTTATCAAGTGCGCCAACTATGCAAGGATCCCAACGCAGCCAGCAGAGGATCCATATTGAGAACTGTATATAGTTAATTCATTCATATTTTAACACTGTTCCAATTTGTAGAGAGAGAGAGCGAAGTAGGCCTAGCCCACCATCATTGGTACACCCAGACATCTCAGCTCTATAATTTTCCTACATTAACCATCTGTTGTCTGTTGTTACACACTTGTGGGGAAGCTACAATTTATGCTTCACGTGTAAAACTTCACTTCCTATTATTGGTGCACATTGTCAGTGAAATGTACTACATACTACAGGGTGACATTAAGATACTGCAAAGTTTGCAAATCAAAGGTGATATAACCTGAGGTGTCAGAGGAGTTGAGGTCTGCTACAGAGCGAGGTGAGGACAGAGGAATCAGCACTATTAGCGGCCCCTACAGGGGTAGCACTACACTTATATAGAGACAAATGAAAAAAACACAGTGTTGATTAAAGACTACCAAAAGAAAGCTCTATCTGTCTCAAAAAATGATAAAAATCTAATTTTGGTAAAGTGTTGCATGACTGAGTAATTGGCCTGGGCAGGAAGGGGGAAAAAGTGTCCGGTATTGAGATGGTTACATTTTAAAAAATTGGAGATATCTCTGGGGGGCCTTTTACATTGGTTGAAATTAAAATGCATTTAATGTTTTCTGATGAATACATAATTATTATAATTGCCTTTGTTGTACCTGCCTGGGGTGTAGCTTTAACTATGTAGCCATGAAAAAATAAATAAAAAATGAGCAGACCAGCAGCTTTTCCCTGAAACGATGAAGAGGTATGGAGAAGTGAAGCTGATAAATGGCCACTGAGAGAAAAACACTTATAAAGTTGACAAAATGGGAAAAATATGGTGTATGGATAAGATCCAGAAAGTGAAGCTCGCTAACTCTTTCCATTCCTGAGAGGTGACAAAGGCCCCCGTTAAGCTGAATGTCAAGATCTGCTAAAACATGAATCCTCACAACTGCAACGAGAGGAAGAGGGAACGCAGATAAGGGATGGAACCAAATAAGATTCTTGCCCTGTGTCAGCAAAGGGAGAATTCATTTAGCTGGCACAACCTTCAGCGGTAACGCTATTGTCAGGCTTTGTAATGGCTCGCCGTGAACTTGAGGAAACATTGACTGCTTATAATTTGATTGAAGCGATTATGAATGTGGATTGCACGATTGTTCAGCGTCATTTATCTTCCAGAACAGTTACTTGATACAATGTCTATTAAAGTGTCATCTGTTAAAGCCAGAGATCTGTAGACAAATGTTAACCTTATCAGAGTTAACAATTTAGATAATTCTACACAATTATATTAAGAAATCAAGTTTGGAGTGTCCTGGAGATTCCCTTGCGTCTGGTCACATGGTGGGCCAAAGAAATGCTGAGTAACTTTTCCCAGGAAATTGAGGCAACTTTCATGCAGTCAAGTTTTAGTTAAACATATGATGTATAAAGTAACTTCTAATATGTTTTCTTGAATTTGGAATGGATTAAAAAAACTTCAAGGTGCATCATGTGATATATTTAATTTATACCATAAATTCTGAAATATGTATGTGGCTAATAGGTCAGTATATACAGTATTTGAATATGTAATATATTTTTGGCAAATCCAAATTGTTGTGGGTACTATAAGCTATACAGTTCAGAGCAAATGTAAGCAGTAATGCTTGCAAATTCCTTTGGACTTTATGCCTCTTGCTTTAAACAATATATATATATATATATATATATATTTATTATTAGACAGGATTTCTATAGCGCCAACAGTATATATATATTATATATATATTGCCCACTGAAACCGTTTTAGATATAGTATATATATATATACTGTATATAGTACACACGCACGTATACATACAGTATATAGATACAATACATACAGTACATAATGTACCTTGCCTAACATAAAAAATTCACATTTGTCCCTACAATCAGTGGAGCATATATTATAATGAACAAATTAGGAACAGATTGAGGCCAATTCTTACAAGAATATGTTTCCTTATTTAAAGTGTGGAAGGGTTAGAATATCTTCAATCTGCCAATCTGTGCCTTTAATGTGGAAATATCATTTCATTTCCTGTGTAATTGAGAGAGTACGTAAGTGGAAACGTTCTAAAAATGACTTGAGGTTGAGCCTCTTGTCATGTTTTTATTTCTGGTACAAGAAAATTTCCCAAAAAGGGAAACTGTGTTTAATTAATAAAACCCAAGAACGTTTCCCCAATCTTTAATAAAAAAAATTGTAGTTACATAGTTACATATAGTTACATAGTTAGTCTGGCTGAAAAAAGACAAAAGTCCATCCAGTTCAACCATAGAACAAAAAATAAATAAATAAAAGTTGTAATCCTACACCCACAGTTGATCCAGAGGAAGGCAAAAAAAACCCCAACAAAGCATGATCCAATTTGCTCCTGCAGGGACAAAATTCCTTCCTAATCCCCCGAGAGGCAATTGGATATTCCCTGGATCAACTTTACCTATAAATGTTAGTATCCAGTTATATTCGGTGTATCTAAGAAAGAATCCAGGCCTTTTTTGAAGCAATCCACTGAGCTGGCCAGAACCAACTCTTGAGGGAGTCTATTCCACATTTTCACAGCTCTCACTGTGAAGAAACCTTTCCGTATGTGGAGATTAACCACCTTCCAACCGCCATATAGTACAATGACGGGCGCAAGGTGGTTCTCTCGTTCTGATAGGACGTCATATGACGTCCTTCCATTCTCGCTGCGCATGCGCGGCTCAGGGAGCGCGCAGCGCCGTGATCGCCGGTGCGCTGTGTCCCTCGGACACAGCGGATCACGGATCACGGAAAGAGCCGACGATGTCAGCTCGGTCATGTGATCAGCTTGGTCCAATCACAGCTGATCACATATAAACACGTAAATGTCGGTTATCGGCATTTCTCTTCTCTCGAGCTGTCACACTGACAGCTCGAGAGGAGAGCCGGTAATCGGCTTTCCGCGGAGGGGACATGTACACTGATCATCAGGGCACTGATGATCAGTGTGCCCTGATGATCAGTGTGGCCCCAGAAGTGCCATCTGTCAGTGTCCATCAGTGCCAGCAATCAGTGCTCATCAGTGCCACGTGCCAGTGCCCATCAGTGCAACATCAATGCCACATATCAGTGCCTACCAGTGCACATCAATGCCACATATCAGTACCCATCTGAGCTGCCTTTCAATGTCACCCATCAGTGCCACCTATCAATGCCAATCAGTTCCACCTATCAGTGCTGCCAATCAGTGCCACCTATCAGTGCCAGTCAGTGTCGCCTATCAGTGTGCATCAGTGCCGCCTATCAGTGCCAGTCAGTGCTGCCTATCAGTGCCAGTCAGTGTCGCCTAACAGTGAAAGTAAGTGCTGCCTAACAATGCCAGTCAGTGCAGCCTATCAGTGCCAGTCAGTGCTGCCTATCAGTGCCGCCTCTCAGAGCCATATATCAGTGTCATGTATCAGTGCTGCCTTTCAGTGCCCATCAGTGATGCCTGTCAATGCCCATCAGTGCAACCTACCAGTGCCTCCTCATCAGTGCCTATCAGTGCCACCTATCAGTGTCCATCAGTGCAGCCTATCAGTGCCCATCACTGCAGCCTCATTAGCGCACATCAGTGAAGGAGAAAAATCACTTATTTACAAAATTGTATAACAAAAACTAAGAAAAAATGTTTATTTTTCAAAATTTTCAGTGGTTTTTGGTTTGTTTAAGAAAAAATAAAAATCCCAGAGGTGATTAAATACTACCAAAAGAAAGCTCTATCTGTCTCAAAAAAATGATAAAAATTTCATATGGGTACAGTGTTGCATGACCGCACAGTTGTCATTCAAAGTGTGATAGGGCTGAAAGCTGGAAATTGGCCTGGGCGGGAAGGGGGTATAAGTGCCCTGTAGGCTAGTGGTTAAATTTCTTTTCCTCCAGACGTAAAGAGTGCCCCCTTGTCCTCTGTGATGACCTCCGGGTGTATAACTCTACAACGAGTTCACTATATGAACCACTGATGTATTTATACATGGAGATCATATCCCCCCTTATGTATTATACATGGTGATCATATCCCCCCCTTATGTATTTATACATGGAGATCATATCCCCCCTTATGTATTATACATGGAGATCATATCCCCCCTTCATCTCCTCTTCTCAAGAGAGAATAAATTCAGTTCCTCTAATCTTTCCTCATAGCTGAGCTCCTCCATGCCTCTTATCAGTTTGGTTGCCCTTCTCCAGTTCCCCAATGTTCTTTTTGTGAATTGGTGCCCAAAACGGAACTGCATATTTCAGATGAGGTGTTACTAATGATTTGTACAGGGGTAATATGATATCTCTCTCTCTGGAGTCTATACCTCTTTTAATACAAGAGAGGATTTTGCTTGCTTTAGAAACCGCAGCTTGGCATTGCATGCCATTATTAAGCTTCTGATCTACCAGAACTCCCAGATCCTTCTCCGCCATTGATTCCCCCAGTTGTACCCCCCCCTAGTATGTATGATGCATGCATATTCTTAGCCCCCAAGTGCAGAACCTTACATTTATCAACATTAAACCTCATTTGCCACATAGTTTTTCAATTACACAGTGCATTGAGGTCAGCTTGTAAGTTGGAGACATCCTGTAAGGACGTTATTCCACTGCACAGCTCGGTGTCATCTGCAAAGACTGAAATGGGATTTATGATATCAAACCCTATATATCATTTATAAATATATTAAAAAGTAAGGGTCCCAACACTGAACCTTGGGGTACACCACTGATGACCCTAGACCATTCAGAGTATGAATCATTAACCACTACTCTTTGAATACGATCTTTTAGCCAGTTTTCTATCCATTTACATATATCCTGTTATAATATAGTAATTATAGTTAGCTTAGATTGTTTTTGGGAAACAAGAAAGGAAAAGGAGAAGCACCTCTAGGTAAAGTTTACTAAATCACAAGAGCTTGATAAAAGAGCGCACATGTTTGGAAACACTTTTGCTTCCTGACATCATCCACGGTGCATTCCAGTCCTCATCCTGGATGTTGGATAGTTCCCAGTTGGCTTCCCTGTCTCAGAAAACAGTCCGCCAAGCAAAATAGGTGAGTTAGAAGCTTTGGTGCATGAAGAGAACTATGATTTAATTGGTATTGGTGAATCTTGGCTTCATTCTTCACATAACTGGGCCATTATTATTATTATTATTATACAGTATTTATATAGTGCCAAAAGGTATGCTCAGCGCTGTACAGTAGCAGGGGGACATAACATGAGACAAGACAGTAACAATACACTACACGAGGGGTTCGAGGGCCCTGCTCTTTCGAGCTTACAATCTAGGAGGATTAGGAGGATTATTATGTTCTCTTTCAGAGAGACAGGGTAAAAATGAAAGGTGGTGGTGTCTGTCTCTATGTGAGAAGTGATCTCAGAGCGAGTGTGAAAAAGGACCTAGTTGATGGAGAGTGTGATGAGGCTGAAGTATTATAGGTAGAACTGCACATGGGGTTGAGTACTACAAAGGTAATCACTGGAATTTGTTATAAGCTTCCCGTGGTTAATGAGGAGGAGGAGACTCAGCTCCTTGCACAGATCGAAAGGGCTGCAAGGGCTGGGACAGTGATAATAATGGGGGATTTTAACTACCCAGATATTGACTGGAGTAATGGCACTGCAGGAACAGTTAAAGGGCATAAATGTATAAACTTACTACAGGACAATTTTATGGTAGAGTTCATAGAGGACCCAACTAGGAATGATGCTCTGCTGGACATGGTAATCTCAAACCATGCAGAGTTTATTATAAAATAACATCTGGGTAGCAGTGACCATAACATGATTTCATTTATTGTTAGCTGTAAACATCAAGCACACAAAATAAAATATAAAAATAAAAACACTCAACTTTAAGAGAGCTAATTTTCCAAGGCTAAGAGCTGCTCTTCATGACTTAGACTGGGAGCTCATATTGACATTGATGAACACAACACAGAAATGGGAGTTCTTCAAAAAGACTGTATGTGAACACACTGCAAAATATATTCCCATGGGCAACAAGTTTAATAGGATAAAAATCAAACCTATGTGGCTTACAGCCAAAGTTAAAAAAAGCTAAAAGTTTAAAAAGATAATAGCCAAAAGTTAAAGATAAAAGCCAAATAGTAAAGTTAAGATAAAAGCCAAAGTTAAAAAAGATAAGAAAAGAGCTTTTATTAAATATAAAAATAAAGGAACACTATCATTGTTTAAACATTATTAATAGAGATGAGCGAATCGAAGTATCCGAAGTGGAATTCGAGTCGAATATCGGAAAAATTTCGATTCGTGCCGAATCCGAAAAATAGCCTAATTCGGACGCGCGAATCGAAATTTTTCAGAAAATGGCGGCGACATGTGCGGCGACGGAGCGGGGATGTCTGGGAAGGCGCGCAGACAAGGCGCGCTGACCCATAATGCATTCCTCAACTACATGTGATCGCATCAGCCAATCAGCAGCCAGCCAGCCAGCACTGTGTAATGGTCGAGCTATAAATAGCGGCCATTTTGGAATTCTTCATTTGCCTGCAGTTATTGAACAGAGGCAGACCGCTCTGTACTAGGGACAGGGACAGAGTTAGGGCCACAGAAACGATAATTGGGGACAGAGAAAAGTTACTTAGGGACAGAGAACCATTACTCAGGGACACAGACTTGTTAATGAGGGCCACAGAATCGTTATTTAGGGACAAAGAAACGCTAGTTAGGGCCACAGAATTCATAATCAGGGACAGACAGAATTGTTACTCAGTGCCAGAGAATTGTTACTTAGGGCCACAGAAACGTTATTAGGGCCACAGAATTGTTACTCAGGGACAGACAGAATTGTTACTGAGTGCCAGAGAATTGTTACTCAGGGACAGACAGAATTGTTACTGAGTGCCAGAGAATTGTTACTTAGGGCCACAGAAACTTTACTTAGGGCCACAGAATTTTTACTCAGGGACAGACAGAATTGTTACTGAGTGCCAGAGAATTGTTACTCAGGGACAGACAGAATTGTTACTGAGTGCCAGAGAATTGTTACTTAGGGCCACAGAAACTTTACTTAGGGCCACAGAATTGTTACTCGCACAGACACAGAATTGTTACTGAAGGCCACAGAACTGTTACTTAGGGCCACAGAATTGTTACTTGCACAGACACAGAATTGTTACTCGCACAGACACAGAACTGTTACTGAGGGCCACAGAACTGTTACTTAGGGCCACAGAATTGTTACTCGCACAGACACAGAATTGTTACTCAGGGCCACAGAACTGTTACTTAGGGACAAAGAAACGCTAGTTAGGGCCACAGAATTCATACTCAGGGACAGACAGAATTGTTACGGAGTGCCAGAGAATTGTTACTCTGGGCCACAGAAACTTTACTTAGGGCCACAGAATTTTTACTCAGGGACAGACAGAATTGTTACTGAGTGCCAGAGAATTGTTACTCAGGGACAGACAGAATTGTTACGGAGTGCCAGAGAATTGTTACTCAGGGCCACAGAAACTTTGCTTAGGGCCACAGAATTTTTACTCAGGGACAGACAGAATTGTTACTGAGTGCCAGAGAATTGTTACTCAGGGACAGACAGAATTGTTACGGAGTGCCAGAGAATTGTTACTTAGGGCCACAGAAACTTTACTTAGGGCCACAGAATTGTTACTCGCACAGACACAGAATTGTTACTCGCACAGACACAGAACTGTTACTGAGGGCCACAGAAACTTTACTTAGGGACAAAGAAACGCTAGTTAGGGCCACGGAATTCATACTCAGGGACAGACAGAATTGTTACGGAGTGCCAGAGAATTGTTACTCAGGGCCACAGAAACTTTACTTAGGGCCACAGAATTTTTACTCAGGGACAGACAGAATTGTTACTGAGTGCCAGAGAATTGTTACTCAGGGACAGACAGAATTGTTACGGAGTGTCAGAGAATTGTTACTCAGGGACAGACAGAATTGTTACTGAGTGCCAGAGAATTGTTACTTAGGGCAACAGAAACTTTAATTAGGGCCACAGAATTTTTACTCAGGGACAGACAGAATTGTTACTGAGTGCCAGAGAATTGTTACTCAGGGACAGACAGAATTGTTACTGAGTGCCAGAGAATTGTTACTTAGGGCCACAGAAACTTTACTTAGGGCCACAGAATTTTTACTCAGGGACAGACAGAATTGTTACTGAGTGCCAGAGAATTGTTACTCAGGGACAGACAGAATTGTTACTGAGTGCCAGAGAATTGTTACTCAGGGCCCCAGAAACTTTACTTAGGGCCACAGAATTTTTACTCAGGGACAGACAGAATTGTTACTGAGTGCCAGAGAATTGTTACTCAGGGACAGACAGAATTGTTACTGAGTGCCAGAGAATTGTTACTTAGGGCCACAGAAACTTTACTTAGGGCCACAGAATTGTTACTCGCACAGACACAGAATTGTTACTCGCACAGACACAGAATTGTTACTGAAGGCCACAGAACTGTTACTTAGGGCCACAGAATTGTTACTCGCACAGACACAGAATTGTTACTCGCACAGACACAGAACTGTTACTGAGGGCCACAGAACTGTTACTTAGGGCCACAGAATTGTTACTCGCACAGACACAGAATTGTTACTCAGGGCCACAGAACTGTTACTTAGGGACAAAGAAACGCTAGTTAGGGCCACAGAATTCATACTCAGGGACAGACAGAATTGTTACGGAGTGCCAGAGAATTGTTACTCAGGGCCACAGAAACTTTACTTAGGGCCACAGAATTTTTACTCAGGGACAGACAGAATTGTTACTGAGTGCCAGAGAATTGTTACTCAGGGACAGACAGAATTGTTACGGAGTGCCAGAGAATTGTTACTCAGGGACAGACAGAATTGTTACTGAGTGCCAGAGAATTGTTACTTAGGGCCACAGAAACTTTAATTAGGGCCACAGAATTTTTACTCAGGGACAGACAGAATTGTTACTGAGTGCCAGAGAATTGTTACTCAGGGACAGACAGAATTGTTACGGAGTGCCTGGGAATTGTTACTCAGGGCCACAGAAACTTTACTTAGGGCCACAGAATTTTTACTCAGGGACAGACAGAATTGTTACTGAGTGCCAGAGAATTGTTACTCAGGGACAGACAGAATTGTTACGGAGTGCCAGAGAATTGTTACTCAGGGCCACAGAAACTTTACTTAGGGCCACAGAATTTTTACTCAGGGACAGACAGAATTGTTACTGAGTGCCAGAGAATTGTTACTCAGGGACAGACAGAATTGTTACGGAGTGCCAGAGAATTGTTACTTAGGGCCACAGAAACTTTAATTAGGGCCACAGAATTTTTACTCAGGGACAGACAGAATTGTTACTGAGTGCCAGAGAATTGTTACTCAGGGACAGACAGAATTGTTACCGAGTGCCAGAGAATTGTTACTCAGGGACAGACAGAATTGTTACTGAGTGCCAGAGAATTGTTACTTAGGGCCACAGAAACTTTAATTAGGGCCACAGAATTTTTACTCAGGGACAGACAGAATTGTTACTGAGTGCCAGAGAATTGTTACTCAGGGACAGACAGAATTGTTACGGAGTGCCAGAGAATTGTTACTCAGGGCCACAGAAACTTTACTTAGGGCCACAGAATTTTTACTCAGGGACAGACAGAATTGTTACTGAGTGCCAGAGAATTGTTACTCAGGGACAGACAGAATTGTTACTGAGTGCCAGATAATTGTTACTCAGGGCCCCAGAAACTTTACTTAGGGCCACAGAATTTTTACTCAGGGACAGACAGAATTGTTACTGAGTGCCAGAGAATTGTTACTCAGGGACAGACAGAATTGTTACTGAGTGCCAGAGAATTGTTACTTAGGGCCACAGAAACTTTACTTAGGGCCACAGAATTGTTACTCGCACAGACACAGAATTGTTACTCGCACAGACACAGAATTGTTACTGAGGGCCACAGAACTGTTACTTGGGGCCACAGAAACGTTAATCAGGGACACAGAATTGTTACTGAGGGCCACAGAACTGTTACTTAGGGCCACAGAATTGTTACTCGCACAGACACAGAATTGTTACTCAGGGACACAGAATTGTTACTCAGGGACACATAATCGTTTAATTAAAGAGTATGTCAGACAACATGCAGAGGAGTGGCAGAGGAGGCAATGTTTTAGGAGCGAGCAGACGTGGCAGCAGAGGAAGGGGTCGAGGCAGCACTATTCGCAGCCAGAGGCCAGTGCTCCCGGTGTCATCCAGCGGTCGTGTCTCCACCGACAACCCTGCCGTCGTCGATTGGTTGGCTCGGTCGTCTTCCTCTTCCCAGGTCACCTCTGACACCTACAGCCAACGGTCGGTGGGTACGTCAGACACAACCGTTAGTTGGCATGGCCCGGGACCTAGCCCACTGAAATCACGTGTCCTCTACCTGCCCCTGTCCTTTGGTGTTCCCTCACCAAGCGAAGTATCGCATGCTGTGGGCTCAGCCCCACTGTACAGTGAGGAAGAGCTAACAGAGGGCGGTCAGGAACGGGGGGAGACATCCGCCTTTTCAGCAGCTAGGCGAAGAAGTAGTGGCGAGGAGAGTGGCCCGGTAGCCGGTCTAGAGACAGGTCTGTCTCCTGACCCAGACGCAGCCGAGGGGGCTAGTAGTGAGGCGGAGACCCTACTTGATGATGAGGAGGTTGATCGCACTTGGCAGCCTCGTCGTCATCAGGCAATTTCTTCCGCATCATCAGGAGAAGAGGGTGGCAGCTTGGCAGTGAGCGAAACAGTCGGTGGGTTGCCCAGGAGACAGCAGCAGGGTCGCAGCAGTGTCAGTGGAAGCAGTGTCAGTGGAGCCAAACGGCCACGGAGTAGAGCACCAGCTCCACTGCAGCCTACCACCACGGCCAGTAGTGGTGCCGGTGTGCACGGAGGAAGCAGCAGTCAGCCAGTGAGGAGTATCGGGGGCAAAGTTTCCTACTCGGCGGTGTGGCAATTTTTCGTCAAGCCGCCCGAGGAAGTAAACGTAGCCGTATGTCGACTATGTGGCCAGAAAGTCAAGCGTGGCCAGGGGGCCCATGTTGGGACTATTTGGGCCATGTTGGGACAATGGGAGACCTCCCATTGCTGCTGTCTCCATCGCCACACTCTGCCATGTGCCACTTTCAGGTCTCCTCACACACTGCTGGTGTGTTCAGTTTTTTGACATAGGGTGCTGGCAGATTACGGGCCTCCCATAGCTGCTGCCAGGCCCCTAATCTGCCATAGGCCCCTATATACCGCTTCCTCATGCTGCTGCCAGGTCCAGAGTCTCTCATGGGTCCCTGTACGGCCTCCCATTGCTGCTGTCTCCATCGCCACACTCTGCCATGTGCCACTTTCAGGTCTCCTCACACACTGCTGGTGTGTAGAATTTTTTGACATAGGGTGCTGGCAGATTATGGGCCTCCCATAGCTGCTGCCAGGCCCCTAATCTGCCATGGGCCCCTATATACCTCCTCCTCATGCTGCTGCCAGGTCCACAGTGTCTCATGCCATGTGCCACTTTCAGGTCTCCTCACACTGCTGGTGTGTTGAATTTTTTGACATAGGGTGCTGGCAGATTATGGGCCTCCTATAGCTGCTGCCAGGCCCCTAATCTGCCATAGGCCCCTATATACCGCTTCCTCATGCTGCTGCCAGGTCCAGAGTCTGTCATGGGTCCCTGTACGGCCTCCCATTGCTGCTGTCTCCATCGCCACACTCTGCCATGTGCCACTTTCAGGTCTCCTCACACACTGCTGGTGTGTAGAATTTTTTGACATAGGGTGCTGGCAGATTATGGGCCTCCCATAGCTGCTGCCAGGCCCCTAATCTGCCATGGGCCCCTATATACCGCCTCCTCATGCTGCTGCCAGGTCCACAGTGTCTCATGCCATGTGCCACTTTCAGGTCTCCTCACACTGCTGGTGTGTAGAATTTTTTGACATAGGGTGCTGGCAGATTATGGGCCTCCTATAGCTGCTGCAGGCCCCTAATCTGCCATAGGCCCCTATATACCGCTTCCTCATGCTGCTGCCAGGTCCAGAGTCTCTCATGGGTCCCTGTACGGCCTCCCATTGCTGCTGTCTCCATCGCCACACTCTGCCATGTGCCACTTTCAGGTCTCCTCACACACTGCTGGTGTGTAGAATTTTTTGACATAGGGTGTTGGCAGATTACGGGCCTCCCATTGCTGCTGCCAGGCCCCTAATCTGCCATGGGCCCCTATATACCGCCTCCTCATGCTGCTGCCAGGTCCAGAGTCTGTCATGGGTCCCTGTACGGCCTCCCATTGCTGCTGTCTCCATCGCCACACTCTGCCATGTGCCACTTTCAGGTCTCCTCACACACTGCTGGTGTGTAGAATTTTTTGACATAGGGTGCTGGCAGATTACGGGCCTCCCATTGCTGCTGCCAGGCCCCTAATCTGCCATGGGCCCCTATATACCGCCTCCTCATGCTGCTGCCAGGTCCAGAGTCTGTCATGGGTCCCTGTACGGCCTCCCATTGCTGCTGTCTCCATCGCCACACTCTGCCATGTGCCACTTTCAGGTCTCCTCACACACTGCTGGTGTGTAGAATTTTTTGACATAGGGTGTTGGCAGATTACGGGCCTCCCATTGCTGCTGCCAGGCCCCTAATCTGCCATGGGCCCCTATATACCGCCTCCTCATGCTGCTGCCAGGTCCAGAGTCTGTCATGGGTCCCTGTACGGCCTCCCATTGCTGCTGTCTCCATCGCCACACTCTGCCATGTGCCACTTTCAGGTCTCCTCACACACTGCTGGTGTGTAGAATTTTTTGACATAGGGTGTTGGCAGATTACGGGCCTCCCATTGCTGCTGCCAGGCCCCTAATCTGCCATGGGCCCCTATATACCGCCTCCTCATGCTGCTGCCAGGTCCAGAGTCTGTCATGGGTCCCTGTACGGCCTCCCATTGCTGCTGTCTCCATCGCCACACTCTGCCATGTGCCACTTTCAGGTCTCCTCACACACTGCTGGTGTGTAGAATTTTTTGACATAGGGTGTTGGCAGATTACGGGCCTCCCATTGCTGCTGCCAGGCCCCTAATCTGCCATGGGCCCCTATATACCGCCTCCTCATGCTGCTGCCAGGTCCACAGTGTCTCATGCCATGTGCCACTTTCAGGTCTCCTCACACTGCTGGTGTGTTGAATTTTTTGACATAGGGTGCTGGCAGATTATGGGCCTCCTATAGCTGCTGCCAGGCCCCTAATCTGCCATAGGCCCCTATATACCGCTTCCTCATGCTGCTGCCAGGTCCAGAGTCTCTCATGGGTCCCTGTACGGCCTCCCATTGCTGCTGTCTCCATCGCCACACTCTGCCATGTGCCACTTTCAGGTCTCCTCACACACTGCTGGTGTGTAGAATTTTTTGACATAGGGTGCTGGCAGATTACGGGCCTCCCATTGCTGCTGCCAGGCCCCTAATCTGCCATGGGCCCCTATATACCGCCTCCTCATGCTGCTGCCAGGTCCAGAGTCTGTCATGGGTCCCTGTACGGCCTCCCATTGCTGCTGTCTCCATCGCCACACTCTGCCATGTGCCACTTTCAGGTCTCCTCACACACTGCTGGTGTGTAGAATTTTTTGACATAGGGTGCTGGCAGATTATGGGCCTCCTATAGCTGCTGCCAAGCCCCTAATCTGCCATAGGCCCCTATATACCGCCTCCTCATGCTGCTGCCAGGTCCACAGTGTCTCATGCCATGTGCCACTTTCAGGTCTCCTCACACTGCTGGTGTGTAGAATTTTTTGACATAGGGTGCTGGCAGATTACGGGCCTCCCATAGCTGCTGCCAGGCCCCTAATCTGCCATGGGCCCCTATATACCGCCTCCTCATGCTGCTGCCAGGTCCAGAGTCTGTCATGGGTCCCTGTACGGCCTCCCATTGCTGCTGTCTCCATCGCCACACTCTGCCATGTGCCACTTTCAGGTCTCCTCACACACTGCTGGTGTGTAGAATTTTTTGACATAGGGTGCTGGCAGATTATGGGCCTCCCATAGCTGCTGCCAGGCCCCTAATCTGCCATGGGCCCCTATATACCGCCTCCTCATGCTGCTGCCAGGTCCACAGTGTCTCATGCCATGTGCCACTTTCAGGTCTCCTCACACTGCTGGTGTGTTGAATTTTTTGACATAGGGTGCTGGCAGATTATGGGCCTCCTATAGCTGCTGCCAGGCCCCTAATCTGCCATAGGCCCCTATATACCGCTTCCTCATGCTGCTGCCAGGTCCAGAGTCTGTCATGGGTCCCTGTACGGCCTCCCATTGCTGCTGTCTCCATCGCCACACTCTGCCATGTGCCACTTTCAGGTCTCCTCACACACTGCTGGTGTGTAGAATTTTTTGACATAGGGTGCTGGCAGATTACGGGCCTCCCATTGCTGCTGCCAGGCCCCTAATCTGCCATGGGCCCCTATATACCGCCTCCTCATGCTGCTGCCAGGTCCAGAGTCTGTCATGGGTCCCTGTACGGCCTCCCATTGCTGCTGTCTCCATCGCCACACTCTGCCATGTGCCACTTTCAGGTCTCCTCACACACTGCTGGTGTGTAGAATTTTTTGACATAGGGTGTTGGCAGATTACGGGCCTCCCATTGCTGCTGCCAGGCACGTAATCTGCCATGGGCCCCCGTACCGACTCCTCATGCTGTGACGTTGCAACAAGGTGGAATTCAACCCTACATATGTTAGACCGCCTTTACGAACAGCGAAAGGCCATCACCGATTTCCTGATGTTAAAAGCGGATAAAGGTACTCCCTGTGTAACTTAGATGTCAGCCATTGGCAGCTCATGCGTGACACCTGCACTTGCTCAGGCCCTTTGAGGAGGCCACGCTATTCGTGAGTCGGCAGGACTATGGGATGAACGACGTCATTCCTCTGTTGCACGTCCTGGAACAAATGCTGTTAACAATGGCTGGTCAGGGTGCGGTAGACGTGGCGCACAGATCTCAACGCCACATGACCCCTGTGGGGGCAGGACAGGAAGAAGAGGAGGAGGTAGAGGAGGACATTGGTGCTCAGGAATTATTGAGTGAAATGGGTGGTTTTTCCACTCAGCGGACAGGAGTGGAGGAGCAGGAGCATCTGGTAGAGGAGGAGGAGGAGGAGGAGACAGAGGACCCAGACGCACCGTGGCAGTATGCTGTGGAGATGGAGGCAGGGAGTCCCTCGCATTCCTTGGCACAAATGGCCCATAGCATGCTCGCTTGCTTGCGTAGCGACAGCCGAATAATAACCATCAGACAGAGGGATGACTTTTGGCTGTCCACCTTGTTGGACCCTCGCTACCGTTCAAAAATGGTGGCCTTTTTCACACCTGCTGAGAGGGAGGCCAAAATAACGTACTATAAAAACCACCTATGTAGTCAGCTGGTCTCTGCCTGTCTGCGCCAACGTCCATCCTCAGACACTGTGGGCCCTGTGCGCTCGCGTTCCGCTGCCATGGCAGCAGGGGAGGGGTGGGGTGGTAGGAGCAGTGGCAGCTCCACCAGCAGCGGCTGCCTCAGTCTGCAGTCGATGATGAGTAGCTTTCTTCACCAGCGCAGTGAGGAAACTACTAACCAGCCGCAGCAGCAGCAGCATCAGGTGGACCTGGAGCAGGACCTCAAACAACAGGCTTAGGCCTACTTGGACAGCACCCTGCCAACCGAGGTAGACAATCCCCTTGACTACTGGGCAACGAAACTTGACCTTTGGCCCCAACTAGCTGAATTTGCCCTTGAAAGGCTGTCATGCCCGGCCAGTAGCGTGGCATCGGAGCGCGTGTTTAGTGCGGCAGGAGGTATTGCAACTCCGCGGAGGACACGACTGTCCACCCAAAGTGTGGAGAGACTGACGTTTGTGAAAATGAATCAGGCGTGGATTAGTCTGGATTTCAAACCACCAGTTCCTGACACAACTGACTAAATCCGCCATGAATCATGCCCCAAACATGTGCCACTTTCAGGTCTCCTCACACTGCTGGTGTGTTCCATTTTTTGTCATAGGGTGCTGGCAGATTACGGGCCTCCCATAGCTGCTGCCAGGCCCCTAATCTGCCATGGGCCCCTATACCGCCTCCTCATGCTGCTGCCAGGTCCAGAGTCTCTCATGGGTCCCTGTACGGCCTCCCATTGCTGCTGTCTCCATCGCCACACTCTGCCATGTGCCACTTTCAGGTATCCTCACACTGCTGGTGTATTCCATTTTTTGTCATAGGGTGCTGGCAGATTACGGGCCTCCCATAGCTGCTGCCAGGCCCCTAATCTGCCATGGGCCCCTATACCGCCTCCTCATGCTGCTGCCAGGTCCAGAGTCTGTCATGGGTCCCTGTACGGCCTCCCATTGCTGCTGTCTCCATCGCCACACTCTGCCATGTGCCACTTTCAGGTCTCCTCACACTGCTGGTGGGTTCCATTTTTTGTCATAGGGTGCTGGCAGATTACGGGCCTCCCATAGCTGCTGCCAGGCCCCTAATCTGCCATGGGCCCCCGTACCGACTCCTCATGCTGCTGCCAGGCCCGTAATCTGTCATGGGCCCCTGTTGTCGCTTGTTGGCATATTCCGCTCGTTCAGATGCTCCTTCTCCTGCTACTCCTCTTCACGGATTCCGTCAGCAGTCTTTCTTGGAATCCGTTTCCAAGAGACAACAGTTTGCGAGCACGCACCAGACGGTGCAGAAACTGAACGTCCTCCTGTCCAAGTTGCTGCTGCCAGGCTCGTAATCTGTCATGCGCCCCTGTACCGCCTCCTCATGCTGCTGCCAGGTCCAGAGTGTGTCATGGGCCCCCGTACCGACTCCAAATGCTGCTGCCAGGCCCGTAATCTGTCATGGGCCCCTGTACCGCCTTCCCATGCTGCTGCCAGGTCCAGATTGTGTCATGGGTCCCTGTACGGCCTCCCATTGCTGCTGCCAGGCCCGTAATCTGCCATGGGCCCCCGTACCGACTCCTCATGCTGCTGCCAGGCCCGTAATCTGCCATGGGCCCCTGTACCGCCTCCTCATGCTGCTGCCAGGTCCAGAGTGTGTCATGGGTCCCTGTACGGCCTCCCATTGCTGCTGTCTCTATCGCCACACTCTGCCATGTGCCACTTTCAGGTCTCCTCACACTGCTGGTGGTTTCCATTTTTGTCATAGGGTGCTGTATGGCCTCCCATTGCTGCTGCCTCCACCGCCACACTGTGGCTCCACACTCTGGTTTTGGCCCCGTGACTGCCCAAATGAGTGAAGTGTGCGGTGATTCTAAGATCGTCGGCACTCATCTGCATGTCATACTGCCTGACAGTATTATTTCTCTTCCCCAGCAGACTCCAAGGGCATTTAAATTAAAGGTACAGTGTTCAGCACTAATATTAAGTCTCTCTGAAGCCTAGAAACACCCTTTTTTAAGTTAAATTCACAGCGAATATATTCGACTCGAATCGAAATTTTTCTACGAATTCGCCGAATCAGTCGAATCGAATTTTTGAATACTTCGCTCATCTCTAATTATTAAGAATATAACAGAATATGTAGAAAGGAAATAAAGGCCACAAAAATTGAAAACGAACGACAGATTGCAAAAGCTAGCAGGACAAACCCCCAAAAATTCTTCAAATATATTAATAGTAAAAAGGTCAAGTCCAAGCATGTAGGCCCTTTACAAAATAATCTAGTGGGTGATTGGGATCAAAGAAGGCAAATTTATTAAATACCTTCTTTAGCTCTGTCTTTACAAAGGAGCATGGGGGTGCTCTTGTCCATAATGGGCGTGGTATTGACAAAGACCCAGATGATCCACATTTGCTCACAACTGATATGATCCAAAAATATTTAGACAGAATAAAGGTGAATAAAGCAACTGGCATACACCCACGGATGCTTAAAGAATTGAGCTTTGTCATTTCAAAGCCATTGTTTCTAAATTTTAGGGACTCTTTAATGACTGGCATAGTACCACTGGATTGGCGTACGGCCAATGTGGTGTCTATATTTAAAAAGGGGTCAAAATCTTTACCAAGTAATTATAGACCTGTTCGTTTAACTTCTATAGTTGGGAAGATACTGAAGAGTTTAATAAAAGACCACATAGATGAGTTCTTGCTTGTAAAAAATATTTTAAGCAACAAACAGCATGGATTCATGAAAGACAGAAGTTGTCAAACAAATCTGATTTCTTTTTATGAGGAGGTGAGTAGAACCTTGGACAGAGGGGTGGCAGTGGATGTGGTATACTTGGACAGAGGGGTGGCGGTGGACGTGGTATACTTGGACAGAGGTGTGGCGGTGGACGTGGTATACTTGGACAGAGGGGTGGCGGTGGACATGGTATACTTGGACAGAGGGGTGGGGGTGGACGTGGTATACTTGGACAGAGGGGTGGCAGTGGACGTGGTATACTTGGACAGAAGGGTGGCGGTGGACATGGTATACTTGGACAGAGGGGTGGGGGTGGACGTGGTATACTTGGACAGAGGGGTGGCGGTGGACATGGTATACTTGGACAGAGGGGTGGCGGTGGACGTGGTATACTTGGACAGAGGGGTGGCAGTGGATGTGGTATACTTGGATTTTGCAAAAGCATTTGACACAGTTCCCACACATGGCTAAAGGTAGAGTCTGCAGGCTTGGAAAAATCTGTATGTAAATGGATAGAAAACTGGCTAAAAAGATCGTATTCAGAGAGTAGTGGTTAATGATTCATACTCTGAATGGTCTAGGGTTGTCAGTGGTGTACCCCAAGGTTCAGTGTTGGGACCCTTACTTTTTAATATATTTATAAACGATATAGGGTCTGGGATTATAAATCCCATTTCATTCTTTGCATTCAAACTGTGCAGTAAAATAACATCCTTACAGGATGTCTTCAATTTACAAGCCGACCTCAATGCACTGTGTAATTGGGCAACTATGTGGCAAATGAGGATTAATGTTGATAAATGTAAGGTTCTGCACTTGGGGGCTAAGAATATGCATGCATCATACATACTAGGGGGGGGGTACAACTGGGGGAATCAATGGCGGAGAAGGATCTGGGAGTTCTGGTAGATCACAAGCTTAATAATGGCATGCAATGCCAAGCTGCGGTTTCTAAAGAAAGCAAAATCCTCTCTTGTATTAAAAGAGGTATAGACTCCAGAGAGAGATATCATATTACCCCGGTACAAATCATTAGTAAGATCTCATCTGGAATATGTAGTTCAATTTTGGGCAATAATTCACAAAAAGAACATTGGGGAACTGGAGGAAGTACAGAGAAGGGCAACCAAACTGATAAGAGGCATGGAGGAGCTCAGCTTTGGGGAAAGATTAGAGGAACTGAATTTATTCTCTCTTGGAAAAGGAGATTAAGGGGGATATGATCACCATGTATAATACATAAGGGGGGATATGATCTCCATGTATAATACATAAGGGGGATATAATGAACATGTATAAATACATCAGTGGTTCATATAGTGAACTCGGTGTAGAGTTATTCACCTTGAGGTCATCACAGAGGATAAGGGGGCACTCTTTACATCTGGAGGAAAAGAAATTTAATCTCCAAATACAGAAAGGTTTCTTCACAGTAAGAGTTGTGAAAATGTGGAATAGACTCCCTCAAGAGTTGGTTCTGGCCAGCTCAGTGGATTGCTTTAAAAAAGGCCTGGATTCTTTCTTGTATACACAGAATATAACTGGTTATTAACAATTATAGGTAAAGTTGATCCAGGGAATATCCGATTGTCAGATTTTTTGTGTTGCCTAGGGCAGCACAACACCTAAATACACCACTGCTGCCTTAGTGAATGGACTACTGGGACTGTCATTTGCCCTAATTTTACCACAGTGAATTGGACTCAATAGGACTGATTATAATTTCTGCATTTGCTTTATGGTGAAGGTTTGTTATTTCATGTGCACCTATCTTTCTGTGGTTTTTCTAGATTGTTTTTGGGCTAAATATAGATTAAGTCACGCAATAGATTCCAGCTATAAAATGTCAATGTTGGTGCACAAAGGGTTGGTCTTTGGTGTAGAGTATTGTGGCACCATAGAGTATGCAAACATGGGGTCAATATACATAAGGGAAGGTGAGAGCTCTTTCACACATGTGTTGATTCTGAAGAACCAAGCAATATTAATTACCGTGTCTATAGCATTTATGATGTGCTTATGACGTCTTTTCGTTGTGTCTATGAAGCTTCAAAAGTGCTTCAAGGATGCTTGATAAATGCACATGCAAGTGTTGCTTTTCTAGTGGGAAGTGCTTAAAGGGGAAGTGATGGAGAGGAAATAATCTACTTTAGGCGTGGTTAGGTTGTGGTGTGATAGACATTTTTGTGAATACTCTACAAGATGGACGTATACTTCCATCTCTTTGACACTTAGCTTGATCCAGCTCAACTTTGCTGACAGAAAAAGCTTTGCCACTGGCAATAATGCTCAATGCCTCTGCTTCTACCTGGCACTGTCAGTGTTGCTGGTTGACTTGATGCTTTTACCCGCACACAGAAGTGAATGGTGTTACCACATGGCTGCTCTGTACAACCAGATAACACTTTATAAATGCTTTGCTAACACGCCACAAATGCTCTAGGTGTTGTTAAGGTGCAGTTACAGAACGTTACCATTGAAATCAATGGAGGTGGCTAACAAGCATAGATGCCTCATGAAGGTGCAAACCTGCTTAGCATGTAGCATGACACAATGCTACCGCTCCTGTGTGAACAGCACTGTGACTGTGTGGTGCCATTCTAATATTCATGGCAGGTGCTGAAGGGCAGTTATGAGGCTTTTGATATGCTGAATAAATGCTGCATAAACACATAGTATCTACACACGTGAATGAGCCCTTAAGAGTTGCATGGTGTGGTAGTGTAAGAGGGGTCTTACTGTAGGGCATTGCACACTGCAATGGAAGCTCTTTGCAAAAACCTACCAACACCAACTTCCAGGTATGGAAACCCAGTTTATCATAGAGTTCAAGCACATGTAGTTTCTTACATAAACCAGCACATTCTTCCCTTAGTGGCATTGAACACTTAAATGTGAGCAGAAAAGCTAATTCTCCGAGATATGCCCTTTTCCATACACGTCCAATACAACATCATTATCACTGAGATAATGCCATTGTGTGACTAACTGTGATGCTGCAAATCAGAGTTTTCTTTTTCTTTTTTTTCCTCTCTTTTTTTTCCAACAGTTAAATCAATCAAAAGCATTCTTCAAAATAAATTCAGAATCCTTGACCTGAAAATGGTATTTGTGTTTAGTGATTGTGTTGTTGATCCGGACCATGGAACAAAAGAGTCAGACCCCCGATGATGAAAATATGTTGTGGGCTTGACCTTTATCGCCCAACAAACAGTTTCATTTGTAGCGCCTAGTGTCCATATGAGAGCAATCAGCTCAATGCCAAGGTTCAGCAGAAAGTATAACTGTCTCCGGTGATCTATTTAGAAAGAAAGACGCAGACTGAAGGCACCACTGCCTTCATTGCTTTATCCTCTGACAGTATCCATCTTTCCAAATTGATTTTTGATATCCATAGTGACCTGGAAGAGAGACACCGCGATAACTCTGAGAAAGTGGAAAACAATGTAATTCTCACAAATATGAATTACTTGCCGGCAGGTTAAATCTACTGTGCAATGAATTATGTGACCCTGAAGCTCCTATAATTCTTTTGTATTTTATAGACTCGTGAAAGGGCCTTAGAGCTTTGACAAGCACTTAACAGCCAAAATCAGAGCTTAAACAAGCCTGTTGGACATTTGATTTAGTTGTCTTAAGCATAACGTTGCCAGTCTGTTTCACCTGTTAAGTGCAAGATGACATCTATTCATTTGGTTGGTATTGAGCATTGTTTTCTTGGTTCAATTTTATGGCTTTTTTTTTTGCATTCTACTTCTATACTGTTTTAGCTTGAAAGCAAAAAAAAGTCCATTAGAAATTTTTAAAAATGAATAACTCCTTAAAAGTTAAATTAAAATAAAAACAGCTTTTGTACTTCTTTTCCAATACTGGATGTCGCTTTTTACTTACCTAAATTCACCAGGGTACAAAGTCTTCTTTGTTATGGACTGCAGAGTGGGAGGGCACTTCTTCAGGTGCCTATGTCACTTTTTATTGAGGAAATTTCCCATTGACTGTCCAGTAGTATGATCCTTACATTCTCCAAAAAAGTTCTGTGGCATGTTGATGTCATGACGAGGGGTAATAATAGAAAGATGGTTGTGGTTGGCCCAGACTGCAGCAGTGGATCGCTGGCTTCCTCTCCTGGAAGATGCACTGTGGAGGGTAAGGTGATGGCAAACTCAGGCATTTTTAAAGGAGGCCCTGAAGGTTTTATTTTTGTTAATGGGTGGAGTCATGGTGGGAAGAAGGTATAGGGGTGTTTAGATTTGTCTGGAGTCGGGCTTTAAAGAGCAACCTTACTTGTATGATAAACATAGGTAATGGTGGGGATTGTTAAAGACGGGAAGCAAGCAGTAAAATTTAAAGAGTAGCAGGAAGAAGAAAGAGCAAGAAATCCTTACTACTTGTGGTAGAGGTTATCCAAAATAAATCTGATTAATGTGTAATTGCTGCTTTTTTTCATACGTCCAAATCTCAAGATCATTACTGAATGCTGGTAACAAAAAAAATCATGCAATGATGGGAGGTGACCGCTAGGAATGAGGATTCTTGAAGTTCGCAAATTGTAGACATTTGGCTGAAAGTGTTGTTGTCAAAAAAAAATAAAGGGAAAACTTCACATATCATTTGCCCCTGGTCATAGTCCTTGCCCCTGGCTAGCCAAATCACAAACCTGTAATATGCCTATCATATGAAGAAATGGATAATCCATTCTCCCCTTCTATAAAAAAAAAATTAAAAATGGGTTCACAGCAGTCATATTTTCGGTGTGTTCAGAATGTGTCACAGTCAGGGATTAGGTTTGGAGGCCAGTAGCTATAGCAGTAGAAAGGTTCGCATATAAACCAGCAGGACAAATACACAAGCAGGTCCTCCTGTCTGATGACATGGGCTCACCCAAGGTATGGTGTGCTAGTGCCACGTCACTGTCCTCAGGATCACCTCACCTGGGGGGTGAGCAAGTTGGTGCTTTGTAACAGATGTAGCAGGCTGGCATAAAGCAGAAGCTTTAACCGCTTGCCCTCTGCCATATAGCAGAAATACTGCTACAATCGGCACGACTGTGCAAAATCACATATTTATACGTGATTTGCATTTCCGGGTAGGGGGCGCGCATGTGCCGCCCTACCCGCACTGCTATTGGCTGCTGGGGATGTCAATTACCGGGTCCCAGCTGGCAATTCTCGGCCGGGACTCGGTGATCGTCGGCAAAGCAAAAACAAAACAGGTCTCTTCTGTCAGCATGAACATGCTGCTTTGTATCTCTCTGCACACAATGTAAAACACACGCAGCACACAGTTAACCCTTTGATCGCCCCAGATGTTAACCCCTTCTTGTCCATTGTCATTAGTACAGTGTCAGTGCTTTTTATTAGCACTGATCACTGTAATAGTGTCACTGGGGATGTCAATAGAAGTTAGTCAGTTCCCACCCAGTATCAGAATGCCCACCGCAGTCCCACAGTCCTGCTATAAGTCGCTGATTGCCGCCATTACTAGTATATAAAAATTAAAATCCCAGTATATATACCGCCATTTCTAGATGCTATAACTTTCACGTAAACCAATTAATATACACTTACTGGGATTTTTTTTTTAGCAAAGACATGGAGCAGAATACATTTTGGCCTAAATTTATTAAGACATTTGATTTTTTAAATATTTATATTGGATATGTTTTATAGCAAAAAGTCCAAAATATTGTTTTTTTTTCACATTTTTCAATCTTTTTTTGTTTATAGTGCAAAAAATCAACTCAGAGGTGATCAAATACCAACAAAAGAAAGCTCTATTTGTGGAAAAAGAAGGACATACATTTCATTTATGTAGAGCGCTGCATAACCGTGCAATTGTCAGTTAAACAACACAAAAAATGGCCTGGTCAAGAAGGGGGGTTAGTCCTCTGGAGGACAAGTGGTTAACTGCCATTGTAACCTATGTGTGTGTCAACAGGTTTCTGTGCAATTCCCACACCGCATCAAAATCGCACCCCTTCATGCGAACCGCTGCGGGTATGTATGCAAAGTTAACTACACCCCGGAAGTGGTTCGCAAAACGCGGTGCGATTTGCAGAATAGGATGGCATGGGTATGAACGCCCATGAGATCCGATTCTGGTGCGGACAAAAAAAAGGTCCTGCATGATTTTTGTGTGAATACGGTGGGATTTAAGTCATACAAAATGTATGGCTCAAATTGCACCGCACATAAATCACATGTGATTTGCACAGGAATGCAATGCCATTCCTGTGCGAATCACATGCGATGTGCAGTGTGAACCAGAACTTAAAAAGAAGTCAAACAACCATGTGATAATAAATGCATTCATATGATCACTACCCTTAATAAAAGACAGATTTTTGGCACGATCAGTCATATTTTCAAAACAAACGTCAAAATGTCATGATTTCTGTCAGGGTATGCAAACATTTGAGCACAACTGAAAGTATAATTGATAGTATTAAAAGCAAAGTAAATATTATTCCTTTAATAAATCACCCCCTAAATCGTTAATGGGCAGATTTTTTTTAATCTGCTTGGTTTGCATTAAAAATAATAATAATAATATTCATCGTCGTCATCATCATCATCACTTTCAGTTCAAATAAAATGTGTTGTTTTTTTTATTATTATTTTGATGTTTTTGGTTTGCCTTTCTTTTGTGTCTTATAGCATCAATTTTTGGCTCCTACTGAGCTTTATTGAAGCAATCGGTTGGTTTGTTCAGAAATGCCGGGTTCACTCTCCAGTAGGTCATTTAATTTAACAACATAGAACTAAACATAAAACCAGTTTTGATGCTATTTTTTTCACCCCCGAAATAAGGCATTTTCAATCTAGTCAATACTTGACAAAGAACAGAAGTCTAATAATGGAAATAAAGTGTTTTCAAAAGGAACTTAACAAAGAAAATAAAGCCTCAATATATTTTCCCAATCATTATTTGAAAGGTTTACATGCTGAATGTTTATGTTAGTTTCCTAAAATGTATTCTCTGGAAACAATACCCCCTCGCTATACACAGTTTAACTGTAATATTGGACCAAAAAAAAGTTGAGTGTTGTCTGTACAGGCTCAAAAGTGTTTTGAATGTCTGTGGATAGGTTTTGATGCTTATTTATTTATTTCAAGTACTTATTTAGCACCATCAATTTACACAGCTCTTTACATATATATTGTACATTCACATCAGTCCCTAACCCTCAAGGGGCATACAATCTAAGATCCCTAACTCACAGTCATATACAAGGGCCAATTTTTAGACAGTATCCAATTAACCTACCAGCATGTCTTTGGAATGTGGGAGGAAACCGGAGTACCCAGAGGAAACCCACGCACACACAGGGAGAACATGCAAACTCCAGGCAGGAGGTGCTATGGCTGGGATTTGAACCAACGACCTTAGTACTGCCAGGTGGAAGTGCTAACCATTTAGCCACTGTGCTGCCCAAGTTTGGTCTAGGTTCCTTATTGACAGTTCCTTATTTAGAGGATGGGTTCCTTGTTTAGCAGCTATATTTCTTATTTAGAAGATGGGTTCCTTATTTAGAGACTGGGCTTTTAATTTAGAGGCTGTGTCTTTTATATAGAGGATGGGTTCCTTATTTAGAGGCTGTGTCTTTTATATAGAGGATGGGTTCCTTATTTAGAGGCTGTGTCTTTTATATAGAGGATGGGTTCCTTATTTAGAGGCTGTGTCTTTTATATAGAGTATGGGTTCCTTATTTAGAGACTGGGTCTTTTATATAGATTATGGGTTCCTTATTTAGAGGCTGTGTCTTTTATATAGAGGATGGGTTCCTTATTTAGAGGCTGTGTCTTTTATATAGAGGATGGGTTCCTTATGTAGAGGCTGTGTCTTTTATATAGATTATGGGTTCCTTATTTAGAGGCTGGGCCTCTTATATAGAGTATGGGCTTTCTTATATAGAGGAGGGGTTCCTTATTAGAGGCTGGGTCTTTTATATAGAGTATGGGTTACTTATTTAGAGGATGGGTTCCTTATTTAGAGACTGGGCTAATTATTTAGAGGCTGGCTCTTTTATATAGAGTATGGGTTCCTTATTTAGAGGTTGGGCCTCTTATATAGAGTATGGGCTCTCTTATATAGATGATGGGTTCCTTATTTAGAGTCTGGGTCTCTTATATAGAGTATGGGTTCCTTATTTGGATTTTGGTCATTTGGAACCTGCGTTACCCAAAAAAACAACTACACATAAATAAAGAGATACTGGATTGATGACTAGTTTCAGTTTCCTAAACCTCTGGCTCTCATTCTGACACACTTTAGCAGCCTGTAAGGTAAAGGTGTTTTTTTTATTACTTTTGGAATACAGGAAATAAAGTTCTCCACTTTCTCAAAAAAATTTCAGTTTGGTGTAATAACATCTTTCAAATTGTTAAGTAATGCCCTTCAGGGTAGCTAGGTAGTTTTTTTGTCAGTCAAAGACTGAGTAGCAGCCTGGGATGAGTCAGCCTGTGACTGAGGCAGGAATTCACCTCAGGATAGTCTAGGGAGGTTCTGAAGGCAACCCTTAAATATCGCAGAGCCTGAGTGGAAGGGAGCAGTGTTGGGTGAAAGATGAAGTAAGAGGCTGGAGTGTGGAGCCTAGGAGGGGACCTACAGGCAGGTGCTGGAGAAGAGGATCTCCACTGTACCACCATCTCCGAGGGAAGATATCCTGAGCAGCAGGGAAGGTGCCAGCCCAGTGAAAAGCCTGAAGGCCGCCACCAATTGATTAAGCAATCAGGAGAGGACAATGTGAGTACTCTTACACCCCCCGGGGCCAGATAAGGGGAGAGGGCAGTCAGGTGGAAAACCCAGCTACCTTCTCATCCAGAGCTGCTGTGCTAAACTGGCAGTTTTTGAGCCCCCTTGCCCAGGGAATACCCTCAGTGCAGCTGGGTGAAGAGGAGGATTCATCTTGGGGTCTAAGGAGGTACTCCAGAGAGCTGGAATGCTCTTAAAAGAGAGCCTATTTTGTCCACATCTGTACATAGCTGCTAAGGAGTTTGTCCTCAAGTTTGCAGTTTTCTTGGGCGTCCCATACACCCCTTAACCCCATCCATTCTAAACCCTTCAAAAAAAAAAATCACAAAACCAAGCTCAAGGACTGTTTCCTGACTCCAGTGTGCAAAGTGGGGAAAAAATGCGTGTTGCCTATCTGTGCAGAGCTTTATGGGGACTCAAAACTCAGCGAATTCTAAGGGGGTGGTGCTACAGTTATTACTGTTTGTGCCTCCACATTTAGGAGATCTCCCATCACTTCTACTGCCAATGATCACCAAGGAAATATTGGGAATCCCCAGTGAGAGAAGATTGAATGCTTCCCCTGTTCCCCATTCGATCCAAAACCAAAAAAGTCTTGTTGGAGTACCTGTTTGGTGTCATGTTGAACACAGTAAGGATTTTGATAATGCATGGAAAAATCTCATTTTCTTTGTGAATGCTCGGTGTGATACTTGTACAATAACTATAGAGGGAATTTGTAAGCTATATCATATTTTTGTCTTCAACTGGGCTACATGAATTATACAAATTCCCAACGACAGATTTGTGTATTTGTAATGTTCAATGTGTACAGTGCATATATTCATTAGTAGGCTTTCAAAACATGGTTACAAAATAGCCACTAAATGAGTCAGAGCCAGGGGCGGACTGACAAATCATGGGGCCCCCAGGCAATAGGAGATCATGGGGCCGCTGTGCCCTTGCCCAAACTCAAAAAAGCCTATGAAAAAGGTACTAGGGGCATCTCATGGGGCCCCCTACTGACCCTGGGCCCTCGGGCAGTGCCCGAGTTTCCAAATGGTCAGTCCGCCCGTGGTCAGAGCAGTGACTTCCCCCCTTCCTCACCAAGGTTTAAAGGATAAGTTCATCTTTGAGAACATGTTCCACCCGTTTATAGGGTGGCACATTTAACATGTTCCCGATCCTTCAGCCATCTCCCGGTCTCCTCCCATGACAGCAATATGGGGAGAAGTTCTCTAGCTAGCTGTCACTTATTAGAACAGCACGGCCCTGTGGGGCCTTAATGGACTACAAGTCCAATGGCTGTTTGCTTGTAGTTCTCAATGAATGGGATATACGAGCAATCAGTTATACTGACAGTCTGTGGGAGACCTGCATGGCACCAGCGATTTGCTGATCGCTGATGCAAAGCTTTACAAGCTCCTACTACAAAAACTAATAAATGCACATTTTTTGCCTGCATTATTACTTTTTTGTAGAAAGGGGAACTTATCCTTTAAGCCTCCTATACAGTTTTTGTCTGTTTCAGTTAAAGTGGAACTGCACTGCATCTGAGCACCAGAAACCAAAAATGCTATTTAATTCATTGTTAATATTCAAAGCAAGCTCACTCGTTCATCCATGTTTTCATGCTTTATTTTGCTGAGAAATCACTTTGAAAAACACCCCCTGGAATTTCTGGCAGTGGCCATCTTAAGTAAGGGCAGATGATTCATGTATCATTTACTTCCTGGAATCCATCTGCCCTTAGCTCAGCCATAGGCTAAGTTGAGAACCTTCCCTCTGCCTGAAAAGACTGCTGGAATGGATGACATCATTTGCCTAGGCATGGAAACCAGAAAGTAACTGGAGATGTACTAAAAATGTTTAAAACATGAAAATATGATATATTTTCCTATGTATTTACTAATGCTAACAGCCTAAGTATTAAAAATAGTCCATGTTGATTGAGAGAGTGAAGTTCCACTTTAATGACTGTGTTTCAGTCTACATATGAAGTTGATGATCATTAGCAGCTGCTTGGTATATTCATACACCTGACTCTAATCCGACAAAACCCTGACTTTGTGCAAATGTACAGAGTGTGCAAATATAAGAATTGATGCTGGTTTGAAGTCAAAGGATAATCACAACAAATATTGAGTTGATTTACATTTTTCTTTCATTTTCTCACTTTGCATTTTGTAAATTGATAAAAATATACAATTAGGCAATCTGGAAGGTTTTATGACCAGGCCATATTTTGCTATACAGCACTGCACTACTTTAACTGGCAATTTTGCCGTCATGCAATATCATATTATACACACAAATGTATGGTGGTATTTGATCACCATTGGGTTTTTTATTTTTTGTTAAAAAGACTGAAAATTTAAAAAAATATATATTTTCTATTTTGTCACAAAACATATCCAATAAAATTAAATTTCATCATAAATTTAGGTCAAAATGTATTTTGCTACATGTCTTTGGTAAAAAAAATCCCAATAAGTATATATTAATCGGTTTGTGTGAAAGTTATACAGTCTACAAACCAGGGGTGGACTGACAACTCATAGGGCCCACGGGCAATCGGGGATCATGGGGCCCCTGTGTCCTTGCCCAAACTCAAAAAAACCTATGAAAAATGTACCAGGGGCATCTCATGGGGCCCCCTACTGATCCTAGGCCCTCAGGCAGTGCCCAAGTTTCCAAATGGTCAGTCCGCCCCTGCTACAAACTATGGTGTATGTATTTGATTCGGATGTACTGATCTCATTTCATGAGGCCCTAAAATGTCAGGACAGTACAAATTCCCCCCCAAAATGACCTTTTTGGAAAGTAGACAGTCTGAGACATTTAGTAAGAAATGAATAAAATGTGGGGGGTTCGCATTTTTTTTTACATACTGTCACCAGTGCAGTACAACATCATCATCATCTCTTTTTGTATTTTTGTAACTTTTTTAATTTTTTACTATTTTGTTTACACACTTTTATCAGAGTAGTTCAGTGTCACCATAGTAACACTGTACTATTTTGAGAGGGTGATCAGGGATTTTTTTTTTTACACTTTGCTATTACAATGAAGATTATTGTAACAGCAAAGTTTTCAACTGTCGTGAATGGGTTGACCATTCATGACAGCGGTAATCACTAGTGATATGTGATTGGCTACAGACAACCACATGGTACAGGGTGCTATGATTGGCCCAGGTGGTAGATGTGGGCCAATCACAGCATAGTCAAAACAGCTGTTATAAATTAATTCATTGATAACAGCTTTGTTGGCATTGTGATCATGTGATCGCATAGCGATCACAAGATCACTGGACCCCGAGTACTGGGATCCGCATTCCACTGTGTCAAGAGCCCAAGCAGACAAAATCATGTACATGTAGCCAGGTTGGGGAGAAGGAGAGGGAAGGGGCAATGTCGCTGTTCTGGCTCATTCAGTTGTATGTGTGTAAATTGAAACTTGAGGGCTTGATCTCTATAGCCAACAGAATTTTCCAGCAATGCAGTTGCTCTTCTGACAAGAATACTACCTGATGGCTGGATATATAAATATTACTTAGATGTACGCAAAAATGTTAACTATTGTTATGCAATAATTTCGTATTTATCTGACTAAAAATGGAGGAATATGTTAAAAATGTGTATTATATATATATATTTACAGATAAAGAAAATACATAAATTCCAGTATGAAATCATATTCTTTTTCTCATTTCTTAATATGCACTATACAGTAAACTGAGCCACGTTTGTATATTTATATTTAAAAAAAAAAAAATATGTATATATATACTATATTGCCAAAAGTATTGGGACGCTTGCCTTTACACACACATGAACTTTAATGGCATCCCAGTCTTAGTCCATAGGGTTCAATATTGAGTTGGCCCCGCCCTTTGCAGCTATAACAGCTTCAACTCTTCTGGGAAGGCTGTCCACAAGGTTTAGGAGGGTGTCTATGGGAATGTTGGACCATTCTTCCAGAAGCGCATTTGTGAGGTCAGGCACTGATGTTGGACGAGAAGGCCTGGCTTACAGTCTCCGCTCCAATTCATCCCAAAGATGTTCTTTCGGGTTGAGGTCAGGACTCTGTGTAGGCCAGCCAAGTTCCTCCACCCCAAACTTGCTCATCCATGTATTTATGGACCTTGCTTTGTACACTGGTACGTATTCATGTTGGAACAGGAAGGGGCCATCCCCAAACTGTTCCCACAAAGTTGGGAGCATGAAATTGTCCAAAATGTCTTGGTATGCTGACACCTTAAGAGTTCCCTTCACTGGAACGAAGGGGTCAAGCCCAACCCCTGAAAAACACCCCACACCATAATCCCCCTCCACCAAACTTTACACTTGGCACAATGCAGTCAGGCAAGTACTCCTGGCAGCTGACAAACCCAGACACATCCATCAGATTGCCAGACAGAGAAGTGTAATTGGTCACTCCAGAGAACACATCTCCACTGCTGTAGAGTCCAGTGGCGGCGTGCTTTATACCACTGCATCTGATGCTTTGCATTGCAGTTGGTGATGTAAGGCTTGGATGCAGCTGCTCGGCCATGGAAACCCATTCCATGAAGATCTCTATACACTGTTGTTGCGCTAATATGAAGGCCACACAAAGTTTGGAGGTCTTTAGCTATAGACTCTGGAAATAGTTGGCGACTTCTGTGCACTCTTCATCATGCTCTGACCCCGCTCTGTAATGTTACATGGCCTACCCAGGGGCGGACTGACCATTTGGAAACTTGGCACTGCCCGAGGGTCCGGGGTCAGTAGGGGGCCCCATGAGATGCCCCTGGTATCTTTTTCATAGGCTTTTTTGAGTTTGGGCAAGGACACAGGGGCCCCATGATCCCCTATTGACCGGGGGCCCCATGAGTTGTCAGTCCGCCCCTGGGCCTACCACTTTGTGGCTGAGTTGCTGTTGTTCCCAGTCGCTTCCACTTTGTTATAATACCACTAACAGTTGACTGTGGAATATTTAGTAGAAAGGAAATGTCATGGATGGACTTATTGCACAGGTGGCAACCTACCACAGTACCATGCTTGAATTCACTGAGCTCCTGAGAGTGACCCATTCACAAATGTTTGTAGAAGCAGTCTGCATGCCTAGGTGATGATTTTATATACCTATGGCCATGGAGGTGATTGGAACACCTGAATCCAATGATTTGGAGGGCTAGACCAATACTTTTCGCAATATAGTGTTTATATATATATATTGCAGAATTTAAGAAATATTTTCTTTATGTCTTATAAACTTCAAACATTTACTAAACTGGCAAATCCAGTAATCTCCGACAGATAACTACACTGTTCACATATGCCTCAAATTTGCCATCATCCATTCACCTGATATCACTGGTTCCCTGCCATAGGCCAGCCAAACAAGTTTACAAATATCAGAAAATGTTGCCAAGACTGTGGACAAGCATGAGATGAATGTAGGCAAATCCAGCTGATCAAGTGTTCTTGGATTGACCCAACCAGGGGAGGACTGACAACTCATGGGGCCCCCGAGCAATAGGGGATCATGGAGCCCCTGTGTCCTTGCCCAAACTCAAAAAAGCCTATGAAAAAGGTACCAGGGGCATCTCATGGGGCCCCCTACTGACCCAGGGCCCCTCGGGCAGTGCCCGAGTTTCCAAATGGTCAATCCGCCCCTGGACCCAACCGTAATAAATCGACTCCTATTACAGTGTAATACTTTCTACCCCCTAGTAAAAGAGTTCCAGCATAAGGTGTGGCGCAGCGGCAGTGTTTGGCTATACATCTATACACTATACAGCCTACTGTCTTTCTCTGGGAATATGCCGAAAATCCGATGCAAATGTCACTTAATTTACATGACAAAGTGCTGCTATTATTTAAATATGACAGAATGCCTCTGAGAGCAATTTTGGAAAATTATTAAAACAATGTTATGAGTTAAATGTCAACGCGTGGTAATTATGTTTGTGTTAATTGTTAATTAGGCCCATAATGGAGGCTGACTTAATTAATAATGGCTCTTTACATGCTTGTGAGGCTTTGAGGCAAGCTGACTGCACAAAACCGCCATCTCACTCCCTGTATGTATTCTAGGGATGAACAGCAAATTCTGCATCTGGACAGAAAAGGGTTACCCACAATGCACCACTTCTTTAATAACAGTTGGTATTCTACTTCTTCACAAGAATCACAAGATTTGATAATAAATAAGTCATAATACTTGCATCTTACTTATGTCTGTATTTTGTTTTTATACAGCCAGGATATTATTTTGGAATTTGTAAGTCCAAGACATCTCCGATGTGTCTAGCTGTCCCTCATTTCAATCCAAATCTCTCTGCTCAGTGTCTGGAAAAGGTCAAACAGTGCGGAAGAAGACAATAGGAAACTGAGCCCTCTTCCCCAGTACTTCCTCTCCTCCTCTCCCCCATAGGGTGTCTGAGTTGGTGGTGCCACAGAAAAGAAAAAAGGTTCCTGAGTCAGTAGTGTCACTGGAAAAAAAAAAATGTCCTTGTGTCAGTGGTGTCATTAAAAAAGGAAGAAATGTCCCTGTGTCTGGGGTGTAACTGGAAGAAGAAATGTCCCTGCGTCTGGGGTGTAACTGGAAGAAAAAATATCCCTGTGTCAGTGGGGTCACAGGAAGGAAAAAATGTCCCCATGTCAGTGGTGTCAGAGGAAAAAAAAACCTTTTTCTTTGTCATTGCTTATACTGGAAGGAAAAAATGTACCTGTGTTGGTGGCATCACAGGAAGGAAAAAAATATCCCTGTGTCTGGGATGTCAATGGAAGGAAAAAAAAGTATCTGCATCAGTAGAGTCAATGAAAGGAAAGAATATCCCTTTGTGGTGTCACTGAAAAGTAAAAATGTCTCTGCATCGGTGGTATCACTGAAAGGAGAAAAAATCAATGTGCCATGGTGTCACTTGGAGAAAAAAATGTATCTATGATGGTGCTGTCACTGAATGGAGAAAAGGTCCCTATGTCTAGGGTATCACTTGAAGAAAAAATGTCCCTGTGTCACAAGAAGGAAAAGATGTCCCCATGTTAGTGGTGTCACAGGAAAGAAAAATATTCCTTTGTCATTGGTGTCATTGAAAGGATACAATCTACCTATGTTGGTGGCGTTTCTGGAAGCAAAAAATGTCCCTGTGTCTAGGGTGTCACTGGAAGGAAAAACATGTATCTGCATTGGTAGTGTCAATGAAAGTAAAGAATGTCCCTGTGTTTGTGGTGTCACTGAAAAGTAAAAATGCCCCTGCATCGGTGGTGTCAGTGAAAGGAAAAAAATCCATGTGTCATGGTGTCACTGGAGGAAACACCACTACAAAGCTCTTTCCCCACCCCCAATACAGAGCTCTTTCCTCCATCCTGACCCCCCTCTCCCCCTTCTGTGCTTACAACAAATGGCTTTGGGGAGTAGAGGGCATTGCAGTCACTCCTGACATTAAGAGACAGGGAGAAGGAAGCAGCTGGATCTCCCAGCATGCCTCCCCCTCTACATACAGCTGCTTCTCCCAGGTCACTTGTCAGTGACACATATTTCCATCAGCATGTGAGAATAAAAAGAGCCAGCCCAAGGAATTGTGACTATTACTGCACTGGACTTTTTCACCTTTAGGTGGGCTTAATGTGGTTGTAAAGGCTCAAGTTTTTTTACCTTCATGCATAAAGGTAAAAAGCCTTCGTGTGCAGCAGCCCCCCCCCCCCCCCCCCGTACTCTCTAATATTTACCTGAACCCCATCTTGATCCAGTGATGTGCATGAAACCAGTGGCTCTCCGAGGTCTCTGCCTCCTCATTGGCTGTAGTTGTCTCTGTGCCATGTTAAAACAAATCCTAGGCTCAGTGGCTGTAGAGCTCTGGTGCCCAATGTTCAGGCTTTTGGTATATGACAGGGGTCTCTAAACTTTCTAAACAAAGAGCCAGTTTACTGTCCTTCAGTCTTTAGGGGGGCTGGACTGGGGACAACGGGAGTACAAAATGTCCCAGTATCAGTGGGAGTAAACAATCCAATATCATTGTGTGACAGTGGGAGGAATTGTGCTTCACCATTGATGTCATCGGGAGGTGTTGTGCCCCTTCATTGGTGTCATTGGGGGGAACTAATAGCCTCGTGTAACATGTTCTCAGTTTTGTATTGCCTTCTGCAGCATATCCCCAGCCAAAAATGTACCATGTCCACACTCTGTGACCCTCATTTCCTTTATGAGGTCTGCAGTTTCTGACTCTCTTCTCAATATTACATATATTGAGCATTATGTGCAGCCCTTTGGTGATGTCAAGAGACACATATGAGGCCTCTTTTAGCTCATATATTGACAACCTCTGCTGTAGAGGGTCCTGGTGGGGTTTAATTCTGAACTGTGGTTGTAAGTGATAGCTGCTGTTCAAATCTAAGCCCAGGAGCTGAACTGATCATTTCCTGGGTGGGCTTGAACTCCCACAGCCAACTGCTCATTGTGTTTTTAATGGGCACATGCCATGGTGTCATCTGTAATATCATCTACATGTCCTTTGAGCTCCATCAACCATCTTTATATTTGACAGAGCTGAAGCTGATTTAGAGGCAAATATATTTTTTATTTTAGTAGAAACATCATAAAATAAAAGAAAGGTGTATACAAGTTATGCCAAGCCAATTGAAAAGAGCTTAAACAATATGTGTAATTAAAGTCTACACGACTCAGAGGCAAAACAGAGAATATAGCATATGAAGTCCACGTGGGCGCTCCATGAGCAAAAACAACAGGGTGTGTCTGTAGGAATCCACTGGCTAGGAACATCAGTTGGCACGATGATAAAAGCGGAAAATGTAGAAAGCAAAAGCTGGACAAGAACAAGAAAAGTAGACTGAGAAAGCTAAAGAGAAAGAAAGAGAAGAGAAGAGAAGAAAAAAAATGGGGAGGAGGGAAGGTAGTGGGTTGGGAAGGGATGGAGTGGGGTGAGAGTCAGGATAGAGATGAGGAGCATCAAAATGAGGAAGATCAAACTAAGGGGTTGGAGCAAGCATGGACAGATAGGCCAGATATGAGGGGAGTGAAACAGGATGAGACCAAGTGAAGGGTGGAGAGAGGTGCCAAGAAGCTTTCCGCCACTAGCCCATCTATGTATGAGGGCGAGGCCTGAATTGTGTACTTCAGGTGGTAGCATCTCCTTAAGGGCAGTTGTGGAGGAGAAATGGTTGACAAAGCTGCTTTATATCTTCCCTGCCTCCCCTTTTGCAGCAATGGATTACTACCATATCACTTTCCCAATCTGATCCAACCTCCCACCCTCTCCATGATAAAAGGGAAAAAAATAAAAAATGATAAATAATAAAAAATAAAAAATTATTCCCTGTTAATCCTCAGGATCCAAAAAATTAAATGCTGTGGTGACATTTGTGTATACGTTTTCCTCAAATTCCAATTACCAAATATAGGAAATTTACAAAAAATACAGGAGAACCGTAGAATCTAAATAAGCCAAATGAAAGATTAGAAATGCTGAACTTGACCCCCCTCCCAGGCAAGTCCGAATTGTGAAATGCTGATAATAAAATGTGAAGTAGCCAGTTCAGACTTTCATACTCCAGCCCACAATATTATATGATGCTCATGGAAAAGTTCGAGATAGGTGAGATTCGATCTCATTCAGGGGTATACACCTTCAGATCTCACTACAAGTAATAATTACCTGAGCCCCATCTCGATCCAGTGATGTGCACGAGACCAGTGGCTCTCCGAGGTCTCTGCCTCCTCATTGTCTGGGTTTATCTCTGTGCCATGTTAAAACAAAGCCTATCCTCAGTGGCTGTAGAGCTCTGGTGCCCAACTTGCAGCCTTTTGGTGTATGATGTGCAGTCCTTGGACCTTAACAGTCTGTGGTGGGAACATTGATTAGGCTACTAGCATTGATCTCTACAAGCCTCATGTAACATGTTCCCAGTTTTGATTTGTCTTCTGCTGCATATCACCAGCCAAAAATGGTAACATTTGCGTATACTTTTTCCTCAAATTCCAATTGAAGGAAATGTTTTAAAAATACAGAAAAACTGTAGAATCTAAATAAAACAAATGAAAGATTAGAAATGCTGAACTTGATCCCCCTCCTAGGCAAGTCCGAATTGTGAAATACTGAAAATAAAATGTGAGGTAGCCAGTTCAGACTTTCATACTCCAGCCCACAATATTACATGATGGAAAAGTTCGAGATAGGTGAGATTCGATGTCATTTGGGGGTATACACCTTCAGATCTCACTACACATGTGACAGATTCACTTTAATAAAGATAAAAGAAATCTTCCCGCCAGTCCCGCAGAAAGCCACCGAAGGAAGTTATTTCACATGAAGGATGGAGCCAGTCAGCGGCTGTGTACACACACTGAGTGGCCAGTATTTTTCACTAACCTGACAGCAGCTCAAATGAGCTGAACTGGATTCAGTGCTACAATAAAACAGGCCCAGGTTTCCCTTACAGCTGTTTTATTTCTTCTATCAGCAATAAAAGGTGTGTTTATTGAGCTCCATCTCTCAGCATCCACCCGCTTTTCTCCCCAAAGCAGAAAGAGTCAGTCACACTTCACATAGTCCTAGTTACATCATGGGGCAAGTGCTCTCCAGGCATAATACGAAATGGTATGTCAAAAATGCCTGCGCTAATCCCCACCATTTAACAGTGTAAACCAACAATATATCCCCCTAGGTATAAATAATTGTAATCAGTGAAAAACGAAAAAAAATGATTTAAAAAAACAATAATATGCCATATACAAATTCAGTTGGTGTCATAATTCAGTTATGTGCACAACAAATTCTTCAAATAATAAATGCCCCATACATTAAATATTGAATGCGAAAGGTAAAAGACCACTGTCCACCAGAAGAGATCCTGAGGATAAGAGTATCCGACGATAGGTATAAATCTTCCACCAGATTTTGATAAAATGCAGGCTTACCAAAAGGGAATGACCCTCAAACTAAAGAGAAGTCATACACAGCATGAGTGATAATGTTCCCCAGGAATCGCATCTTTCGGGGTCAGCAGGAAACCAGATTAGGCTCTGATCTGCTCCAACCGTATACTATAACTAGGATCTCTTCAGTCAGCCATCAATTACCACAGCTCATAAGAAGATGAAAGGCAAAATTCCCACATAGCGTAAAACCATCCAGAAACTTTATAAAATAAAAATGCTTTTACATTAAAATTTGATAATAGTGCTTTAACAAACAAAACTTGCTGGCCAGTAATACAAGCACTTCCAGATTGACTTCTGGTTACACAATGACGTCAAAAGCAGTAATAAATTAGATTACAATTCTGAGCAGCAAACTACAGAGAATGTAAATATGTAAAAGGTAAAGTGTGTTTTATATATATATATATATACACCATGTACTATGAAAATAGAGCATAGAGCAAATAAATAATTAGACAGAAAAAAAGAAGTCATCGATTACAGTAGCTAAGTGGTTAGCACCTCTGACTAGAAGCACTAGGGTTGTCAGTTCTAATCTCAAGCACAGCACTACTTGTACAGAGTTTAAGTGTTCTCCCTGTGCCTGTGTGAGTTTCCTCCCACATTCCAAAGACATGCTGGTAGGTTTACTTGGCCCTAGCATGTGTATGTATGAATGCGAGTTTGGGACCTTAGATTGTATGCTTCTTGAGGGCAGGGACTGATGTGAATGTACAATATATATATAAAGTGCTGTGTAAATTTATATATATATATATATATATATATATATACACACACACACACTATATTTCCAAACGTATTTGGGCACCCCTCCAAATCATTGGACTCAGGTGTTCCAATCACCTCCATGATTAAAAAATATGCATGCAGACTGCTTCTTCAAACATTTGTGAAAGAATGGGTCGCTCTCAGGAGCTCAGTGAATTCAAGCGTGGTACTGTGACAGGTTGACACCTGTGCAATAAGTCCATCTGTGATATTTCCTTTCTACTAAATATTCCACGGTCAGCTGTTAGTGGAATTATAACAAAGTGGAAGCAACTGGGAACAACAGCAACTCAGCCACAAAGTGGTAGGCAGAAGTCGCCAACTGTCTGCAAAATCAGAAGCTAAAGATCTCCAAACTTTGTGTGGCCTTCAGATTAGCACAACAACAGTGCATAGAGAGCTTCATGGAATGGGTTTCTATGGCCGTGCAGCTGTATCCAAGCCTTACATCACCAAGTACAGTGTAAAGCGTCAGATACAGTGGTGTAAAGCACACCGCCACTGGACTATAGAGCAGTGGAGACGATCTCTGGAGTGATGAACCATGCTTCTCTGTCTGGCAATCCAGTGGACATGTCTGGGTTTGGCGGTTGTTAGGAGAATGGTACTTGCCTGAATGCATTGTGCGAAGTGTAAAGTTTGGTGGAGTGGGAATTATGGTGTGGGGTTGTTCTTCAAAAGTTGGGCTTCGCCCCTTAGTTCCAGTGAAGGGAACACTTAAGACGTCAGCATACCAAGACATTTTGGACAATTTCATGCTCCCAACTTTGTGGGAACTGTTGGGGGATGGCCCCTTCCTGTTCCAACATGAATACGTACCAGTGTACAAAGCAAGGTCCATAAAGACGTGGATGAGCGAGTTTGGGGTGGAGGAACTTGACTGGCCTGCACAGAGTCCTGACCTTAACCCGATAGAACACCTTTGATAAATTAGAGCGGACACTGCGAGCCAGGCCTTCTTGTCCAACATCAGTGCCTGACCTCATAAATGCACTTCTGGAAGATTGGTCAAACATTCCCATAGACACACTCCTAAACTAGCAGACAGGGATGCCATTAACGTTCATGTGTATGTAAAGGGTGGTGTCCCAATACTTCTGCCAATATAATGTGTATACTATATACAGTATATATATATATATATATATATACAGTGGGGCAAAAAAGTATTTAGTCAGCCACCAATTGTGCAAGTTCTCCCACTTAAAAAGATGAGAGAGGCCTGTAATTGGCATCATAGGTAGACCTCAACTATGAGAGTCAAAATGAGAAAAAAAATCCAGACAATCACATTCTGCACTCATTACCTGTATCAATGGCACCTATTTGAACTTGTTATCAGTATAAAAGACACCTGTCCACAACCTCAAACAGTCACACTCCAAACTCCACTATGGTGAAGACCAAAGAGCTGTCGAAGGACACCAGAAACAAAATTGTAGACCTGCACCAGGCTGGGAAGACTGAATCTGCAATAGGCAATTATTGCTCCCACAGTTGATTTGTGAACAAATCAACTGTGGGAGCAATAATTAGAAAATGGAAGACATACAAGACCACTGATAATCTCCCTCGATCTGGGGCTCCACGCAAGATCTCACCCCGTGGGGTCAAAATGATCACAAGAACGGTGAGCAAAAATCCCAGGACCACACGCGGGGACCTAGTGAATGACCTGCAGAGAGCTGGGACCAACGTAACAAAGGCTACCATCAGTAACACACTACGCCACCAGGGACTCAGATCCTGCAGTGCCAGACGTGTCCCCCTGCTTAAGCCAGTACATGTCTGGGCCCGTCTGAAGTTTGCTAGAGAGCATTTGGATGATCCAGAAGAGGATTAGGAGAATGTCATATGGTCAGATGAAACCAAAATAGAACTGTTTGGTAGAAACACAACTCGTCGTGTTTGGAGGAGAGAGAATGCTGAGTTGCATCTGAAAGAACACCATACCTACTGTGAAACATGGGGGTGGCAACATCATGCTTTGAGGCTGTTTCACCTCAAAGGGACCAGAACGACTGATCCATGTACAGGACAGAATGAATGGGACCATGTATCGTGAGATTTTGAGTGCAAACCTCCTTCCATCAGCAAGGGCATTGAAGATGAAACGTGGCTGGGTCTTCCAACATGACAATGATCCCAAACATACCGCCTGGGCAACGAAGGAGTGGCTTCGTAAGAAGCATTTCAAGGTCCTGGAGTGGCCTAGCCAGTCTCCAGATCTCAACCCCATAGAAAACCTTTGGAGGGAGTTGAAAGTCCGTGTTGCCTAGGGACAGCCCCAAAACATCACTGCTCTAGAGGAGATCTGCATGGAGGAATGGGCCAACATACCAGCAACAGTGTGTGCCAACCTTGTGAAGACTTACAGGAAACGTTTGACCTCTGTCATTGCCAACAAAGGATATATAACAAAGTATTGACATGAACTTTTCATATTCACCAAATACTTATTTTCCACCATAATTTGCAAATAAATTCTTTCCAAATCAGCCAATGTGATTGTCTGGATTTTTTCTCTCCTTTTGTCTCTCATAGTTGAGGTCTACCTATGATGCCAATTACAGGCCTCTCTCATCTTTTTAAGTGGGAGAACTTGCACAATTGGTGGCTGACTAAATACTTTTTTGCCCCACTGTATATATATATATATATTCCTGCAATAAATAAAATGTAATGTAAATTTTGACTCATCAAAGTAGCCTCCTTTTGCAGATATGACAGCCAAACACAGCTGTGGCATTTATTTCTACAACAGAAATCAAATATTTTTCAGAATATTCTTCCCAACACTGTTGCACAAATGTGTTGCACTTGTAGGCTGCTTTGCTTTCACCCCGCTGTCCAGTTCATCCCAAACCAGCTCGATGGGGTTTAGGTCTGGAGACTGTGCTGCTCATTCGTTGATTTGAAGCTTACCGTCTTGTTCTTTTCTTCTAAGCTAGTTCTGACACATTCTGAAGGTATGTTTTGGACCATTATCTTGCTGTAGGATGAAGCCCTGACCAACTAGGTGTATTCCAGAGGGTATTGAATGCTGATGAAAAATGCTGTAGTAGTAGTTTTGGTTCAGGGTTCCACTTATTCCATGCAAGTTGCTTACTCTGGATCCAGTAAAAGATCCCCAGACCATCACACTTCATCCTCCACCTTTGAAAATCGGTGTCACATACCAAGGATTTATCTTTTCACTTACTCGACAGCATACAAAAACCCTGTGATGAACTGAATATCTCAAATTTTGATTCATTGGTCCATAAGACCTACTTCCAGTCTTTAGTAGTCCACTGGCAGTGCTTCATGGCCCAGGCAAGCATTTTTTTCTTATTTTTCCATCTTAGCAATGACTTTCTTACAGCCACTTACCTGTCAAACATGAAGCTCAAAGTCTTCTCTTCCCAGTTGAAACTGAGACTTGCTTACTTGAAGCTTGAAGCTGTTGTCCTGTGAGCCTCCTGGCATGTAAGCTGTTAACTCTTAGAAACGTGTCTTCTGATTTTGTTGTGGCTTTGGTCTTCCAGACCTCCTCCTGTCAGAGTTTCCTCCAGTTTCCAAGTGTCTGTAGATGGTGTAGGAAACTGTACTCACTGACACCTTGACTTTCTTTACAGTTTCTCTAAAGGAAAGATATACACTGTTAGGGGAATTTGGTTTCTCTGCCTCCCTTTGTTAATTGTCTTTTTTATCCATTTTTAGCGCAACTGTACTACTTTCTGCAGTACAATACTGTCCAAATATTGCTTAAGAGGTTGTAGTAACACAGTTTTTTTTACAGCAAGTCCATTGCATAAAACAAACAAAACGTCTGAACGTCTGAGCCACTAACTAAAGGTATATTAGTTCCTGACTAACAGTTCCTCAAAACATACAGGCAGCACTTGTACCTTTTTGGTATTCTGTCAGCAGTCAGCCTTTTCACCTAGCAGCAGGATCTTACAGCAGAGGGATTGAGAGAGAGAGAGAGAGCACTAAGCCTCACAAATATAAAGGCCCGTGGATAGCTGAGAATAAACATGAGGTCTGGATATCTGGGTAAGATGCAAACCTAGGTATGGAGGCTTTATCCCACCTAAAGCTTTACAAACACTCTGGTCTTCAGGACCCAGACAGAAATTATTACCTTAATAAAACTTCAAGAAAACCTGAGAAACCTAGGTGACACATCACCATCCACAATCCTGCCAGGCAGTACCTACTGTATAGAGCATAATTAGAATTTTCTTTCTCTATGTGTGCATCTTTCTTTATATATATACAATCCAAAAGATAACAGGGCTTGAAAAGTGAATACTAGCCTTGAAAAGTGAACACTCAGTGATAAGGTTTATTTTGACATTTCCACGAGGCACAAGTTTGTCTTCCTCAGGGCATTTTCAGTATTATATGTACTACTTTTCTGTGCACCTGCGCCCATTCTCTCTTGGATATGTACAGTATGCAGTGGCAACTACTCAAGATATATATATATATATATATTTGTAATCCAGTAATATATAATCCAATATACAGCCATGGCCAAAAGTTTTGAGAATGACACAAATATTAATTTTCACAAAGTCTGCTGTCTCAGTTCTTATTATGGCAGTTTTTATATACTCCAGAATGTTATGAAGAGTGATCAGATGAATTGCAATTAATTGCAAAGTCCTTCTTTGCATGAAAATGAAGTTAATCCCAAAAAAACATTTTCACTGCATTTCAGACCTGCCACAAAAGGACCAGCTGACATCATATCAGTGATTCAAAGGTGTCAGTGTTGACGAGAAGAAGGCTGGAGATCACTCTGTCATGCTGACTGAGTTAGAATGACAGACTGGAAGCTTTAAAAGGAGGGTGGTGCTTGAAATCATTGTTCTTCCTCTGTTAACCATGGTTACTTGCAAGGAAACATGTGCAGTCATCACTGTTGCACAAAAAGGGATTCACAGGGAAGGATATTGCTGCTATTAAGATTGCACCTAAATCAAACATTTATAGGATCACCAAAAACTTCAAGAAAAGATGCTCAATTGTTGTGAAGAAGGCTTCAGGGTGCCCAAGAAAGTACAGCAAGCACCAGGACCAAGTTGATTCAGCTACGGGATCGGGGCACCACAAGTGCAGAGTTTGCTAAGGAATGGCAGCAGGCAGGTGTGACTACATCTGTATGCACACTGAGGCGAAGACGTATGGAGGATGGCTCGGTGTTAAGAAGGACAGCAAAGAAGCCACGTCTCTCCAGGAAAAACATCAGGAACAGAGTGATATTCTGCAAAAGGTATAGGAATTGGACTGCTGAGGACTGGGGTAAGGTCATTTTATCTGATGAATCCCCTTTCTGATTGTTTGAGGCATCTGGAAAAAACCTTGTTTCCGGAGAAGAAAAGGTTAGCGCTACCATCAGTCTTGTGTCATGACAACAGTGAAGCATCCTGAGACCATCCATGCGTGGGGTTGCTTCTCAGGAACGGGAGTGGGCTCACTCACAATTTGGCCTAAGATCACAGCCATGAATGAAGAACGATACAAAAACATCCTCCCAACTTCTCCCAACCATCCAAGAACAGTTTGGTGACGAACAATGCCTTTTCCAGCATGATGCAGCGCCATAAGGCAAAAGTGATAACTAAGTGGCTTGGGAAACAAAACATCGAAATTTTGGGTCCATGGCCAGGAAACTCCCCAGACCTTAATCCCATTGAGAACTTGTGATCAATCCTCAAGAGTCGGGTGAGCAAAATAAACCCACAAATTCTGACCATCTCCAAGCATTGATTATGCAAGAATGGGTCACATCTTGGCTGCCATCAGTCAGGATGTGGCCCAGAAGTTGATTGACAGCATGCCAGGGCAAATTGCAAAGGTCTTGAAAAAGAAGAGGCAACGCTGCAAATATTGACTCTTTGCATAAACTTAATGTAATTGTCAAGAAAAGCCTTTGACACTTATGAAATGCTTGTAATTATACTTCAGTATACCAGAGTAACATCTGACAAAAAGATCTAAAAACACTGAAGCAACAGACTGTGTGGAAATTAATATTTGTGTCATTCTAAAAACTTTTGGCCATGGCTGTATACAGTATGTCTGTGTGTGTATATACATATATATATATATATATATATATATAATATGTGTCTTCAGTACACACACATACATATATATATATACTGTGTATATATATATATATATATAAAAACATCCACGTTAATGTCACTGCAGATACATGTATCTAATGTCACCGATGTTTCACGGATTTTAGCCTTTAGATTAGATTTCTCCTTTCTCATTACCAACCTTAATAGACCCTTCAGACCTCATTCCAGCCCGAGATACTATCTGACCCGTATAATTAATTAATTATAGCCCAAATATTATAGATTATTAAAAATAGCATAACTAATAGTGTAATATCTCAAGCTGTCGGCTTTAATAGTCAACATTGTCTTGGTGGCTCTTATCAGCCTGGGACACCCGGTGAGAATATTGATTTCTGGTAATTTTAACCATCATCTGCCACCCTGATGTGTAATTGTCAGATTTTCACCAGAGTCAGAGCTCATTTGAAATCGTTAAACCGTCTGCGAGGCTCTCGAAAGGCTCCGGCTTCCCCCCTCTACATGTTTCAGGAGAAAATAAATGGAAATCTTACAGAGAAAGGCAGCAGCTTAGTTGTACAACATTTAAGCTTTTTTTTTTTTGTTATTATTATTATTATTATTGTGTTCCATTGCAATTGCACAGAGAACATGGATTAAGATATTTCTAAAGGCCCTAGGGTATGTTTCCCCTTGAATGTCTATTGGAAGTCCTACTGAGATGGTGAGTTGTACAGGAGAACATAGGTCCGGGTCTTTGTGATGATGTTGTAAGACTTCCAACCCCATGTTGTCCTTTGGGGAGGGCTGTCACCTTGGCCTACGCAGCAAAGATCCCTCCGGGGACTCTTCAAATTGGGTTTATCTGCCTGCCCATAATGGAGATCTTTAAGAAAATTCCATTTGTTTCTCATTTTCTAATTAAGATTACCATTGCTGTTTTATTTCGTGCTTACAAAGGCGATGTTGCACTTGATAGTGTTAATTGATTCTCTCCTTGTGAATAGGAGGAAGACTAAGCAACAATTGCAGGACATATCGAGAGCAGCTTGTCTGTATTTATTATGTATGCAAAAAGGAAGCTATTTTCTACTAGTCTATTAACAGATTACTATGCATTAAAGCTAAGCTCTGAGCAGGTAACAAAATACAGTTATATGTTCATTAAACACAAATTTATCCATTGAATAAAACCACGTAAGTGCCTGAATATGACTTGGTATGAGTTTCTTGTTATCCCTGGAACAGTAGTCTAGAGGCAGCTCTAACAGTCAATCAACTTTACAGCAGTGCACATATTGGTCCTTCATCATCCAATCACAGGCCGGGGTGGGAAATTGACCAAACTTTTTTGCTTACCTGCAATAGAGAAAAATGAGGTCACCACCCTGGTTATTCTGCTGACTTGATGAACAGAAATACTAATCCCTTTGGCAGGTAAAGCAGTTTGTATCAGCCCTGGATTTACCATAAAGCACAGTAGGCCAGTGCCTATAGGCTTCAAAGAAAAAAATGTAGCTTTTCCATCACCAGCATTAATACTTTTATAAATTTATTTATACATTGTCACAATATTCTAATCCAGGTTAAGGCCATTAAAACAAGAAAATGTTCTGTGTAAAAGATATACTCCAAATGGCGGAGTGCTCCTTTGAAAGCCAAAGATTGTGTTCCATGGATAAGGGGGTAACACCAGTCCTCCTGGCCAGCAGGGGGGGGTCAAAGCAGCTGGGTGGATCGGATCGGGTCGGGCAGGGATCCCTTGTATGTCTCTCTCTGTAGCAGCTGAAAGCCAGCTTCTTCTCCATTCCCTCCTGCTGACTTTCTGCCGCTGCAGAGAAAACCATACAGGGGATCAGTTCCAATAATTGCCCCCCCCCCCCGATGCACTCATAATCCTCCCTGTGCACCATATGTTTTGCTCTGCTGTCCAGGCCCCCCTGTGTACCCCCACCACAGCAGTGCAACTGGCTTCCCTCCTCTCCTTCCCAGCAACAGCTGCAACCACACAATGGGATCCTTCAGAATGGAGAGTGGGGATATGTTCCAGTAAGTATGAATAACCACAATGAGTGATCAGTACTGATCTCTTACTGTGTCCATTCATAACTGAAGCCTTGTAAACTGTGTTTTTTTGGGGGTGGGCCCTGTCAGATTGGCTATATGGGACCCCATGGTTTCTAAAGTAGCCCTGCCTGTCACCCACTGTTTGCCTGGAGTTCAGCTCTAGAAGTCTACATCTACGGCTCAGCCCTGACCCCTAATCCCTACTCACAGGCAGTGGTTGACAGGAGCAGGAATTAATGACTTCCGCTGCTGCCTCCATATCCAGTGAGGAGGAAGAGAGAGAGAGAGAAAAGAGCCACTGCTTCTGGGCATAGTATTGGATGAGATTGAACTCAGGTAACTATTTAGGGGCGGATGGGGGAGAAGCTGAACACAGAACGTTTTTACCTTAACATAGACAATGGATTATGGTAAAAAAACTTCTGCTTTTAAAACCACTATAAGGAGTGGTAACCTGTGTGATAAACTTTTTTTTCATTGTGTAGTTCGTTTAGGGAGGCATTGGCTGCAAAGATGCTGTCCAAACAGTCCACATTTTTTTTCACATACTTTTTAATAGGTTATGGCTTTCAATAAAGCAGCTGATATACAGTATCACTACGAGCTTCAGCAGATCTGGAGTTCTGGAGCTCCGGTGCAATCTTCTTTCTAATTAGGCCACATGTGATTGTATACGGGGTGAAAGATCCCTTTCCTCCATAGAACACAGATTGGTCAGATGTGGTCACAAGTCATAACATCTCTTTGGGAGATAGCAATTACTCTCAAACCTCAGCGAATCAGTATATGCACGCTGATTTGTCCAATTTGCAGAGAACCATGCAATAGATGATTCTTGATCACCTGAATTCCTATGTTGCATAATTCTTTACAGATCAAAAAAATCTATATCTAAATATTCAGGAGAGTGGAAAAGTGCTGAATCATCAATTCTCTTGATTCAATTCTCCCTACTCAAAAGTATTTATTATCCCCTCCAGTTAACTCCTTCATGGCCTGATAGTGACAGATTTCCCACTGAGATTGAAGGGCTGTGAAAGAATTGTCTGTCCCCTCAGGCAACACTTCCTACAATAAAACACGTGTATTACTGCATGAAAATGCATTTTAAGTAGAAATCCCATTCAAGGAGCTAGATTACACATATGTTTGGCCGAGTAGCATATTGTTTTAAATACAAAGCAGTCTGCATTTTTATACTTTTTCATGTGTTAACCAGGCCTATAGAATTGAATGAAAAATGCACAAAAATGTGTTTTATGAATTTTTGTGCCCTTTTAATGTGTTTACTTTCTTTTTAGGATGGTATTTCCCTTCTTAGCATAGAACATGAGCAAAAAAATGAATTATGTAAAACATAAATTAACTGAAGAAACAACATGCAAAGATGAGACAATACATATTAAAGGGCCTTAGCTACAGAGGTCTATAGATCATATGTTTCTTCCTATGGATTGGTCACCTTGTTCAAAAATATTATACATATGACCTCCACACTTTCCTAGGTTGCCTAGTCTTGGTCACAACAAAGAATTGGACATTTTAGAAGGCTGCCCTGATTAGCACATCTCATTATTATTATTATTATTATACAGGATTTATATAGCGCCAACAGTTTGCTTAGCGCTTTACAATATAAGGGAGACAGTACAATTACAATACATTTCAGTACAGAAGGAATAGCAGGGACCGGCTCATGGAGCTTACAATCGAAATTCATGCCTTCTAAAATATATGGGCACTATTAAGCTGGCTGTAGGCTGAACTTCTGCATTAGCTTGGTAAACTAGCATTGTTAAATGGGAAAATCCAATTTGGACAAAAAGGGTGGCCATAGACCTTGAGTGAGAATGACCAGATGTCCAGAGCTTTGGGCATGACTCATGCATTTAGGTAATTTAGGTCACTCAGCCAACTAATGTCTATGGGCACCTAAGGTGGACTGATTGTTTAAAGCATATCAAAATTCAAGGACAACATTTTAATATATTGCAGTTACTAGTCCTTAATGTGATAGCTGCATTAGTTTTTTTATGTATTTTTTTTTCCTTTATGTTCACTTTGTAATCCTTGTCAGTAACACACTTACTTGGGAAAAAGTTTTCAAGCATAGTTCTATATCTACAGGGAACAAATCATCCTAGGACAGGACTACATAATACATGCGCTCTTCTCTCCATAATAAAGGGAAGACGTGTTACATGAAGTTACCAGCTCACAGGATTTCTGGCTGGATCAAGAGATAATTTTTGCACTTATTAAATAAATATAACAAAATGCTTTTATAAGTATATATAACAGAATAAAAGGGAGCAAATGTAAAACGTTTATTGTTAGGGTTTACATACACTGGTATAATGGGAATGTGCAGTAAATTTATAGTCACGCAAATATCAAAAAATGTATATTAATAGTTTGCATTGTCTTTTTGAGACAGTAGGTGGGGCTTTAGATTTCATTTCACATATCTTAGGCTATCTATTCACAGCTTGATAAAACTAAAAAGAAAAAGATATTTACAAGCCACATAGCTCAAACATTGGCTTATCCCAGTAGCTCATCCCTTACTGGCTGACTCACTATTTGGTTGATTTGCTAAAGGCAAAAAGATTGTGCACTTTGCAAATTGCAGTTGCACTGCAAGAGCAGTTGCTCCAGAGCTTAGTAAATGAGCAGAAGCTCTGCTGACTTCCATCATCCAATCATGTGCAAGCAAAAATGCTGTTTTTAATTTTCATGCATATGATTGGGCATTCTTTACAAAGTGCAGCTTTACCTCATTTACTAAGCTCTGGAGCAACTGCACTTTGCAAAGTGCACAGTCTATTTGTCTTTAGTAAATCAACCCCATATTTTCAACAAAGGGATCTGTAAAGTAAACAGACACTGCTGCTCTCTCCTTTTACATAACTAACAGTAGTCTTGGAAACATTTTCATGTATAAAATGTTTATTTGTAGAAGAGAAACTGTAAACATATAGTAAACAACAAGTATAAAATAATAGTTTAAAAACTTATACAAAATAATACTAAGCTTCCTGGTGCCACATCTCAAAGATATAGAGAAAATATAGCCGGAAAAAATGTATACGGCCAAACTAGTGGATTTTTTAGGCACAGTGACACATAACAATTTATTGAACATAAAATGATCACAAACAAAATAAAACAAGAAATGCAAAACCCCCTAACAAAAAGGGGGAAGTAGTATATGGCATAGCCCTTTACATGTTAGGTAATACATGTCACCTAATGGACAAATTGTTCTTCCAAAAGAGTACAGCTCTATGATAAGAAACGGTCAACGCGTTTCACCTGTACATGTGGCTTTTTCAGGACCGAGACTTCTACGTAAAGGGAAGCAGTGCTACTGTATATAAAATACAAAAAAAATATTTACACAATCAAGTACATAAAGCAAAATAATATATACGTGAAATATGCAGACAATCATTGGGCTTACATTAGGAAGCAGCAGCCAGTGATAACTAGTCTGGGGGGGGGCAAACATAGGAGACTCAAATGTGAAACACCCAGGCAACAAACCAGGGAGTCTAGTGGCATATATATAGAATCCTATAAAAGGAAGCACAAGATGCCACCAGCAAACAGTATAAGTATAATATAGGTATAGATATACTTATTATCAAAAATTTAAGCCAAATATGTAAACTAATACTCACAGTGGTCATAAATTGTGCCCACATATAGCTGGAATAGTAAAGGTTCAAAATGTAGAAGCTAGTGGCAAATTAGTGTAGAGTTTTAATCAAAGAGGCATTGGTAGGTCTAAAAATAACAACTGTATATTATACATGTGCTAAACATGAATTAAAGTGATACTAAACCCAGGACCCCGCATTCACTATATCTGGTCTCCCCGGACCCTGAATTCACTATATCTGGTCTCCCCGGACCCTGCATTCACTATATCTGGTCTCCCCGGACCCTGCATTCACTATATCTGGTCTCCCAGGACCCTGCATTCACTATATCTGGTCTCCAACAGTACACAGAACATGGAAATGCAATTATTTTAGTAAATATAAACTGCTAAATACCTTTTCTCATCAGCAGTTAGAACAGTCTTGTGACTTCAGCTGAGCACTGGTTAAAGTTAGTAGGAGGATTTTTCTTTCTGCTCTAGGAGGATGTGAAACCCCTGACCCTCTGTCTACATGTCAGGGCAGGGCTGTGGAACGGACAGGTAGGCCTAGTGGCAGGGTAACGCACTGACTGACGACAACCACCACCAACATACCGAAGTCCCTCAGGGCGCGGAGTCTAAGTCCCAGGCTGCCCTTCATCAGGGCCCCTTATCGTGGGGATGGACTTGACGCAGCCAGGAACCAGGTCGCGGCCCCCGAGACCCCCCGGCTGCGGTAATGGCCGCCGCCAATGGCGTGTAGCTGGTAAGAATGACAATAGCGTAGTCAGGCAGGCCGGGTCGACAACAACGGGACAAAACGGTACAGAACAGTAGACATAGAATCACAGGTCACGGGCCGGGTTCAGCAACGGAAGGTCAGATCGAAGGAAAACACAGAGAATGGTCTAGTCACAAGCCGAGTCAGATACCAGAAGAGTCACGAGAGTATACACAGTGCTGTAGCAAGACAAAGACACAAGACACAAGTGCAAAGGGCATGTGCGGATCACAGGCTTATATGTACTCAGCCACACCCCTCTGGGGATGGACCTCAGAGACCTGAAGGCATAAAGACTCCCACCATGCTCTGCAGAAACCCAAGATGGACGCCAGTACATGAAGCCGCACAGTCTCTGGGAAAAGGTAGGACCTTGACACTACACAGTGCTGATTGGCCCTTTGCTGATCACATGCACTCTCCCAAGGAAAAAAAAACTCTCTAGCAATACACACCAAACTGACCATGTGCATGTGACCACGGGTTCAGTCTGTATCAGGTGGTCATTTCAACAAGAGGAGAGGCAGAGAAGATGGGATCAAATAGCCTTTTTACACAATACAGAGGATTAACCCCATAAAACATATAACAAGCATGCTTTACTGCATATACAGACTGATTTTACTGTTGTGGGTTTAGTAACACTTTAAGGCCATATTTTATGTGTGGAGAAGGCAAACTTGTGTGGCTAAGCGGCAATAGAGGAATGACCTGATGATTAAAAACTTAAAAACTTTACAAAAGTAGCTCAAATAAAATGTACTCAAAATCATTTTAGTATTCCAGATTTTCAATAATAGCTTTTAGTTTACAGAGGATTTTATTACAAACAAACAGCACAATGGGCCCTTTGGGATTAGGACAATAAAGGTCACTTAAGCCAGTAATTATAATTCACGTGTGATAATATTAATTTAATAATGATTGTGGTGTTATGGAGCATTAACAGCAATTAAGCTCATTATTATCCTAACCCGGGTTCCCATGGGCTTTCAAATCTCTCTCTCTGAGCACTCGGCATTAACAAACGCGTGATATCCTTTCATAATCTGTTTTCATTCACATTTAACCCTCTTTGGTTGAGTTAATTAATTTGCAGAGAGAATCCAGTTAGCACTTTAAAAACATTATAATGCATGACAGGGTTGTTTAGGCTTCTGAGAGATAAACAGGCAGCGGGGAGGCTTGTCCACTTTACACGCGGATGTCTCTGTATATACATCCAACAGATTTTCTCTAATGAATCGGCAATCAATACAAACGCTCACACCATAAACAAACACAAGAGGCAGATGGTCATATCATTCTGCTTTTCTGGAGGAACATGTGAATTAGCCACCTTGGGCCGACTTAAAGAGAACTATAGTCTTTTTTTTTTTACAGATTTTGTTTAAGTTTGTATTTTGATGAGATCTGCTAGATACACAGTCAGGTCCATAAATATTGGGACATCGACACAATTCTAACATTTTTGGCTCTATACACCACCACAATGGATACACCTACCTCCTGGAGAGTGTTCTTGATCTGGCCAACTGTTGTGTAGGGAGTTTTCTTCACCAGGGAAAGAATTCTTCGGTCATCCACCACAGTTGTTTTTCGTGGTCTTTTGGTGTTGCTGAGCTCACCGGTGCGTTCCTTCTTTTTAAGAATGTTCCAAACAGTTGTTTTGGCCACGCCTAATGTTTTTGCTATCTCTCTGATAGGTTTGTTTTGTTTTTTCAGCCTAATGATGGTTTGCTTCACTGATAGTGACAGCTCTTTGGATCTCATCTTGAGAGTTGACAGCAACAGATTCCAAATGCAAATAGCACACTTGAAATGAACTCTGGACCTTTTATCTGCTCTATGTAATTGGGATAATGAGGGAATAACACACACCTGGCCATGGAACAGCGGAGAAGCCAATTGTCCCATTACTTTTGGTCCCTTAACAAGTGGGAGGCACATATGCAAACTGTTGTAATTCCTACACCATTCACCTGATTTGGATGTAAATACCCTCAAATTAAAGCTGACAGTCTGCAGTTAAAGCACATCTTGTTAATTTCATTTCAAATCCATTGTGGTGGTGTATAGAGCCAAAAATGTTAGAATTGTGTTGATTTACCAATATTTATGGACCTGACTGTAAGTAAATCAAATCAATGTGTATTAGGGCCTATTCACACAATTGTGTTGTGGTAAGGCATGCATTATTGCAATGCATGGCAATGCACTTGCAACCTTACTTCCACTCCCTAGATGCCTATCTATCGTGCCTATTGGGTTTGCACAAGAGGGGCTTTGTGGTTGGCTGTAATTGACGCCAAGAGTACAGGACCCCTGCCCTGCTAGAACACCATCCCTTCTGCTGAGGCCAAATCCTCCACCATCTTGTGCCCTACTCCATGCCAGAGACCTCCCCACTACCTTCCTGACCATTGACGCAGGGCTGGGACAAGGGGTGAGCAGGGGGACCAGCTGCCCTGGACGCAGCAGAGAAAGGGGGCAGAGAACGAAAGCAGGGAAGTAAACCCTTTCTACAATATGCATTGGCGCGCAGTTCCGCATTCCTGCCCGGTGCACTGAATGAACCTTTCCTGGTACTGCGTTGACCTTGATACCCCAAAGAAAGAAATATCCACACGTAAAAGTAGTTTTGCTCCCTTTTATTGGTGGAATTCAGGATATGGCATAACAGTAATGTCACTAGAACATGCAGTTCATTCCGGAGTCACTTGACATTACACAGTCAATCACATTTAGTGGACAGTCCATAGTAGTCACATGTGAAACCAAATATAGCACCTCAACAGCCATCCCCTCTACAGTATCTCCTCTACCTGAGGTAGCCAAAGGATGAACTTTGTTTGAAAGCAAATCTTATGTGCACTAATTAAGAAATCTAATTTTTCTGCACATATTTGAGCAGGAACTCAAGTGTGGGCGATGAGGTGCGTTTGGCTTACTGTGACAAAAACATGACATTTGTAGGAGCTGTACAAATAAAATACATTTTAATTATTATTGTTTAGTAATGGTTAATATTTTAGGAAATTTGTGGTCATTGATTATCCAGAACATCTGCCCGTGTTTTATATGTGGTAGCCCATACCAGCCAGTTACAGGTCATTTTTCTCTGGTGTGCCAATGCTACAGGATGCTTTTGGATTGGTTATAGCTGGTTGCAGAGCACCACATTTCATCATTATAAAATTGCTCTTTGTATGCCCCGTTTTGACTTCTTTGCTAAGTGCATTTAGATGACAACTGACTCCGGTCTGCAGTCAATGAACATTGTGTACACAGCATCATTCACTGCCCCCTTTAGGTATGTTTTAAATTGGCCATTGACACTTCAATTTTTCTTGATTCTAAAGGAACTATTGCATTTTTTGTATAATCGCATCAATAAGCAATTTAGGCACCTGCTTTACCAATCATTTTAATGCAATTGTTTTTATCATGTTGTAAATCAAAAGACAAATGTTTGCTTTTAAGGGTGTTTTCCACTTTCAGGCGGAGAGTGCAATACCTGTCTGTGTGGATAGGCAACATGTAAATAAGTTATACACTTTCCTCTCTGAATGCAGAACAACGTTTAACCTGTCACAATTTGGAAGGTTTGTACACTAACGATGCTGCCTGGTATTGTTTTGTTCAGAATAGTTTTTAAAACAAGAGATACATAAATTATTGAACTTGATATTTTGCTTTTTTGTTATGTTTCTGAATTTAAATTAAACTGTCCTGAAAAAAAGAAACTAGTGTATAGCAGTTGTTTGAAAAATAGTAAAAAACCTATTGGTGTTTCAAATGGAGTTGCCTGTTGAGGTGTGTGGTATGGTGTGACTAGAGCTGGATCAGAGTCATTGTATTTGATAAACATCACGTTACTTTATATCACAAAAGTGGTGGAAATAAATGGTGTTTGGTGAATTAATGTAACTTGTTGTTCATGACTCTAATCCATCTCTAGTAACACCCCATCTCAACGGGGGCCTCTGCCTTTCGAATCACCGATGGGTTTCTGCTTTATCTCAAACAACATGCAACATGCATATTATCCCCATGATGGCCTCTTCAAGACATAGGACAGGGACCTTCAAGGCTTTGAGAGAGTACAACTATGTCCTGTGTGAAGACAGGAGCAGGGGCGGACTGACAACTCATGGGACCCCCGGGCAATAGAGGATCATGGGGCCCCTGTGTCCTCGCCCACACTCAAACCATACCCCAAAAAGCCTATGAAAGGTACCAGGGGCATCGCATGGGACCCCCTACTGACCCTGGGCCCTCGGGCAGTGCCCGAGAGCCAGAATGGTCGGTCCACCCCCAGACAGGAGTATTCTCCACTTGTACTCTAAGAAGGTTGCGCGTCTCACCCAGTATGGTTATGACAACCCCATCAAATGTAATTTATTAGGTTCAGTATTCCTTTCTAAACAACTATTTTTGAAGCTAATAGTCCTATACCTATACCAGGGGCAGACTGACAACTCACGGGGCCCCGGGCAATAGGGGATCATGGGGCCCCTGTGTCCTTGACCAAACTCAAAAAAGCCTATGAAAGGTACTAGGGGCATCGCATGGGACCCCTACTGACCCTGGGCCCTCGGGCAGTGCCCGAGTGCCAGAATGGTCAGTCCACCCCCGGACAGGAGTATTCTCCACTTGTACTCTAAGAAGGTTGCGCGTCTCACCCAGTATGGTTATGACAACCCCATTAAATGTAATTTACTAGGTTCAGTATTCCTTTCTAAACAACAATTTTTGAAGCTAATAGTCCTATACCTATACCAGGGCAGACTGACAACTCATGGGGCCCCCGGGCAATAGGGGATCATGGGGCCCCTGTGTCCTTCACCAAAATCAAAAAAGCCTATGAAAAAGGTACCAGGGGCATCTCATGGGGCCCCCTACTGACCCCGGGCCCTCAGGCAGTGCCCGAGTTTCCAAATGGTCAGTCCGCCCCTGACCTATACTATGCTATAATGGCTCTCCTGCCTCTCCTTTTATTTTTCTAGCGGATACCCTAGGTTGTTCTTTAGGTTCCAATCCTGATCCCTCAGTTGGACCATGTTTGACCTAGAGGACTACCAACAAAAAAAAAAACAACAATGTATAGCAGGCACCTTCCACATGCTTGAAGTACTTTTCTTGTATACATTTGTGATCTCAGATGGAGCCATCTCCAAAATGTTGGTATTTCCATGCACTGTCATCTGGTATGATGTAGGGAGGAATATCTAGCTAGCCATAAATATTAGTGGCTAGATGCTCAGCCATGATCCAGCAGACAGAATAAATACTTTATCAATTACCTTTCTATAAAAATGCACACTTGGTTCAACAGCGTCTGCATGCTTATGTAAACAAAAATCAAATTCTACTGAATGTTAATCCAATTGATTGCCTATGGGGTGTGGGGGCTGCTGTAATCTGCTGCTACAC